>NC_054551.1:19560305-19901555 GCF_017654505.1 Polyodon spathula | reverse complement strand
TGAGAAGCTTGTATTATTTACATGCCCATCAGCTCATACTTGTTTTAAGTATGTATTTTTTTAAATTGTAGGACAACATGCCTTGTACATGTGTCACTGGTCCTGCTTTCATTGCCTTGGTGCCTGGGTATAAGTGGTCTATAGGGGTTTGTTTATTAAAATCATTAAACACATAATACAGCTTTTTTTGTTCCTTGATTTATTTCCAAATTTGGAACAAGATTAATAGCAAGGTATCACAAAAAAAAAAAACACTTTACACAGTACAGCTATTTACATACCTTGGCATACCTACCCTAGATTTTATTTGTCACAAAACACATTTAAACAAAGGAAAAAAAACACAGGTATATACAGTGTGTGTGTGTGTGTGTGTGTGTGTGTGTGTGTGTGTGTGTGTGTGTATATATATATATATATATATATATATATATATATATATATAATGGAGATCATCTTCAATTCCAGCAAATAAAGTATAATTAACATTTTATGAATAACAATTCAGTGAGCAAAGATGGTATGCATTTTTTAAAATTTGTATTAACCCACCATGGTTAAGTGGTATTCATCAATCTCTACTAAGTATTCTCATACATGTATTAGCTGGCTGCAAGGACAAAATATAGTAAGCCTTTTGGCTAAATATTTGATTAAAAAAAGAAAAAATTAAGTTTTTCCTCAGCTATGTTTTCAGCAGAGATACTTTTAAACAGATCCTCTGTGAGCCCATCTAGTTTTTCTTCCTGTAATCGTATCTGTCAATCCAAAACGTATGTACAGAAAACATTTTTGTTTTCGTGAAAAGTACTCATAGGAAGTGTTTTCTTTCACAGTTCACTGATAGAAAGAGAGATTTCATGGTACAAGATTGGAAAATGACCCTTTGTAACAATAGAATTCACATAAAGAACTGCTTATAGCACACAACAAATAATGTATATGATTATCATTCAATAGGCTGACTCCTGCTGAAATAGAGCCTAAGTTGGAAACGTACAATTATGCAAAATGCGCTAATGGCAGTTTCTCATTACTGTCAAGGTGGTCCAGGTAGAAATATATCCTCCACAGACAGCTTGATGTTGGGCCCTTTGCCAAATGTTTGGTTTTGCTGACAATGTATCTTAGTCAACAAAAATAGGATATAATAGTGATATGTCAGTTGAATCCTAATCAGGGCAGAGCCGAAGCTTAATGGACTGTGAAGTTCAGCTTTGCAATCCTTGTCTGCATTTCTTTGTGTTATTGACCCACAAGATTTACTCTCCCCAATTGCTTACAGTTATGTTGCAAAGGCTTCAGTTTGAGAGTCAAACTTTCAAAAGTTTCTGTGTCTCTACTCCGGGAATACAAAGAAGCTGCTGCTGATTCCTGTCACTGATATGACTCATACATGTATGATTTACAAACAGAAGACAGCACTATATTATTATTATTTATTATTATTATTATTATTATTATTATTATTATTATTATTATTATTATTATTATATCTGCAGTTTATCTAGATCCTAGGATGCAAACCAATCACAGGAAATAACCATTTTTATTGAGAGAGAGAGAGAGAGAGAGAGAGAGAGAGAGAGAGAGAGAGAGAGAGAGAGAGAGAGAGAGAGAGATATACTAGGGATTATGGGCCTCATGCACTAAACAGCGGTAACCAGTTTACCACACAGTAAGCATGTTACTGCATGCTTTGTGCACCTGTTATATTCACTAACCAGTGTCAAATGCACAGTGATATGGAAAAGGATACCGCATGAGAGTACATTAAATTACAACAAAAAGAGGTCAAGTCTTGCTGTACAAAAACTGGGAACTGGCATATTTTGCTGATACAACTGCTAACCTTTTCTTAACAAACTCTACCAACAGAATATGAGCACAACAAAACACTGTCAATACCAAAACAAACAACAATGGCCTGCAGATTTAAAGTTGTATCTGTAGAAGACTGGGAGAATTTAACAGAAAATTACCTCAGCCACGTGCCCCCAGTGGGATGTTAGTGTAGACTGCTGACCTTCAGAAACACACTCTCTAGGGATCATCCACCCTTCAAAAAAGCCAAAAAAAATGTCTTCTCAGATTTTTATCTTATAATTTTATTTATTATTTTTTTAAGTTTAAAATGAAATGTTGGAAACAAAACTTGTTTTAAATTTTTTGTATTCTGTTTTCCTATGTTAGGTTGAATACTTCTTCATTTGTTAAAAATAAAGTTCGTTTTTCTGTCTGTTATGTCACCATATATTACAACAAATAAAATAAACCAACACTATGCATATCAGGCTGTAATTATATCTTGGGTTTCTGGTGACATTGATAAATCACTTGTGCTAGCTCTCTCCTGTTTTATATGTCACCAGAAACACTTGATAAAATCACAACCTTATTATGCGCAATTAGTTAATTAATGGTAACAATTATTTTGAACATATATCATATTTTCATAGTTTTAAAAGTTAGAACTAGTGTTAATAAAAGATAAGAGCTTTCCCAAAGACTAAATTGCGGTTTATTTGAAATGATTTGTTGTTATTGATTTTGAGAACAAAATACTTTATCTATGACTTTTATTTTCTTTGCTTTTTTGAATGTACTGTAATATGGTACACCAAGATACCATCCAGTGCCGAACGGATCACCAGAAAAAAAGTGTTCCCCTTTATAAGGATGTCCTTTATACAACAGAACCAGTTACACACGGCTCCAATTTCCACATAATGCCAATCCACTAGCACTGTCTTTCTTGTTATTATGCAGAAGACAAATAGTCTCGTAACTGTGGCTCCTCGCTATCTTTTTATAAAGGTGGAGCACTGTAATATCGCTCTGTTTTGTCTCTAGTTACCAAAAGTCAATCAATAAACCAATCAGATTTGTATTTATTTACATTTTTTAAAACTTAATGTGACTTTGGATTTCATTGTGGTTTTAATTGACATCTCAATAAGCAACTTCTAAAAGTTAGAAGAGTTTAAAAGACCATAATTTTATGGAAATAACATGCACCTTTTTGCAATTAAATTGGTATGTGTTGCAGGAATATGCATCTTATATGAAATACGTTTAAAAGACAAATATAAAAATATAAATTTAAATAGGTGCATATAACCACGTATATATATATATATATATATATATATATATATATATATATATATATATATATAGATAGATAGATAGATAGATAGATAGATAGATAGATAGATAGATAGAAATATTAGGAAAACCAGATTGTATGTGTTGTATGTAAGTGTGTGGTATGTTCTGTGTAATTGTACATGTAAATTTGCACTGTAATTTATCTGTTATCATATTTTTCCCATAGTATGCATTTACCTTACTTTACCTTACTTTAAGTATGTTAAAGCTGATGATTGAGTAAAGCTGTTTCCTATAGAAGTAATAGTAGTTGAAGCAGAAGACACAAGCTGACCCTGTTTAATACTTTATACTCACAGATGAGTTTGTTTGAGGCAGTAACAACTGTCTGGATGGAAACAGAAGAATCTGGCATGAGTTTTAACACATGTGTTTTTACGCTCTGCCGGGTGTGGCCATGCTTTCTCAACAGCAATCCTGGGTGCTGTAACTGAGGAAATAAAGGGGTTAAAGGTTCTAGTCACTTCTACTGTGAGAAGGAAAAAATCCTTGGGCCTCACTGTTAATGTTGGTAAATAATCAGTGACTCTTGAATTTTTCCATTTTTGTTCATTCCATTAGGTCTGTGACATACTGCACATTCAATTTTTTTTTTCCTTAACAACCAAGAGCTTAAAGTGAATTACTTTTTGGGGGGAATTCTATATCATTTAAATAATATTCTTTTAAAAGCTGAACATTTTATAACATACATACACTGCCTGGCCAGTTTGCCAGTATTTAATAACTGTTTATGTCTGTAGCTGTCTCTCTTTGGGGACTACTTTCCTTTCGCTGTGTCTTTGTTTTTTTGTGTCTTGGAGCAGCCTACCAACACGGCTGTCCTCCATGTAGACCTACTGTCATGCCTCATTCACACGCTGCTAGATCTTTGCCTTTCCCCATTTCTGTTTGCAGTTATGCTGCTCCTACTGCTTTTTGTGCTGAAGGGATCACATGTCATCAACCAATTTTACATCTAATTCAGGGTGAAGCCATATATAGCTGCATATTATTTAAGGGATAACATGGGTCTTGCCAGTGTAAAAGGCAGTAACTTGACTACAAAGTACAGTACATGACCACTGAAGCAATCTGATCAGAAATCAAGTTATTGCTCACTGATCAGTTTTGTTTATAGTAACATATTAATTTAATATTGAATTTCATACTGGAATACAAACTGATGTTTACCTCTCTGTTGTGACTGCTTTCATTGGAGCATGTTGTGTCAGACATTACAGTGGCACACATTACTTATTTTTTAATGCTAAGAAATCTGTGGGTTGGATTTCAAATTTCAGTAAAAAAGCCCAATGTTCTACTAAGCGCCCCATTCGGCTATGAGCATAGCAGGTAGTTAGATCATAGACTGGCAACAGTTCTGCTTCACTGCAGTGGGTGAAAGCAAGACTGCACCTGTAATATGTTGTAACTTGTTTCTTAATTTGGAAATTCTGCCACTTTAATTTTTAGCTTGGGCAGTTTTTACAATCAAGGAAACAGTTATAGAACTCGTAACTCCTTCCTCTTATATTTGTTTAACAAATTACAAAGAGTTCAGGAAATAATTCTAATACATCTGAACTAATATGATGTTTTCTTCTCCCAGATGCTCCTTCCAGATAGTTTAAATGCTGCACTTCCGATGTGTTCCTGCATTCTATTTCAAGAGGATGAATGGAACACAGTGAGATTGAAAACATGTCAGAGTCATTGGAAAAGCAACAGTTAGTTACTCTCAGAAAATGCTTTTCTTTTTAGTAACCAATTGCTGAGCAGTTTTTTTTTTTTAGTTTATTAAAAAAAATCAAATACTTGTCTACCATTATATTTGTGTCTTTTCTATTTAAAAAAAAAAAAAGTGAGACCTAGGAAATGATAATAATTCATATTAGGTCAAACTTACTGGAATTGTATCATTAGCTCCGTGCACTTTAAGTATAAATCCAAAATCTACTCATCCTTTAAATACTGTTTGTAAAGTTGTCAAACTTGTACTTGGCAGTCACCCAACAACAAGAACGAGCAGCAAAACACAATCATTATGAATGTATTTAGCTTATATATAATATATATATATATATATATATATATATATATATATATATATATATATATATATATATATATATATATATATGAACTAATGAACTAAAGTTTGTGGTTTTAGAAAAATTAAAATAGATAATATACAGTATAGAAGAATAAAAGAAAACAAATTGATAAATAGACTAGATACCATGACGCCTGAAGGTTTAAACAGAAAGGAACAGCAGATTGTAACATCATTAGCTATATAGCGAATGACATCGCAAAAACATTAGATTTAAAGAGAAATAAATGTTTGGTTACCATGGCATAAAAATACCTAGAAATACCTCCAATGTTTGTGTTACACACTTTCCCTTGACAAAGGTATGTTAAACACATCGAAACGTTGGGAAGTTGGCTCTCAGCAAAAACGTATGTATATAAAACTATGTTAATGCAGCGTTAGGGTTGAATTCACTGCCACAAAAGCAAGGAAATCCTCACTCGCCATTCCCACCCCCACAAGAAGCAACCAAATGAACTAGACAAGCAACCGCAGACTGCTGTCATCAGGTAAGATATAGAACATGCAACTGTTTCCAGAGGACACAGAGACATCCATCATCATGATCCACCGGTGCTGTAGCAATGGATAAATATGTACACTTCAACGCATACACACCCACTCCAGGCTGCAGAACCGGATCAACTATACAAAAAATAGAATATTTTTTTAAGCGATTCTATTAAATGTAATGTTAAACTGTATCAATGTTCCTGCAATTTATTGTTAAACTGCAGGAAAAATTGGACTGTACTGCAGTGGGAGTTAGACTGCAGTTCCAATTGAGTTTTACTACATTGTGCTGTTAAACTGCAATTACAATGATTATTACATTCTAAAGTAAAACTCCAGTTACAATGTAATTTTATTACAGTCTACTGTTAGTCTGTAGTTACAATGTAATTCTATTATAGGCTACTGTTAATTGCAATGTGTTTTTTACTGCTTTTTTGGTGTTATACTGCATTTACAAAGTAATTGTATTAAATTTAATCTTAAACTGCACCTACAATGTGATTCTGCAAACCGTTGAAAATGTCACAAAAAATGGGTAAGAGGGCAACTTGCATTTTATTTGTTATAAAAGACAGACTCTGCTGAGGTACCAGTGTTGCTAAAACATTGTATTCCTTAACACTTCTGTTAATATGAGACCATTTTCAAATGTAAAGGATTTAACACTATACTATATCAGCCTAGTGCATTCTAATCACTGGGTATGATACAGCTTTTGAAATGTATATCTTTTCTGGTTGAGAACAAAATCATCCTGTTTGTAAGAACACTGAATCTGTAAATGTTAGAGTTGTCTTATCTTTCCTTAACACACTACCTCTATGAGCTTTTGATGTAGCTGGATAATGCTTTCTAAAATCTTTGTAAACTTGGTTGCTTTTCTGGAAGGAGAATCCGCCCCTAACCAAAATATCTGCAAGTGCATATAAGCTCTGTGTGTTATTCTTTCTTGTCGCTTCTTTCTGTTTCGGCTGCTCAGTCAAGTGCTGGGAAGCCGAAATGGGAGTTGACCGCTTAGAGCCTGGAGGAAGGGTTGCTCTCAGCCACAGATTTTCTTTAGAGGTTTCCCCCTAAAAAATTTTAATTTGTGTGTAGAGGGTTTTTCCTTACCTGAGTGCCGAGCGGTTCGTATTTAGTCCTGCAGGGTAAGTGGTCGGGTTGAAGAGGCTGGGCTCTCTCCCCCGGGGCTTCATGCTCTGGGGGACAGGCTGTGTCTCAGCTGCTGATTTTTATTAAATTCAGTATTTGGGGGATAGGTGGCAGAGTGCCACTGTGGAGCATGTTAATTTATTATTATTCATTCATGGTTTGATGGCCTCGTCTTTTAGGGAGGAAGGTGGCCCACAGCCACTTCCTATCTGCGGCACTGGTGTAACTGTTCAAGTATTTCCAGCCGGCCTCGTGCAGGTAGCCATCAGGTACCCACGGACGAGACCTCCGGTCAAATTTATCTTTCACTCAGACCCTGAGTGTCCTCCACAATCATCAGGCCCTAAGTACCCTTCACAGTTCATAAATCATCTGCAATTGCAATCACAATCATCATCATTCATTGCCATTCATTCATAGCGGATTTTCCATGCTGAATTGTAAACTTGGTTGCTTTTCTGGAAGGAGAATCCGCCCTTAACCAAAACATCATCTGCAAGCTCATAAAAGCTCTGTATATTACTCTTTCTTGTCACTTGTTTTTGTTTTGGCCTCCATCCACCCCAGCCACCACCTTGCAGTGTGTCTCTTCCCAGGGGGAGGTGGCCCATAGCCACTTCCTATCTGCGGCACTGGTGTGCCTGTAACTGTTCCTGTATTTCCAACCACGGACAAGACCTCCGGCCAAATTTATCTTTCACTCGGGCCAGAGCGCCCTTCACAGTTCATAAATCATCTGCAATTGCAATCGCAATCATCATTCATTCATTGCCATTCATTCATAGCGGATTCTCCATGCTGAATATCCATATGTCAATAGAAGTTTGTCATTGTTATGATCATATTAAATTTGGTCGGTTCTGTCAGAAAAAAATGTGTGCAGCTAAATATTTAGTCATGTTCAAGTTTCATTAAAATAATGTGCAGTATGCTATCACAAGCCCAGACCCATACCCAGGAACTGACCTACTGTATAATCTGAACTATGCTATCATAATGAAGTGATAGCAGCATTAGTAAACAAACTTCAATTTCAGTATGTAAAACATATTTCTATTATGATACAAATAACAATCATTACTCTAAACAAACCCCTAATATACAGTAAACAGTGTCCAATACTAATTGGTTTGGATTAACAAGAATCTACTGTACAAGTAATTATAATTGAAATAATATGAACCAATAATAAAGCATTTAGTCAAACTGAACCTGGACATGGACATTTTAATTTTTTATATATACAGAATTCTCATTTCAATGTATTTATAGCATCCAATACAATTGCATAAATCCAGCCAAACATTGAAGGTGCTACATATGTAAAAACATTTTCTGTAAATTGTGACTAGCTGGTATTCATTCATCCAGTACAACAATATGTGACACCATCTCCAAAACCCTATTCACTAGTTCTGCTTTGCTGGATACATCCACTATGAGCAGAGAAGAATATACACATATAATACCCACATAAAAAAATAAGGCACCACAAAAAAATTCATATTCAATTAGTTCAAGGTTACTTTCAAATATGTGGTTTTGGGAGCAAACATCACTTCACCAAGCTTTTTTTAAGACTCTTCTAGAGTAACTACTGTACTTCAATTGCTCTTTAGTCTACAAATAGAAGCCTATGGCTTTCTTTCTATCTTTAACACAGGTCACATATTCAGGTCGCATTTAATATTCACTCATAACTTCAATAGAAGATCTTCTGTTACACTAAAGGAAAGGTCGGCAAAGTTTTGACAAGGTATCTTTGGATGTTGTGTGGTCCAATGGTTAAAGAAATGGACTTGTAACAGGAGGTCCCGGGTTCAAATCCCAACTCAGCCACTGAGTCATTGTGTGACCCTGAGCAAGTCACTTAACCTCCTTGTGAAACGTTGTTGTAAGTGACTCTGCAACTGATGCATAGTTCAGACACCCTAGTCTCATATGTTGTAAAGCACTTTGCGATGGTGGTCCACTATGAAAGGCGCTATATAAAAATGAAGATATTAAAGTGGAGACACCTAAGTAATAGATTAAAATATACTGTATAAGAAACTAAAGTCAAGTGTACAAACATGTCTGCCTTTATTAGTGTATATTATTTGGTTTTGGATTTGTTATTTTTCTTTTTAAGTACTACAGACCATTCTAGAGATCTAGGTAAAATAACTCACAATGGGGGTGATGGACTGTGACCAGGATGGCTTTGCAGGGGTGACATCAGACCAGAAACAGATATCAAAACAGTGAATGGCGAGGCAAAACTGAAGCGCAGTGGCGCTCAGTGTTTTATTAAATAAACAATAAAACAAACAGTTTGAACAAAACAAGACACAAATAAAAGGGCACGTTGGCCAAACAAACAAACAAACAAATAATAAACAAGTATCGTGTTGGTTTTCAGCGAGCACGTATAGCAATTGTCTACTCTCTTTTACAGACTTACGTCTATCCTCTGACACACTCCACCCTGACGCAGACAGCTGCAGGCTTTTATACAGGTGACTCGGGAGATGGCCACCTTCTGCACAAGGTTTTTATGAATGGGGATTTTGACCCCATTCATGTGACTATATTATGAGACCGGCTTTTCGCTGGTCTCACACAACAAATAATAATAAAATCGGACGGCTTTCGTCCGTCCGCACAAAACACACTATACATAATAATAATAATAATAATAATAATAATAATAATAATAATAATAAATTATAAAAATAGCGCACAATATACATAGAGCCAGGGCTCCCTGTCATTCGGACAAACAGCCACTCAACAGAATGGACCGTTTAACCGGTCCTGCTAAATTCCTATATAAAAGTATTAATGTTGATTTGTAAAGAACCCGTTAGACTAATATTTTGAATGTGACTTATTGTCTATGAAATAACAAAGGGTTAACATGCATGCACACATATACACTCTCACCATGCTTTATTTAATCTAGATTTCTTCTTCGGTTTCGTAACCCTGATTACATGAGTTACGTTCAGATGTCAGCCGGAGATCACATGTCGTCTAGTCACACACTGTGACATCTTACAGTTTTGACCATTGATTGGCAGGTCAGCCAGTGTATACTAGCAGGAAATCAATAATTTAGGACTGCCAGACAGTCCTTTGGTACTCTTTGAGAAACTGCCCTTCTGGACACACTGCCAATCACTGACCAGAAAATGTGAAACTAGCAAGCCATGAACAAGGAAGCTCTAAAGACAGATTCATTAAGTTGGGTGTGAAGGGTATTATATGGATGTATCTTATAAAATTCTGTGAAGCACTCTATACAAAACAAAACACCTCCAAAATGAATTGTCAAGCTCTACAGATTTATATTTTTCCTTTTCTCATTCCTATGTTAAAACTCTAGTGAGTCCTGGGCCTTAGGGATCCCAGTTTGATGCAAATTCAGTCTTTTATATGGTGTTTGACTGGTTTTGTGAGTGGCACTTTGTATAAGCATGAAAAAGTAGACTTATTAGGTACAAGTCTGTTTTTTTTGTTTTTTGTTTTTTTTTCTAATACATAAAATATCCCTTTACCTTATAAACATGGCCTTTCGGCCTCTTGGAGCAATTCAGCATTACTGCACCTCATGGAAAATCTTCTATATCCATCTTCATTGACTTTAACTAGTGACCTGGCATGGGTTAAAGTGCAGCTTTTCTCTCAACAATATAGCTATATTCCATCAAGTCTTTTCCCATCTTTGTGTAATTTTAGTCATCTGTGACTTGCAGGTGCATAAGTTAGCCGACAAGTGAGACAGTGGCGGCAATTGAAATCACTCTGCAAGTAGTTTATAGATATATATATATATATATAATAAAAAATATTTTTTTTTTTAATGAAAAAAAAAAACGCGTTTGGGACAGTTGAACTTGACATTTTCAAACAAACTGTGTCTAAGGTTTTGTTACCACAGAGATGATGCAAACTATACTGTGATACTATTGTATCTGAACCTGATGCATTTTATTAAATGACTACAAGAGTAGCCTTCGCTGAGTGGAAGTCTGATAAACTAAATGAGCTGCAGCAAAATTACGAGGGGCAGTATAGAAAGGCGTTGAGTTCGTCAGATGTGCTGAGATTATTTTAAGTACTCGGTTGTTATTACAAGATTTGACTAGAAACACAGTCGTCAACAAAATACATAACAGGCCTACATAGAGTAAAATTTCACTCAGAAAATGCAGCCCTCCTTTTACAATGGACTTTTTATTACCAGCAATGCATCACGTACTAACACTTAAAACATACAAATTGATTGACAGAGATTTAAAAAAAAACAACAACTGTATGTCCTCATCACTTTAGGCTCACTGCACAGTTATGAGGAAGGGTTTATGACTTTTTACCAACTACAGTGTGTGTATATGTATATATATATATATATATATATATATATATATATATATATATATATATATATATATATATATATATATATGTTTATTATTGTTTCTGTATAATAAAATAATATTTACTTATTTATAGTAAAAGATTTATTGAAACAGTTTTTTTTTTTTTTTTTTTTTTAAATGCTTAGTTCTAGTTTTACATTACTCTTTGTAACAACTACATGTCTCTTATACCTAGCAATATAATCACCTTTAGCCTGCCTCATTTATTTTTCATGCAACCTAATAGGCTTAAGCCAATTTATCAACCTGGGTTGTATAACCCACATTAATCAATTTATATTTGTTTTTAATACAGGCAAACACACATAACTATTTAATAAAATGCACCACAGTTTTTTGTTTTTTTTTAAGAAGTGCTTGTAATTCTTTAAAAACTTTGTTTCTTAGCTGTATTGATTTTATTAAAGATTATTATATAGTTCTGCTAATTTTAACATTTTGAAGATGTTGCTTAGATCTAGTTTAATCAGTGAACTTATGACAAAAGATTTGTGAATAAAAATATCAAAAGAATCGTGATTAGGTTGAAAAAGATATTAAACAGCAGATAACTGGGGGAAGTTTACTTGCAAGCAGCAGCAATAAATCCAGCTTCCAGAAGCATCACTAATAATCAAAATACACATTTATTACTTCTTTTATACAGCATGCGGAAATGTAAGACTGAACCGACACTATTGATCGGCTTAGAGGTAAAAAAAAAATGTTGGCAAGGAATAAATACTTTTAATGTAAAATATGTGTGTGATTGTAATATTATGCAGCACCTACACACAGGCTAAATACTACAATATTACAGATGTATCTTTCAGTATTATTGATTTTGACATTCTGGTCAAAGTGAAGGACTTTAAGTTCATGTTAAATCTTTGTATTGTTAAAGAAGCACTTGCTAAAGTATATTCCAATCCGGCTGTGGGCTGCAGGCAGAATAAATCATCTCTGGCATTCAGTGCTCTTATTCAGTGCTCTGGCATTATCGTATCTAACTATTCCATATACTCTGCCCTGCTCTGGTACATTGCCCTGAAACTGTGCCCATGTGGTCACTGTCCTGGGTACATTCTACAATAATTGCTAACCCATCCAATATGAAATGTGCTTTGCTAGGCATGCAGCCTGGGTAACTAATGCTCGAAAACTAGGTAGCACAACCAAAATCCTCTACACATGTAGCTGTTGGTATTAGAGTGGTTTTGGCAAAAAGAACAGTGTGATGTAACCTCATGTCACCTTTGCCTGGACTCTTTTGTTAATCAAACACTCATCAAACTACTTGTTAAATGTACTCTTAAAGAACATAATACAATTAAAATCAACTTCTCTAGATGATTTGCTGAAACCAAGAATGAATTTAAAAAGAAAAATGAGATTTTACTTGTGGCTTAAAATGAAAAAAATTTACCCCGAAAAATCAAAACTGTGTTCCTTATATTAGTTGTTATAAAAAATAAACACTATTATATATATATTATATAGATATATATATATATTCTAATATATATATATAGATAATAGACTATCTATTATATATACTATGATATATTTTATGTGGTGTGTGGAGTTATAACGTCTTTAACAGCAGTGTTTAACCTTCAAGTTTGGGTACAATTAACCCTTGTGTTTTTTTTTTTTTTTCTAGTATGCAACCAAAAATAAAAAAAAACTAAACAAAAGAAAACCTTATCTTATTTCGAAGATACTAAACTGCACTTTTCTTTCACAGGCCCTAATTCATCATGGGATGGCTAAGATGTTTACCCTCAAGAAAAACAGTTATTTGTTCACACAAAACAAAAGTGGTCACACAGACTTAAATAATTTCTTCATAGCTCTTATTGTGAATTTTCTTAACAATGAATTTGCTTTCTCTTAGCTTCAGCTCTCACACACCTTCCTTCTCGCTCTCTCTCTCTCCCACTGGCTATGCCTGTTCTCTTTTTAAGGGTAGCAATTACCCAATTAAGCATCAATTGTCTACAGGCTGCATTAATACTTACAGGGCACAGGGCCTTTTTCAACTTAAGGCTCGCATAGTGCTCTTGTACAACTTTGTTCCAATATATATGTAAGGCATAAACCACGACAGGCCGTGTGGTTCACATGCTATACACCACGCCTTTAATCACCCCAGAAGTGGTATATAATTAAAATAATTAAAAAACATTTAAATTAAGACAAAACCAGAAAGTTTTATTGTGTATACATCTGCAGTGTAATATAGTCCCAAATTTAATTTAATTTAATTCATTGTTTGTTTATTAAAAATAAATTGCACATGTTAGTGTATTGTGAATTTCGAAAGTGCCATCTCACTAGAAACTGAAGGACTGGATATGAGTTGTGATGATAGTTTCAAATAATACTAAGGAAGTAGGAGAGCAGCTGCAATGGAGACTGAAGCCGGATCTTGAGCTGAGTTTGTAAACTCGTTATATGCGAGGTACACATATTCTAGTACGTTTTTTCAGTCTTTTGGATCTCAATATATGTTTTTTTTAGTTGTCAGACACCCTCGCATCCAAGTCGTGCCAGATTAAGTTAACAATCAAACCAGACAATCCGACCGCAGAAGAGAAATCGCCAATGTTTTGGTATACAAGCTCAGATGTTACAAATGGTAGATTTCTGTACATTAGAGAATTCTGTACCTTTGATTCCACGTTGCATTTTGTCAAAGATCGCCTGGATGTGAACGCTTGCTGTTTCAGTATTTACATGTAAAAAATGAAAATGTCTTTTAAAAGAATAATTATGTTTTATAAGGTTACTTTAATCAAGGGTATCTAGACAAACCAGTGGTTATATATATATATATATATATATATATATATATATATATATATATATATATATATATATATATATATATATATATATATAGTGCCTTGCAAAAGTATTCAGACCCTCTCACAGTTTTCAACTTTTGTTGCTTTAAAGCTTGCAGTCATGACACTTTGAAGTAGGAATTAATATGTATTATATGCACAACCTACTCCATACATTCAAAAAGAAAAACAAAAATAAATAAATAAATAGATAATTAATATGAAATAAAAATGGAAAAGTCATGATTGTATAAGTATTCAAACCCTTTGCTGTGGCACAATTCAGGTGCACAAAATGACCTTAACGAGCCACACAATTAGTTGAATGGCCTCTGTCTGTGTGCAATATTGGTGGTTCTCTTGATTTCCAAATAAAAACATTTGTCTCTGTGAGGTTCCTTGGTCAGGTAGTGAATTTCAAACAAAGACTCAACCATGAAGGAGCTTTCAAAGCAAGTCAGGGATAAAGTCAAGAAAAGGGTACAAAAAAATATCGAAGTCTTTGAATATCCCTGTGAGCACAGTCTACTCAATCATCAAGAAATGGAAGGTGCATTGCACCACCCAGACACTGCCTAGATCAAGCTCCAAACTGAGCAGCTGGGCAAGGAGGAAACTAGTGAGGGATGTCACTGTGAGGCCAATAACAACTTTGAAAGAGCTACAGAATTCAATGGCTGAGATGGGAGAAAATGTGTATCACAAAAGTAGCCTGTATGACAGGGTGGCAAGAAGGAAGCCATTACTAAAAATAAAGCATCACAAAGCTCGAATGGAGTTTGCAACAAAGCACCTGAATGATCCTGCGAAAATGTGGCAAAAGATATTGTGGTCAGACCAAACTGGAACTTTTTGGTCTAAATGCCAAGTTGGCGCAGACACAACACAGCACATCTCCCAGTCAACACCATCCCTATAGTCAAGCATGGTGGTGGTATAATCATGCTATAGGGATGCTTCTCCTCAACAGGGACTGGAAAGATTGTTAGGATTGATTGAAAAGTGAATGGAGCAAAGTATAGGCAAATACTAGCGGAAAACTTGTTTCAGTCTGCTAAAGACTTAAAACTGGGGCGAAAATTCACCTTTCAGCAAGACAATGATCCAAAGCACAATACCAGAGCTACACTGGAGTGGCTTAAGAAAAAGAAAATGAATGTCCTTGAGTGGCCCAGTCAAAGTCCTGACTTGAATCATATTGAGAATCTGTGGAAAGACTTGAAAACTGCTGTCCGTAAGCGATCCCCAAGCAACTTGAGAGAGCTTGAGCAAATCTGCCAAGAAGAATGAGCACAAATTGCACCAAGCAGGTGTGCAAAGTTAGAGACTTGCCCAAAAAGACATGTGGCTGTAATTGCTGTCAAAGATGCAACATATTTCAGTTTTTTTCTCTTTAGTTTTTGCTGATATTTACTGTAACTTATCCAACCGTTAAAAGTCTTCAGTTTGAGCATTCTTATTTTGAATAAAATATTAAGTTAAAAAAATGTGTATGCATCATTTTGTAATTTCACAAAATGCAAAATGGGACACCATAGGAAGGGTGTGAATACTTTATATATATTAATATATATATATATATATATATAGTATATATATATATATATATATATATATATATATAGTTTGTAGTCAAAAGTTTACATACCCCAATGAAAATTTAGAATTTCTAGAAATTTCTCGAAAACAAATAAATATAGGAAAAAACTTTTGAAGCAAATATTTTGCTTTTGTGGATGGGGGAAAAAAGATATGTCTTATAAATTATTTATTTCAGCAATCGTTTTGCAAAACTCCAAAAATGTTAATTCAAAAGTAGTCAGCCGCTGACAAAGAAAATTTAATTAGTAGCTAGTTGATGCACCTTTAGCAATAATAATCTATTTTAAACGATTCAAGCATTTTTCAATGAGTTTTGGCATGATTTTTTAATGATTTCTGACCATTCTTCAATGCAAAATTGTTCCAGTTCATTCAAATTCTGAAGACTTCTCTTGTGCACATCCTTCTAAAACTCTAAAGTAGATTTTTATGTGTGATTTGGATCGTTGTCATGTTGGAACATCCAGTTGCACTTTTAACCAAGTTTTATAGCGGAGGGTTTCAGATGATTGGTCAACATCTTTGGTATGCTAAGGAATCCATTTACCATGTATTGAAACTAAATTTCCTGTGCCATTAGAGGAAAAACAGCCCCATGGAAGGATATTACCACCTCTATGCTTGACAGGAGGTATTGTGCTCTTTTCTTTGTACGCCTCACCAGACTTTTTCGAAACGTAACCACTATCAGCATGACGAAATAGCTCGATTTGGTCCATCATTAAAGTGCTGTTTTGCAACTTTAAGCGATTGTCCTTGTGACATTTTCCTAAGAGTGGCTTTTTCCTTGGCCTGCAACCATTGAGACCTTCACCATGCAACACTCAACCAATGGTTGCAATGGAAACCCCAGTCCCACTTTCAGCCAATTCACTTTGAATGTCTTTGGCAGTCAATCTCAAATTGTTATTAACCTTCCTCACAATTCTTCTACTTGGTGAATGAGCCTTCTTTTTACCAGACCAAGGGAGCAGTGTGACAGTGCCATGAGTCTTCTTGATAAAGGAAACAATAGTTGAAATTTGGATACTCTAATGCTTGGAAATCTTCATGTATCCTTCTCCAGCTTTATGACAAATAATTTATATCCATTCATCCAGGAAACAACACTTGTAACTCTACTTAATACTGTTTAAAGTCTTGCTTGTTTAGAATTAAACCTGCCTTTGGATAGACTCAGGGGGTGTACAGCGTTTCCTCTCTCGTCTTCTCTTCCCTTTGCTGTACTTCTCCTTTACTTCTCTTTCACCTCTTCTTCATTTCCCCTTTCTACTAGTTCAACAAGCTTTTTAAATCTGCCGCCCATACCCAAAAGGCAGTGGTTGGCTTCGCTAGTGATCCTGGGAATTTAAGTTTTCACTTTGATGTAAGCGCTGTATTTGAACTCAAGCAACCTTCACTTTCACATGTGGCACTCTGTTTTATATGTATTTCTGGTACCATCTTAGACTCTGCAATATTGTACATTCTAGATATTCCTCCTCTGGCACAATATATAGACAAACACACACACACACACACACACACACACACAGACCGGGTTTAGTTTTTATTGAACTTTGAAATTAAAGGTTCCAGCAAACCTGGGTTTCAAAGACAGATCTTATGAATAATGAAACACAAGTTTTGAACTTTCCAAAAGGGAGATAATTTTAAGAAATTATTATTTCTATCTGTCAATTGTCAGGCAGGGCTGGAGCTGGAAATGCTGAACTAACAAGCAAAAAAGCAGTTACAGAGCCAGAATGTGCCTTAAAGTTTTAGTTAGGTAAAGATATCATTGGTGGTCTAATGTAGTTCTTTGTGAATTTATGAAACAAGCACAACAGCGCTGAAACCAGATTTCAGGTTGTGGCAGGACGTCAGGCCAGAATGAGGAATCCAGGTCAGGCTGGGCAAATCGCCTTCACTGTTCCTAGATGTTTTAAATAAATTCTCCTCTCTCGCTCCTCACTCCCTCTCGTATTCATTCTCTCCTCCGTACACCCACCCGGAGGGGAGAGAGCTGCAGGCTTTTATGCAGGTGACCTTCTCCCAACTTAGCAACAAATTAATCACTTAGTTAATTCGGGAGATGGCCACCTTCTAATCATTCCTGGCAGAGAACGAGTTACTCCCCTTGCCTCTGCCAGAACACGTTTCAAAAATAAAAACAAAACAATAACAAAACAAAATGGCTACCTTCATCAAAACAATAACAAAAAACGCCGTTCGCTGTCATTTATATACAATAAATAAATCATAACAAACAAACCATACAGCTTTCGGCGTCATTTTATATATATATATATATAATAAATAAACAAACACAAAATAACACAGGGGCGGAGGGGGAGACCTCGTTCTAAAAATAACTTAACAGGGCCCTGTTCCTCGTAGCTGGATAACTCTCAGGATAACTTGACAGAAGTCTGGCTTTTTCTGGTCCTCGAAGCAAGGTTAAAGTCTAGCCGACTAAGTTACCATAGCAACACATCCTTAATCTTAAGTCTGTTCCAGCGCAGGCTAACTTAAAGTTAGCTAGATCTGTGTATAAAAACTAGTACTTCTACCCAATGAAAGCACTTGACACCCCCCCCTAAAATGGCAATGCCCTTCCTTAGAGATCGCATAGATCAAGGAACAATTTGAATAAGATTAGCTTTTCATAGGGAAAGTGTACTGAGAGATCGCCAAGATCCTTTGCATCATTCAGATGTTTTTGTATTTGAGCGCTATAGAATCGGTTGGCAAGGTATCATTTACCTATTAAATCTACTTGAGCCTTACATTGCCCATACCACCCGGCGCAGCCGTCCGTTGACAAAAACACAGACTATATGCATAGGGCTGCGCTTTTTTGCTAGTGGCGCATTCCTATACTCAGTTGGCGATGCTGAAAATATCGGCAAAGCCGTTGTATGCCGTGCAGTCCAAAGGGTCTATCTCGCCCTAAAGAGATTTCTTAATGTGTTCATCACATATCCAGGACATACAAGGGAAAACCCATCAAATAGGGCTTCTATGCAGTACCAAGTAATTTATTAGGTTTTATGCAATTTGTGAATGAATAGGTAATCCCATTGTTATCGTTTATTAAGTAGGCTACATAGTATTATGCAGAGTTCCCCAACATCACTGGTTTTGTGGCCTGCAGTTAGATCCCCATCAAGGCACCCTCAGGACCAAATAAGGCTGATTTTGTGTACAGGAAATCTTTTCACAGCAATAATGTACAAGTACTTATGACATTATCACTTACATGAAATTAAAAATGAGCTACAATTCAGCAACTGACGCAAATAATCCAACATTTTAATTATACAATGCCAGTGCTAGACAGTAGGTGTCACACTTTGGATAACACTGTACGTCATCCGTGACTTGACCTCAGTTATTCTCAGATGATCTGTGACAGATCCTGCGATATCATTGTCACATGTGCGGTGCTCCACAAATTAAAAAAAAAAAAAACGTATGCATTTAGCTTATCTGCAATTTTTGTCCATGCTTCCTCTCTGGACTTGGCAGCAGCAGCAGTGTTGCATTTAGTTGTGATAATGCTTTTATATTCCTCAAAACTTTCCATTATAAGCTCTTGCTCAGTCAGGCTGAAAAAAGTTGCTCTCTCTTTCGACATCATCTTTCGTGAAGATCATTGTTTCAGTGCTCTGCGATTCTCCCTTTTGAGGTAGAACGAGCTCACGCAATTACCCGGATTTCTTAAGACGGAATCGAGTTAACAAGACACTTTTAGCCTGTATTCGCTGTCGAGGAATGGAGATCGCCTGACTTCAATTATCGGTTATCGAATCTGACTAACCTCTGATTAGCCTGAATTAATTAAACCAGCTACGAGGAACAGGGCCCAGGGCTGCTTGCCCTGTTACACAGGTATGAACACATTTCAGGTAAGAAATTGCAGTAATATTGTCAGGATATCAAGTCTCACATGCTTGTGTACCTGGTCATTTAGATGAATACATAACATCTTATTTTAATTTAAATTTATAAAGCGTTCAGTTGTGCTTTTCTTCCTCATTTCATAAAAACCCACATTGAAGAGTCATTTCCGATGTTATATGGGAAGCACGGCAAATAATGACCTAAGCAGAAGAAAAAAATCGAACACACATAATAAAATATGAAATTAGGTATTAGATAGATGCTTTTGCTTGTCGCTTACAAGAAGATGATGAAGCAGGGACTGTATTTTGAACGAAACCTTAGTAACTTTAAAAACATAGGAATAGGAAAAGGTAGATAATATACAATAAATCTCTCTTAGGATCAAAACCTCAGTGTCTCCAGAGAGAAATGAGGACTTATCTACACCAAGCCTTGAGTCTGGTGAGTTATGCTGAGTAATTTGTTTGATCACTACCTAACCTTAAGACATTTCAGATTGATCATACTGGATTCTGCACGTCTTACAGCCTTAAGGGATATTCTTTGATCTGGTCACATTGTGCAGTATGTAGCCCAGCCATTTCAGAAATCAAATACAAAGAATGCAGAAAGTTATTTTTCATTCCTTATCTAAACCACTTAACAGGGGGACCTAAACTATACAGTATAATGTTTCTTTCACATCATTGGATTTCCAGATGGTGACACTGCTGAGAACCACTGATAAAGTAACAGCAATGCCTCCCTGTTTATGAACTCCAGACCTAAACTAAAAAATCCCTTTCCAGAGATCCAGATAGACATTTTAACTATCTCTTCTACTACTTAGATGCCCTTATATCAAATCAAAACCTATATCTACAAAACTGTAAGTAAATTATGTTGGATTTGTAATAGATAGCTGGGTGAATGCCACACAAGAGAAAGGCAGGATCTCAATCAGCAGCAGCTGTCCTCCTATTTAAATGTTTCAATCATGCCTTTCTCTGCTTTGAGATGTATGTTTTGATTTGTGTCTGTTTAACATCTTTATAGCCAGTTGTCTGTTTTTTTCCATGTGTGCTCTGGCATGTTTCTCGTAAAGGCTATTGTGACATTCAATTGTATCCTTGCATCATCCAGCTCTAACTTGGTACGCAATATTGCAGTGCCCCACTTACCTATCAGAATATAATTCTAGCAGAGTTCGATTAAATCTGTCATTTTCTTATCTGATTCCACATTCTTTATAATGCTGTACTCCTTTGAAAATGCATCACTTAAGCACAGCAGCAGCTGTATATGTGTAGTATGTTATGCTGGAGTGGTTGTGGCCTTCTCCATCTCTGTGGCGATTGAATTGGTTAGACTTAATTTTTGAGGTTTCTGAACACCATTAAGGTTTTTTTGAATGTACGTTTGTCTTTTTTGCAGTCATTGTAAAGAGTAATTCCCGAAGGGCATGGAGTTTTTGTGAAGCTGCATAACATTGAACGCTGTGTGAAACCACAATCCTGTTTAGACAGCTCAGACATAATGTGACAGGGACTGAACATTTCACTAGAACACCAATGTTTTGGAGAACAAGGTCACAGTCTGATAGGTCTTTCAGTATCGTACAGCAGGTTGGGGTTGAGGAGGGGTCACCACAAACAAAATCCATTGATTCCAAAGGGGGTTGTCTTGTGGAACTGTGAGGTCTTGACTCCATCAGCCAATTAGCAGGCACTTCCTTGCAACAGTTGGCCACTGGAATATTCACAAGGAATATTTTGCTTTAGTTAAAAAATGAAAAAACAGCCTGGTGTATTTTAAAGTATTTCACAACCACTGAAATAAAAAATACAGTACTGTTGTTTTTGGAAAAAGAAAGGAGACAGGATGTTAGAAAAGGCTGCCGTTCACTTTCTCTTTCTGCTCTGATACACACTCCTGCTCTGACCTACATGAATCTATCAGTGCATGCATGGTATTTTGAGTTATTGTATCTTGCAAGTGAGTGGCGTCAATGAAAGGCACAGAACAAAAGTCAACATTTCAAAGCCCTCTGAGATAAACCAGTTGAAACTTCAGATTGCTTTTGTCAATGACGACCACTTAAATATAACCTATAAATGTTACAAACTGTGAAAGTTAAATAATTAGAACATTGAAAAAAAATGTAACATTTAAATCAAAATGTCATGTAATATTAGTAAAAATAAACTAATAGGAACCTTTGAAGGCACTAAAAGTAAAGCAGAGGTGTCGCCTCACTTCTGCCCTCGACAAGAAAGCAAGTGGATTGTGTATTGTTTTACTTGCAGTGTAGAACAGTCTGAAATACTGTTCAACAGCTGTATTTTTGGACCCTGATTGAAGTAACCTTTTCCAATACGGAATCTGGAATTGTCGTGATTGTTGATACCCACATGAAGCCATCTGAAAGTCTTATATCTACTTGGAAAGAGTCCCTTACCTCCCTAATGTGATCAATTACCAAACTTGAATGATTTCCAAACAGGGTTTTGTTGTTTAATTATGTGGTAAGAACTCACAATGCAATACTGGGGGCTGTGAAAATGTCCATGCAATGCCCACAGTCGGAAAAGAGCAGCTACTCAAACATGCTGGCCACGAGTGGTAAATCTATCAAACAGACAACGCAAAACATACAACCGTCTCTAGTAACATTGTCCTAGGCTGTGTGCTGTATATTAAATCCTTTTGAGTGATACTGAATAAACATGTGCATAATCAGGCTTTTTCATTTGCTATATTTGCCACTCTGAAGCACAAAGGTTAACCTGTGACTCTAAACCTTTGACACACACTGTATGCATTGTCATTGAGATGCCGACCTGTATCTGCCAACTGGGGATCATGTAAGGTTCTATTTCAAAAATTAAAAGGCATAGATTTGCCATAAGTCTGCTGCATTGTGAAATTATGGTTTCCTTTGCATCATGTTAATTTTATAATGTCTGTCAATAGCTTTGCAGAGGTATATTACAGTAGGTGGGTTTTTGTTTAAACACATTTAAACTTGTATCTAGGTTGTTTGTATTTATTCATAAAGCCTAATGTGAGAAGACCTCCAATAGTGGTGTTTACTTATGTGTTTGTTTTGATATACAATACTGCAACATTCATATAAATAAACCTACTTGAATGTATAGAAAAGACTTAAATATCAAATATTAAATAAATTATACTCTCCTTAGCACAATATAACAACTAGGTTAACATCTGTATTTGGAAAGCACATGACAATGGTTAATGCTTATGCAAAATTCTGGATAACATTTGAACTGCCAATTTTCAACAATACTTAAATTCTAAATTATTTATTCGAAAAAGCCATGCAGAAGAGAGTTAGTCTCCGCATCGGGGCATGTCTGACAAGGCAACCAGCTAAGCGTTTTCTCAAAGCAAGTTATTCACAAAATAATAATGTATTTCTTTTTTATAAACTGTACATCTGGATTTTGTATTGGTAGATTAATGATTAAATAACCACAAGTGAGCTGTTATTTCTCTACCTCAACGGACACATCACATATCAGGTTTTACACGCCAAACATAACATCAACATATGTTATCATTCCATCTTCAATAAATCAAGAGGTACTTAAACACCCTTGAGGGATTTGGTTTTATTGAAACCTACAGTCTTTGTCATGGGGATTCTTAAGAGTTTTTCCAAAGATATCCTTTTAAAAAGTATTGTTTTCAATTTCCCAACAATTGAAATAAACCATATGAATGAAAGAAATGCATATATATATATATATATATATATATATATATATATATATATATATATATATATATATATACTTACCGGCCGTTAAGGTAAGTCATTACTGTTCCTTACTTGGTATTATTTGTATTGGGATTATGTTGCTTTTTAGAAAATGAGTGCAATTATGTATTTATGATATTTAATGTGAATTGCAGTTCACCAGTAAATCCATACTGCTTTGTGGCCCTTGCTGTGCTTTGCCTAATCACACTGTCAAATGATTTGTACTGATGTCCTCCCTTTGCACTTTGTATAGCTACCAGCCCTATTGAGAAGAGATGGGAGGAAGGCATGCTTATAGCACCTGTAGGCTAATACCTAAAATGTGATCTGATATCAACCGACAGAAGAGAAGACATTGGCAATTTATTGTCCTTTAATCCTTCTGTGATCTTGAATTTCAAATAAACAACAATAAATGCTCCCTGCAATCAAATATAGAATATAAGCTTTCTAGAGCTACAAGTGGTTAGAATAAATTGAATAGTTTTATGATAAAGCCACTTATATACATACTTGTGACCAAGATGGCATGTGGTGAAGTAAGGACAGGAAACTAGCAGACAACAGAATGGCAAAGTCAATTGCTCTGTTGTGCCTGTTTATTATAAATTAACACATTAAAAGGTTTAAACACTTGATCACAAAACAAACCTGCTGCTGCTGTGGCTCAGGATTCAGGGATGGGGAGTCACGACGGAGCCGGATCTCAGTCTGGCCCTGTGGTGGTTCCCCGTTAAGGGAGGTGGGCGAGCAGCGGGAGAAGCAGCTCTTAATCTTCCTTGTCTAGCTCCCAGAGGGAGAAGTGCCTGCAACCGATGATACTGCATATAAATTGATGGATGAAGTTGACATAGCTGGCGGCGAAGACAATGACGAAGAGGAGGGTGCTCTCTCCGACACCTCGCTAGTTTCTGACATCTCGGTCAGAAGGTTGGAATTTTTTTTTTTTTTACTTTGAAACAAATCAGTGATTTTTTAGATTGCACTTTTAATGAAAGGAAGATACAAGTGGAGTCATACTTCCCTGATTTAGAATTATTCCTGGTTTCTAGTAACATATTACTAAGAAAGTCAACAATTGCAGAGTTTGATCGGCAAAAACACTTCAGTTTGAAGAAGTTTGTTAGTTTTTAATATGGCTAAGTTTTTTCATTGATTTTTTTCTTTTTCAACAGCTTTTTTTAGCCTGTTTTGTTTTAATATCTTTTAGCCTCCATGGTACTTTTTGAAATGGTACTATTTCAAACGTGAATGGTTGTAGATCTTTACTTTTTTAATTCATTGAACAGAAGGGGGCTTGTGTAATATTTTTACAGGAAACACACACAGATTTAGAGAATCAGAATTACTGGGTTAGAGATTGAAAGGGGGGCATTTTTTTAACCTATGACTCTAATGTTAGTGCTGGGGTGGCTATTTTATTTCCTCCAGGGCTAGGAGCTCAGCCAAGCTCCACACAAGAAATTGTTCAGAGTCGTCTCTTTTAAGTTGATGTCAAAAATAGGCAATTTTTTTACCTTTTTAAATATATATGCCCCTAATTAAGGGAATGAATGCATTGCTTTATTTAAAATTTTGTCTCAGGCTCTATTAAAATGCAGCCCTGAAATTGCAGTTTTACTAGCTGGAGATTTTAATTGCACCTTAGACCACGTGGCAGACAGAAGCCATGAAGAGCCTCATCCTCAGTCAGGAAAGGAATTATTTACTAAGTTATTTATTTATTACATTTATTTATTAAATTCTTTTAACCTAGTTGATGTGTGGAAAGTGTTAAATCTCACAGAAAAAATTCCTGGTTGAAACTCAGGAGCAAGATTAGATCGTTTCTACACCTCACAGTATAGCATGAATAGGTTTGTTAAGAGTAACATTTCTCCCAATAATTTATCTGACCACCACTATATCTCTGTTACTGTTTCTCTGCCTCTACCCACACATCAAAATTCTTATTAACATTTTATTTATAAATTGCTTCAAGATACTCGGTTCAAGAAAATGTAATTTTTTTTTTACTGGGAGAGTGGGACATCGAAAAAGTCCAGTTAAGATGTTTTCTCAGCAGTATACATCAAATAGCACCAAGTCTCTCAAACAGGCAGTAAGTGAGCTGGAGCAGGAGATCCTGGACCTCCAGAAGACTCTGGATGTTGCGAGCGGGTCCAGACTGGGGCAGGCCTTCAGAGAAAAAAAGCAGCGCCTGGGTAGTATGCTGGAGGAGCGAGTGCAGAGGGCACTGGTCAATGCTGAGCATAAGCAGTTTCACTGTGGAAGATAAGTCACCAACCCGGAAGAGATCCGCAGAGCTGCAGTCTCTTTTATAGCAAATTGTACTAGGCTGAGGATTGTGAGGAGCTGGCAGTGGAGAAGCTTCACCAGGACCTGCCCAGGCTGTCTGATAGAGGGAGGCAGAGTCTGGACACACCTCTATCTCTGTTGAACAGCAGGCTAATGGAAAATCTCCCGGCTTCAGTGGGCTGCCTATTAAATTCTACAAGTGATTCTGGACCTTAATCAGAGAGGGCTTCTTTAATGTGCAGCTAGAGTGTATCCAGTTGAATGAACTGCCTCTGAGCGGCCGCAGGGCTGCGAAAACACTGTTGCCAAAAAAGGAGACCACTGCAAACTAAAAAACTGACGCCCTGTGGCTTTGTTTTGCTCAGACTATTTTTAATATTTTTTCAAAGGCTCTAACAAAAATCTGAGATGTGTTAACTGTTGCAAAACTTTTTAATGTAAATTTTGGTCTTTTTTCACTTGATTAGGAAAAAGTGTTTGGTTTATGTGAAGTTTTTATATAACAATGTGTACTGTGTTTTAAAAATTAGTAATATATTTAACAGACCTTTCCCAGTACATAGGGGACTCAGACAAGGTTACGCCCGCTCTGTGATGTTCTACTCATTGTCAATAGAGCCTCTCCTAAATGTTTTGAGGAAACACTTGAGTGGGCTCACAGTGCCAGGAGTGTCCAACTCACTATCGGTGAAGCTAACAGCTTATGCCGATGACATCACTGTATTTGTTAAAAATGACCATGATGTAAAAGCACTTTCAGCCTGGTTACGTAAGTTTGAAAACGTATCCTCTGCAAAGAGGTGCATGGCAGGGATCTGGGACTCAACTGCTTCCACAGCAGTTGCAGTGGAATAGGACGGGGATCAAAGCTCTGAGTGTTTTTTTTTTTTTTTTTTGTGAGTGATGCATTCATGCAGAAAAATTGGGAGGGTGTGATTGAGAAAGTGAAGGGTAAGCTGCAAAAGTGGCAGTGGCTCCTGCTACAGCTCTCCTTCAGGGGTTAGGTTTTGGTTATTAATAACCTGGTAGCCTCTATTTTATGGCATAGGCTAGTGTGCTTGGATCCACCTCAAGGTTAGTAGAAGTGATTTAGAAATGTATCGTTGACTGGGGTGGTTTTCACTGGCTGAAGCCTGCTGTACTGTACTTGCTGTTAAATGAAGGGGCAGGGGCTGATTAACCTGGTTAGCAGAGTGGCAGTCTTTTGGCTCAAAAACTACTTTATTCTGCAGACAGTGAGCTGGAGACACTTTGCTTTTTCCATACAGTAGGGAGGCTGGATTTTGATCGTCACCTGTTTTTCCTTGATAGTAGTAGACTTAGTAGAGTTTTTTTTTTAATTTGTCTTCCTTTTGTGAGAACTTGTTTCGTGCCTGAAGCATTTTTAAAGCAACACAGATAGATGATTAGGGAACATACTTGCTGCTTTGGGTTTTGTTTTTAAAAAAGATTTTATTTTTGGGATAAAATACTCATCCAAAAAAAGAGCCATATGTTGCTAATTTTATTGTGTGCCAAACCAAACTTGTCATTTTAAAATCCCACAAGGCAAAGATAGTGGGGCTGGGCATTCACAATGTGTTATGTATTTTAAGGGTACTGGTCGTCACTGGATTAAAAATTGAATATGCATGGTATAAAATGACTGGTGACTTAGAAAGTTTTAAAATGGTACATTAACAATGCCATTTGTGAACTCAGTGAAGAAAATTAATTATATATACATTTTTTAAAAGTTTTTTTTTTTTTTTTTTTTTTCTGTGTCTGATATTTATTAAATTCTGTTTTTTGTTTGTAGGATTTATTGATTTAATAAAGAGCTTTAAAAAGTCAAGTCTCTCTCTCTCTCTCTCTCTCTCTCTCTCTCTCTCTCTCTCTCTCTCTCTCTCTCTCTCTCTCTCACACACACACACACCCTACCCCGAGTGCTTCATGCATCTATATATACAGCTGTGCTGGGATTCAATTACTAATTAATCATTCACTTTAAGCACATTAACTAATTTGTGCAATCCCTGTGCTCACATAATAATATACATTTTAAATCACTCGTGCCACATAGCCTAATTTATACTCAGTGTACCATTATATCCACACCAACAACATGCCACATGCAACATAAAACATCAAAATACGCACAGGGGCGGGACACCCTGCCACAATACTGTATCAGTTATTTCCTTGATGTTTGTCATTAGGAGTAAATAACTTGAAAGAAATGCAGTTTGAATAGGTAAATGAAATTATATAATACAATACCAACAATGGTATGGGGGAGTGAATGCAACAGGTTTACAGTCCCAAACAAAAAACACACAACTCTCCCAACACAATAATTTCACCTTTGTGCACAGAAAAGTGCTCTGGGGTGTTGACTGTGCTGTGTTGTGCAGAGGTAGTGACGCTCCCGGGTATATGTGCTGGCTGTGCTCGTGCTGTGCTGTGCAGAGGTAGTTATGCTCCCAGGTGTATGTGCTGGCTGTGCTCGTGTTGTGCTGTGCAGAGGTAGTGATGTTCCTGGGTGAATGTCCTTTCTCAGTGGCGACAGCTCCCGTCCAAATCGTCCTCTACAAAACAAAACAAACAACAGTAGCACACTGGCACTTTAGTTTCATAGTAAGGGGCTGTACTCATGTAGCTGTGTCCCCTTTGCACTGCCAAACTCCTCCCTATGATCAGCACAGTGCCACGCTCTATCTAATTGTTGTGTGCCCCTCAGCTGATCACAATAGAATTGTTTAGCAGTCTTGCAACTATGCCCTTTCTCCAAGATGGCCGACTACCGGTTCCATCCTACCATTGTGTCGGGTCATCTCTGTGAAAGCGTACCAACAACCTTACCTAGCGCCCTTCCTGGTCGGGAGGTAAACTTGCAGCTCAGATTCCTTCTCTCCTCATTACAAGGATTTAGGCTATCAATGGGGCATTGTGTGTAGGACAAGGTGGGGGTTATTCAGGGAGTAGTATCGGAGAAGAAACCACAGTGTCCACAGATAACAGAAGATAAGATGGACACTATTGCACCCTGTGAGAGTGACACTACCAAGTAAGGGTCTGTTTTCAAGGAATGCCTTCATCCTGCCCTGGGAATTCTACTTGACACCTCTACCAGTCTTGTGTTTATTACTATTCTCATTTTCCTTTAGTATTTTCCCATGTAATACATTAGCTAGGACTGTCAGGCAGATTTGTCTCTCAGTGCTTGAGTTTTGGCTAATTTTATCTCTAAATGTTATTGCTATGAGTTTCGATTTATGCTTGGTCTAAGATTGCTGCTTGTGTTATACATAATTTAAAGAGTCTTCATCCTTCCCAATCTGTGCACATAAGAAGTCCATCATTAACTGGTTTGGTTTCTCCCTGTCAATCGTATGATTATATTTGTATTATAACACCTTCAAAAAGTAAGGGAGACCATCTGATGCAGTTTTTATTAACTTTGTAATCAAAATCATAAATGAGCACTCTCTGAACTGAAATCTACAGTCTACATTTGCGCAATATCAGACACATTGTTGTTTGTTTGTTTAATTTTATTAAATGTCTGAAATCTACTGATTCATCTCTAGTCTTAACACCATTTGTCTTGCAAATATGAGGTCCACAGTAAAACAGGGATTTGTTTCAGTTCTTCAAAACACCTGAAATTAATCTTGAAACAAATACAAAAAAGTGTGGCCTCCACCAAACACAAAAATGACTGCCTAGTATGCAAATTAGTAAATAATCCAAGGGAGGGTAAAGCTTTATTGGGGTCACTAAGAACAGTCTGGTAATTGCTTGTATGAAAATCAGCCCCAGAACTGCCCACCTCTAGTGAATTCATCCCTGGATGATGTCTAAGTATGAGGAATTTGTTTTCTCCACATCCCTTCCACATATTATCCTGTTTTATTTTTGCCGGTTTTGTATTTTGTTATTTGTCTTTTGGACAGTTTTGAAGTGTTTATTTTGTTCTGCGTACTTGCTGTATATCACAACTTAAATTATTTACCTCATGTGAATTGTTTCCATAGGTATCTTGATCAGGAATTCATGTTGGTCTTCTGTTGTGGGTATTTGATAGGGATGATGATCTGCATGATTTACCTTCAAAACTCACTGAATAAGAATAATGAAGCACAGAATTAACCTTGAATTAAGTGTATAACATCGAGGGGATTAAAAACCAATTTGCATAATAGGGGTTAGGGCCAGATAATAGAAGGTGAACATATAGCTAGCCAATCAAGGGAAAGCAGTTTGTACTTAAGGGCCAAGAAATGCACAGTATAATTCAAAGAATTTCCTGCATCTAGCAGCCAGGAATCCCAAATTACAAATTAACGAAGGTATGTTTCTGTAAAGATCATTAATTGAACTACAAATAGGACATCACACCAGGAAATATAAAATATAGCTAATATTTATATGTTAAAACCTGCTTATAATAAAGACTGTTAAAAATGGTACATAGCATATAAAGGGATTCAATATATGCCATAAACTTTCTAATGAGACATTTTGTTTGTTGTCCAATATTTAGAATCCTGCTCAGATTCAAGAGACCAAACATTCAGGATTTGACACCAGGGTCAACCCAAGTTTGTACCAATGCTGTAGAGCAGTGTGCTGAAGGTAATTGGAAGCTCTGCCTTCCTAGGATTCTAATTCTGGCTCACAAATGGTTGGGTTCAGCATAGCTACCCATTCACATTCGGTTTAGTTCAGATTTATGTTCATGCACATGTTCACTGCCATATTTGCATATGATCAGCCTACTGTTACCCAGATACAACCAAAGTAAGCTGGAGAAGATCTTAACCTTTTCCTTCCAAATAAGGCATCTTTTTCAAAACATGACACTCCCAGCAGATGCCTGTATTGTGTGATATGGGTACATTCTCTTGTTCAGGGGCATCGTGTTATTCAGTTCAAAGCACTGCCATTTAAATTGATTTTGTCAGGATAAGAAAAGCTGTGTTATTTAGATATCTTTCAAATGTATTTGCACATTCTTTTCTCCTTCCCTTACCTGGTTTTAATAAGTCAGAGTGACCTCTAATAGTCTAATCATTTTTTTTTTTATTATCTCAAGATAAATGTAATGTAATCTCAACCTGTCTATTCACAAAGGGTAGTAGGTACCCATTGTGTAAACCCTGCCAACATTCAACTAACCTACACTGGTCTTTCCAATAGATGCAAATCCTTGAGTTTCTGTTAACACGTCTACAGTATCTGTAACCATGTCTCCGACTTTGTTCATGTCAATGCTTTAGCTATTATCAAATCCTGTTCAACACTGATTATTCAGCACACAATGCCACTTCCAAACCAATGGATACAACTTCTGGAATTCGGTTGCTAAGACAGGAGTGTTTTAAGTTAAATGTTCTCTTGTGCTCCTTGTTTAAAAAAATAAAAAACAGAGTGTGGAAAAATAATTTCTTGTCACATAATCCACATAGTGTGTGGCGAGTATCCATTATAATTACAGACATTTTGTACGACTCAAAAGCACTTTGCTCATTACTTCACTCACTGTGCCAGTTGGGCTGTAGTGATTGTCACTCTCAAATCTAGTAGCCAGCCAATCCATGCAATAAGAGGGAGGGACTAGTACTTCACAGAGCTTAATATAATACACCTTTTTTTTTAACAGATGTAAATCCTTGTTTATTAAACAGTAAAGCACTGTCTGGTAATTGCTTGTAAAATCATCCCCAGAACGGCCCACCTCTAGTGAATTCATCCCTGGATGATCTCTAAGTATGAGGAATTTTCTCCACAACCCTTCCACGTACTATACTGTTTAAAAATGGAGATGAAGTATGTTGCCAAAAGCTAAAAATTATCAACAGTTGGTTTGAAAGTTCCACCATCTGGACAGGAAATCAAGGGTCACTGTTCCATGTTTCTTTGAGTGGATTTATCTTGACATTTATTACGCAAAAAAAAATAAAAAGAATGTAGGCGGTAAGGAAGTTCAGTTGACTTCAAAGGATAAATAAGAAGTTATAGTTGTAAATACCATGGACGACATGAGCAGAATGTATTACATAACAAGCGATCACACCCAGGGGTTCATTTGTAAGCAAAAAGGTACCGGTTCTCACAGGCGCCAAATTTTCAAATTCAACTACAGCTTTAACATTATATTCTATGAGTAAGAAGCATTTAAGAAAAGCATGAGTGTAATACACCTATTGAACATTAATACATTTTAAGTAGTTTTTCTATAAAATAAAATAAAGCTAGTGTGATACAGATTTTTTCTTCATATTTAAACATTACAAAGTGAGAATGTTTACTTTCATAAAATAGGTGCCATCAATCTTATGCAATTGATTTATTAATATAATCAAAGGAAACTGCTAACGATACCTGTAAGTATTGGTTTTCTTTACATGGTGTGTGGCAAATATGCCATTAAAAGAATCAAACTGTTTTTTTTTTTTTCTTCTGTGTGTCTCTGCGTACAGAGAGTTTTGCACATCGCTGCTTGTAAGCAGACAGTTTAATAAAATAAACCACCTCTACTGAAGTATTTGTTACAGTACACTTTCGCCATTCAATCCACAGCACAGAAAAGCATTTAGTTTATTATTGTTCTATTTTGCTATGTATAGAACGTTTTGTTTTTGTTTTGTTTTTTCATACAGTTTGTCATTTGAAAATTTTAATTCTCCCATGTCAGACAAAAAGCTACTGGAAGTGGGATCTGCTGCTGACCAGCACAAAATAACCTCTGATCATACGTAACTTTTTGCAGCAAATGGCCATGAAAGCATTCATCAGACGTTGGTTAGATTTACTGTAGTCTTCAATAGCCACACTTATTTAAATAAATTGATACCTGGGAAGACTTGTGCTAAGAAGTGCATAACATGTTTCATCATTTTTGGTTAAGCAGGTTAAATCCACAGTGTCTTAGTGGAGAACAGCATGTATAGCAAATTGCAACATTTTTTGAACGACAGCCTTGTTGTTTACCTCTCAGTCTTATCTCAGACTCCTGATATATATTTTCTAAAAGTGCAAAATGCATGGAGATTATCCAGCAAGTTCTCTAATGCCACATACTTAGTTCATCTCTAAGGTTAATGTTATCTGTCTGGATCTTTGCATCTTGATATTATCTTTGCAATCCTGCATGTTGCCTCCAGGGAGTCTACAGTCCTTTAGCATCAAGACGCATATTATATTTGGGCCGTATCTGTTTTTGTCTTCAGCTCACAGCAATTAATGTAACCACAATCCTAAAAGTGGTGATTTGTCATAAGCATGGGCTGTCTAATCATTAGCTCATGACAACCTCGCCTCTGCAGTGTTTTTTTCCCCTTTAATTTAGATAGAAAGGGTATTGAATTTCCATTTCGTCTGCATTTATTTAGGTCTTTAGAAATCTTTAAAACATTTGTGTCCCTCCTTGTCTAGATGCATTTTAACTCTTGGTTGTCTCTGCTTTGAACGGTTATTTGTGGACAGGGTGGTCAAGTAGTGATGTCACAGACCAAGAAGTAACCACGCACATCAAGGTACTACGGAGCGAATCGCCAATTCACTCGGATTTCTTTTATTAATAATAAATAAAATGTTTAAACAAAACAAGACACTTTACACACACAAAAAAAGGCACGCTGGCCAAAACAAATAATTAACAGAGACAAACAAGCCAAGAATTATGCTGGTCCTAATCGAGTAGCAATTGTTTATATATTTTCAGTTCTTACGTTCAGTTACGATCCTCCTCCTCTGAACAACCCAACCCCTACTGAAAGGTTTCTGCATCTTTTATGCAGCTGTCCCTGAGCTTGATTGCTTGTCAGTCATACTCAGGTACATTCTACATGTGAAGTGATTTGGCAGGGGAGGCAATTAACCCTTCCCTTCGAGTCAGTGCAGGAGTGGTACCGGTGAGCTGAGCCTAAAAATAATTGGCTATACCAAATTGGGGAGAAAGTAATAGAAATAATTGGTGACTAAAAATAATAATACAAAATAATACAGTCAACACAGGGGCGGGGTACCCTGTCATAGGATTGTATCTGTATAAACTGTTACGTCTACTTTTTCCTCCTATCATGATCAAATCTAGGATGAATACAGCTTAGCCTATATCTGCAGCAGTGAGGTTTCCTTTATGCACCTTCCATCAGCATATTTATCTTTGCAAAACAGAATTTTATTTTTGCTAATGACAAAACATCTACACCTGTCATTTGTTATTTAAGCAGCTTTTATTGGTTGTGGATGATTCATACAAAACTATTTAATAAAATCCTTTTTTTCAGTTCTGCATAAATTATTTGATCAAAATCCCTAAATTAGCAGATCAAGAACAATAGTCTGTTTGCCAGTGCAAAGCATTGCTCCTGCTTTTAATTCAAGGCTTAGTTGTGGTTCTGAAGGTCACATCCCACCTGTCAATCGCTTTCTATTATATAATTGTTTCCAAATTTGTATCACCGCCTCCTTTCATTATAAATGCTCATTCCTCCTTCAGCTACCTGTCATCAAGCATGCTGGAGACCTCGCCCTTCCATTGACCTTCTCCTTGTTGTTTTCTGTTATGCTGCTTTTACCTTTGTTGTTTTGCCCAATGGATGCCTCCTGTTTCATTTTGGCATGTGCTTCCTTTCTCCATCCTTAGTTCTCATGAATATTTTCCCAGTGGTCGTTTATTTCTTTTGAGGTAGGTTTTATTAGCAGGAGTCATGCAGACTTTGCCTCTCTTTCCTTTTGTGGAATCTTTGTGGGTGTTTCATTCTGCATCCCCAACTGCAGTATTCAGGAAGCACATCTCAGGTCTGTGGATGGATCACCCACCGAGAAAGGACAAGAAGCTGTCGTTAAATTGCTCAATGCATCATTGATTACAACAATCCATGCAGTTGCTTTTTGGGTAATTTCCCAGCTGCCAAGATCCTAATTAAACAATTAAACTATTTGAGTGTTGTTTTAAATATGATATAAACTGTTAGTATTCAGCTAATACAAATACCGTATATCCACTGCATTGTCATTTCATGTTGTCATCTGATAATGCTTTATTTGTATTACTGTAAATCTCATTGGAACTGATGGACAAGAAAATCCATCTCCTGGAAACTAAAATGTCTTCTACGTGCTTTAAATCAACTGAAATGGCAATACAGAAACCAGAAACATTACCACCACAAGCAGCAACACTAGGATGTATATGTAACCTCATGGGTGCCATTGTGCATAATAACTTTTCCATTAATTAAATCCCTTTGGGGAAATTTGCTCTTAACGTAATTGTATATCATTAGGAAAGTTCTGTGCCTTACACACTTGACCACAATATAAATGCTGAGGTCTTATTTTGTCATAAGTGATGTCTTGTGCATAAAAACAATCAGCTGGCAACCTTTTGCTATAAAGGAAGAGCGACAGCAAAGTCTAACTAAATAAAAAACTGAAGATTGTTAACAAAATAAATATACCCCGCTTTTGTTTTGAACAAAGTCTACCCTGTCCAAGGTCCTTTCTGTTTTATGAAAATGAAAGATCCCATTGACATCTTTTGAAGACGAGCAGGAGTGTTGACCGTGCCATCATGGAAAAATTAATATATACTGTAGATTAATAAAATTCTCCCCTGGCAGATTTTCAAAAATAATCAAAAAAAAAACAAGGCTTAAAGTCCCCAATCCTTGTAAACAAGGGTGCCTGTAAATGAGATGTATCTCAGTGGATCTTTATTATTATTATTATTATTATTATTATTATTATTATTATTATTATTATTATTGCGTTGGTTTCATTATTAATAGACACTCAAACAACCAAAAGTAATCATGACACCCTGGACAATGAATAACGTGGGACACTGTTACATATACAAAGACACCAAGGAATACATTTATGTTAGTGCTATAATACTTGCATAAAACAAACTAACTTCTTGTTAAATAATTCCTTTTAGAAACTTTTTATTTGCCTTTATTTCAAATAAGGCCCTTATGAACATCTGTTCCAAATCAATTGTTTGCAAAAAGTACTACTTTTTTTCAATAAAAAATACATTGGCAAAAAGAAAACATTGCTGCTGCTACTGTATCACATCCATCACGCTGGATTTGTTTGAATGGTTGTTTCTCAGCCATCTGTCTCCATCACATCTGTCACTGAAGTAACCATGAATTCAGCACAATTAATCATATATATATATATATATATAATATATATATATATATATATATATATATATATATATATATATATATATATATATATAGAATGATAAGCACATTTCCATAATCATCCAAATAAAAGCAGTATCTTCGCTGTGAAAATGTCAGGTTTAAATTTTCTCCGATTACTGGAAAATGAGGTGGTGGCTTTGGAACTCCCAAGAACCCCTTTTGAACCTTCATACACCTAGGTGTCTTTCCTTCCTTGGAAAACAATTCTATCTGCTTACAATGTGCATTAGATTTCTGCAACACCAGCAATGGAGCAATGTTAGCATGTTTAAAGGTAACTTTAAGAAATACATATTTTATTTCCATTTCAGTTGGATCTTGATGAAATAACCCTTTTGTGTAAACAGTTGAAGTGACATTTTAACTGCTTTTTTCATTTAAATGCAGTGAGGACAGAAAGAAAGCATCACTTGGCAAATGTACACTATCTGTTCCCTGTATTTATTTGATGAAAGAAGGGCATTGAGAAAAATAACTACATACACAATCTTGTAAGGATGATTGCTTATTAAACTGCACACTTTCATATTCTAGGACCATTATGCTCCTGCTAATCTTTTTTTCAAAATAACAATATTACAGTGATTCTTCATAGAATGTGACACGCTGCTGGAATAATTTTTATTGGCCAAATACTAGGTCTGCTCTCCAGTTAGCAACCAGAGGTCGTTAAGAGTTCACCTCAGCAGTAAGACGACATGGTGATGATTTAGCATCCATTAGGGACCATTCTAGCATAAATTATGAAACAACAGTAGATGCCAAGTCTATAGTGACTGGTAATCGCCAATGTGAAGGGTCTTACTTCTGTCACACTTCATTAAGATTTTAAAAAGTTATATTCTTTATAAAAATCGTACAGGATAGTTTATTTCAGCACGCAGAATTTTCAATGAATGAATGGCAATGAATGAATGATGATGATTGCAATTACAGATGATTTATGAACTGTGAGGGCGCTCAAGGCCTGATGACTGTGGAGGGCACTCAGGGTCTGAATGAAAGATACATTTTTCTGGGGGCCTCATCCGTGGGTGCCTGACGGCTATCTGCACGAGGCCGGCTGGAAAAACATGAACAGTTACATGCATCCCAGTGCCGCAGATAGGAAGTGGCTATGGGCCACCTCCCCCCAAAAAGACAAGACCGCCAAACCATGAATGGAAAATAATAATAAATAATTAACGCACCCCACAGTGGCGCCCTGCCAGCTGAGACACGGCCCGTCCCCCAGAGCATGACTGCACCATGGGAGAGAGCCCAGCCTCTCCAACCCGACCATTCACCCTGCAGAAGTAAATACGAATCGCTCAGCACTCAGGTAAGGAAAAACCCCCTACTCACATATTTTACATTTATTAGGGTGACATTTTTTAAGCGGTCAACCCTCGTTTCGGCTTCCCAGCGCTTGACTGAGCAGCCGAAACAAAAAGAAGCTACATGAAAAAATAACACACAGAACTTTAATGCACTTGCTGATGACGTATTGGTTAGGGATGGATTCTCCTTTGCAGAAAAGCAACCAAGTTTACAATTTTCATCTTGTTAGTTCTATTTTATTTATGCTTATGTTACCAGTTTTGAAACCTCTGATTTGTATTCCAATAATAAAACAGAAACAGACACAGTCTTGAAATAATGCTGTCTGGTTATCTTAGTTGGAATTGGCGCTTAAGTTCTCTAGGAACAGTGTGTCTAAAAGAGCTTTTATTTTGAACAGCAATAAGAAATGAAGTGCTAGTGTTTGCATGGTTATGTTCTGTTTGTGTTTTTGGTTTGTTAGTTTGTTTGATTCAATACTGCCTTTACTTTTTATTTTTGTACTACAGTGTCATGTTTGTGTGTGAGGCAAAGCGCCTGGGAAGTGGAGTTCTGAACTCTAATGCTGCTGTGTGTGTGTATCTGTCTATGTCCCTTACATAGTGTTTCTACAGCCTTGTATAGCTTGCATTTCTGGGACTACACTCATTATGGGAAAAGTCGGAAAAGCACATGAACTATTATTCTTGGATTCGGTTTGGGTCGAGTTGGGTAAAATGATAACGGTTTTGGATCAGATCAGGTTTGTTATTTTGGACCCGTGAAGACTATTACTATTGGAAAACTAATTAAGTTATTTTTTATTAGAAGTCTTTATTATGCTTAATGGATTTACATAAATGTATCTTGTTAGAATGTATTTTGACTAGTATCCTTGCTGAACTGATCTATCTAGACTGATGATAAATTCTCCTTTTGTAACTAAGTCTTGCTTGTTTAAACTTGTTGTATCTTCATTCCTGGACTGACATTTCTAATTAACCTATTAAGGTGTCTAAATGCACTGTTTTTAAAAAAGTTCTAAGTAGGAGATATAAAGTCCTACTTAGCAGAATAGAATAGAAGATGTTAATAGAGAAAAACATGAAGGTATGAACCAAAATTTAAACTGAAGATGAATCCATGATACACACTGTTGCCCTGTATTCTTTTGATATACATATGTTTGGACCATTTGCCAAAATCAAGCAGTTGCCGTAATGCCTGGGCAATTGGCGAAGTGCCCAGCTGCAGCGGGCAGATGCTGAATTAGCTTTGAATTTTATGTCATTTCGGCATCTGCCTGGGCAGTTTGTCAAATGCCCACAGCCACCCGGGCTGATGGTGAAGTGTGGCGGAGTGTCCCGCCCCTTTATGTTTATCAGTGTTTTATGTTGTATGTAGTGTGTTAATGTTGGTGTTTATACATGGGATATAAATATGGGTTACAAGCACAAGTGTTTAAAATGCATATTTGTATTTAGGCACGAGGATTGCACAGCACTTTACGTGCAGGTAAAATAATATCTGAGCACGGGGAATTGCACTTTTATTAATTCACGTACAGTTGTACCAAGACTACAACTGAATGATTGATTAGCAATCGAGTCTCAGTACAGCTGCATAAAAACTGCATGTTTTCACGCACGGGGTTGTGTGTTCGTTAGTTAGCTCCCACCTCCGTCGCCATGAGACTACACGCTGCTCCCACCTCCATCACCAGGAGACAACACGTGGCCTCTGCCTCCGCCACCACCATGGGAGGACTGCTTGCAGCTCCCACCTCCACCAGCAGAGGATGAATTGCTGCTGGTTCCGCATCTACCACCGTGGGAGGACTGCTTGGCAGCTCATGTGCCTCTATTAGTGGTACAGTCATTATTGTAGATGTTTGGTAGTTAAGTTAACGGTTTTTGTATTTGTTATATACAGTTGGAAAGTTTAGTTGAGTAATGTTGTTTTGCGGTCTTTCGTTGACCACCTCCACCAGCAGAGGGTGAATTCCTTCATCACTTGATTCTGATTGCAGAAAAATATTTATTCATGTGTTGGTTTTGTTCACATTAGCATCTTGTACACGTAGATATCACCTGTACAGTAATAAACATCTACAAACAATCAATTCAATTGCACAAAACATAAACAATATTGTAAACAACTTTCAAATACAAACTCATTAACAAACAAAACTCCAGAAAGCAACTGAGTAGGAAAAACATACAAAAAAAAAAACACACATCAGAAAGCAACTGCATAAGAAATACATACAAACAAAACACACAGCGAAAACAAACGTGTAGAAAAACACACACAAATAAAACACACACACACAACGTTAAATGCCTGTAAGAAAAAAAATACTACTACTAAAATAATAATTATATATACTGTATATGCGCACCAGGGTTTTGCGCGTGTATTAATTATTTCACAATCGGACTCTTACCTTTGTTTTCGGTAGCAGTCTCCCTGTTTTCGCTTCTTTTTATAGGTCTGGAACATAAGCTGTGATTTGTCGATAGCTGCTGTTTTGTGCCTTCCTACTTTTGTTTCCCAAACAAGCAATATCTGTCTTCGCCCCTTTTGCGGATTGGAAATGGCTATTTTTGGTTTTGGGATAAAGAAAATGCGATATGGAAACTAGCGATATTATTGCATAAACATTCTTTCGCAAGAGCGATCTGGGTTCGATTTGGTCCGGACCTTAATTGTATTCAAAGAATTATCACAGGAATAAGTCCGAGGGCTAAAGGGAAGTTTTGGGATTGGATGGATTCTTCCCTGCAGTCTTACTTGTGGAGATAGAGGCACAGTATCACAGGGTCATGCACCCTAGGGGGCTTCTGTGATTGTTTATTACAAATGTGAGTGTTGTGATTGTAGAAATAAATAATAGTGGGATTGATTTTTAATGGGAAACCTGAAGCTGTGTGTGTAGCAGTCTGTCTGCTGTGTTTACTTGTGGGAACGAGCAGCGTATGTGAGTTTACCAGCTGCAAGTTCCTAATCAGCAGGTGGGCTTGGTGCAGCAGAGCGCCAGGAATAAAAGTCCTGAATGTACAGATCATGGCTGCTGCAAACCATAGGGGTCAGAGTCCTGCTCCTGCCAAAATATCGGTCAGTCTGTGTTGCTGAATAACTGGGTTCAGGAAATGAAGCGACCACCTCTAACAGAGATCGAGCATATATCCAAGGTTGGAGTTGAGTGAACTGCCCGAAAAACAGGGAGATAGTAGATCCCTCCCAGTATAGCAGACAGGTGTGGAAGTGGGACTCCATTTTGTTAGTGGAGTAACGCACACCGTTTCTCATGGAAACTTTATTTTCATAGTTTTTTACATTGTTTGTTTTGGCTTTTGTATGCTGGGCCTTATGTCCTACGTGAGCTACCATTGCTGGTAGCGCCACGTGGGGTGTGTGTGCAAATAAATCTGCATGCCTGCAGGGCGTGTCAATCCCAATCTTCTGTCTTCATCTCCTGTCAACACGCATGCATGTCATCCAGAGAATTCACTCAGTCATTAATTTACAAGTACTCCTGGCATCACGGATAGTAAGACTCATGTTACACACTGTCACCACTGGTTTCGCTATTTCAGTATGGTATATTGGGGGTTTGGTAATGGCTAAAGTGTATTTGTATTTTTTCTACAGTGGAAACAATATCATTTTGTTCTTGTATTATTATTAATAAAGAGTAATGTGTGTTATGCTGCCTAAATGCTATTTTTAACTTCTGATAAAAAATTGTACATAATGCTAAAAGTTGTTCTTTCTTTTTTTTTTTTGGTTTCGTTTTTACATTGGATAACAAGATGTATACAACACAAGAGTTATTACCTCAGCAGAGGTCTGCTGTTATGAGTGGAATTATCAGTATTATACTGTAGGTCTGAAATATTACCAAGGTTGTTAATTCATGGTAGACTATAGCACTATTCAGAATATGGGCATACCGTTTTGTACGTTATCAGACAAGAAACTTTACTGGGAATCATTAAGCAGAAATCAGTTTTATTAAAATGTCTCTAAAAGTGGAATGGAGTTGCTGCTACCATAGATGCTGTGTCTATAGTCTATGCTTATGTTAATGTATCTTACAGATGTCCTTCAAAATAATGTATTACACAGTCAGGTCACATTACTGTACTTTCAGTGTTGAGGTCCCTAGCTGCCAGTTGCAATTATCTATAAAATAACATGCTGTTCCCAGTGGCACACCACAGAGAATCGTTGCACACACCCAAGCATAGCACACAGACATAACCTTGTAAGAGGTGCATTAGATGTATTTACTTTGGGTGCGACAATTCCAAAAAGTATTTAATGGAGATCATGTAGTGTTTGATATGTGGGGAAAATGGCAGCCATAGCAATTGTTTTGCTGCTTTAGAAAATAATTTCTACTAAAAACCTAGCAATCAGGTGAAGTTCTGCTCTGTACTACTGTGGAAGGATGAAACCTTATTTGGAGATGATGATTTGAAAAGTACCTGGAAAAGAAGGTATGATTTTGAATATAGGAATAAAGGCTGATGTGTGATTGTCACAAAGACGGCCGGAGTTGGTGGAGTTTGATGGAGCTGAGCGAATGCTTTCGCTCAGCATTTAATAAATAAACAGAACAGAAAATAAAAAGGTTGTAACAAACAAAAATACAGGACATGGCACATTCGCTAAAACAAAAGAGACAAACAAAACGGACTATACAGACAAACATGGTGAGAAGATATTTAACTTAATACTATTATAATTATCACCTCCGTCTCCTATCCCGTTCTCCACTCACCGAACACACAACCCTGAGTAAGTGAAAAAATGCTGCTTTTATGCAGCTGTACCGAGACTCGACTGCTAATCAATCATTCAATTGGAGTCTCAGTACAACTGCTTGTGAATTAATAAAGTGCCTCCTGCTCACATATTACATTTTACTTGCACGTGAAGTGCTGTGCAATCCTCGTGCCTAAATACAAATATACATTTTAAACACTTGTGTTACACAGACCCGTTTATATCCCTTGTACCAATGACTATACACCAACATTTAACACACCACACGCAACATATAACAGAAAACATACACAGGGGCAGGCACTTCGTCACAGTGATACTCAAGAGTTCAATTAACCAAGCCTTGCGAGATGGTCCAGCAACGTGAGCACCTAGAGTTGAGAAAAAAATATACTCTTTTAAAGGTGACAATGTGCAGAAATAACCAATCATCTGACAAAATAAGCATTAAAACATGGAAAAAGTATTTATTCAACAAATAGAGAAGTAGCAGTTTTGCTGTGGGACTCGATATACTACTAGGTGTATTGCACTGATTAGAATAGGTTTCATTAATACAAATAAAAATTAACACTTTTCAGTATACAGTCTACTGTATTCTGTACATGTACACACTCCGCTGTTCTGTATGCAGTTTTTTATCTGTACTTTATATCTGGAACAATACTGTAAGCAAGTTACTTGCATCTATTGACATGCTTCTTTTTTTTCCCAGAGTGATATTAGGTGGGTAAGAAATCAGTTGTGTGATTGGTGAATATGATTGTTAAGCAAATCAATTATATTATCAGGAGCTCGTCCCCATTGACTCCCATCATATTCCGCCGGGGACATTAAACGGGTTTAACTGTGTGTATATATAGAGGGAAAATGAGATAAACTAATGCATACAGTAGATTGAAAGGCAGATACATGAAATAGATGCATCTAGATAATATCATGCTAAACAAATAAAGTATCTATGTGAACAGAGGTAGAGAATGAATGGCATGAAATTATTAGTTACCTAAACAAGCTCTACCATTTGGTCCTAATGACTGTGGTATTGCTAACAGTGTTGCCTGTGGTGAACAGCAATCTGTGTCTTGTTACATATATTTACTGTGTTTCGTTAACAATTTAATTGCAGTGCATAGCAAATAACTACATAAAAGTACAGATGCAGTCACGTTTCAAAATCTCTGTGACAATGTTTAGCCTTTGGAATAGTGGGGTTGGATGGTTTTAACAAAACAGTTGATATGTTGTGGGTATAAAGGATTGCAGAGAACGAACAAGCCGGCATTGAAAAGTATTGTCTGTGGAATAGGTGTGTAAAACAAAACTATTGTAGCATGGCTGTACAATTTGACGAAGAATGTGTTATGCTCACTAAATGGAAGACTCTATGGCATAAAATTGTTTTTTAACAACTATTCTTTACAATAAGGGTAAACTGCTCCCTGACCTAAATATAACTGGCCCATGGCAACCAGTTAAGACACTCAATGCTGTGCTGCAGTACATTACAAGTGACAAGGAGCCTGCATTTTTCTGAATAAAAAAAGATTTATATGTACTGGATACTCCTGGGTTCATTGCCCTTGTCAATAAAAAAAAACAAAAAAACAGCTGGTGACAGGAGAAGTGATGAGGGAAGTATTCTGTATTGCTGATACAGAGCGACATTGACAGGCAAGGTCAAATGAAAAGCTCTAAATGATGCACTAGACTGCAGGTTTAAAGACTGCTGTGGAACAATCTGTGTATGTAGAGACACTGACCTTGCTTGTCAATACTGCCTGTATCCTGCATTACAGCTATACAATAATCTTTAATCTCCCAGCACATTACTATTATCTTTTCAATTAGACATGGAAGTATTACTAGCAAAGGAGCTGAATAACTCCTAACTGGCGTACTTAGACACAACTAATAGATCAAAGGACATAAACAGATTTGCAGTGTATTACCTATATTTATTTATTACCTAATAAATCAATCTGTGGTTAGTGATCCATGCTTAATACATACCTAATACTAGATCCTAATGATGTTTATTTTGGTGTATAGTTGGATTTTCATGTTAACTTGTAGTCTTTCTGTGTAGTCAAAGTTTACATTGAGTTTTGAAGTGGCCCTACAACGAATGACAGCTGTAATGGTCTCTTGCCTTAGTATTGACTGTGTGTTAAAATAATGAAAGCGTTGTATGCCTAACTTAAGCTAGATGATTCATCAGTTAATTTTAAAAGTGCTATTTTAATTAATCCTGTACAACAAACTCTACCACTTTATTCTGGCATGCATATCTTGCTTTTATCTTTTTTTATTTTTATTTTTTTTTATGTTCTATATGGGGCATTTTAATTAAGTAATTTTGGGGTTTACATTCAGGTAAAATGGTTATTAATGTTATGTATCTATTTGATTTATAGATACTCTACCTGGAATTATATTTTATAGTTTATTCACCTACTATAGAAGCCACTGTTTTTGATAATCATCATATTTGTTAAATATATTTATCAGGTTTCCATGTGTCTGGGAAGGTGATGCAAACAATGTTTCTCTCCATTGTTTATAAGCTAAACTGTGGCAGATCCTCTTATAAAAGTTTATGGTAGAGTACATTTAAAAACATGGTTACAGGTAAGGTTAGGGTAAGAATGGGTAAACATTATAAAGGCTAGAATACCACCATTTTGCTCCTTCACAGACATCTTTCCACTGTGTTTCATTACAAACTGTAACATTAGTATGACAGTCAAATAATCATGAGGAAAAATACACTAGAGGAATTAATAAAGTAGAGGTATTTAGTTCCGGCACATTTGTGATTATTAGACCCCAACATGTTTTGTCCTTAAATGTCAGATGTTGAAGGTACTAGAGGCTAAGTTTATAAGATTTTCAACTAATGCTTGATTAATTCAAGAGCAAATGTCCCTAACGGGTGCAATTAATGATGAACTCATTAGACGTGACGGTGCCCAAGAGGTTTGATTGTAATCCTAGTGTTGCAGTTGCTTGTGCATCTGTCAGTTCCAGTGATTCTATAATTCCAAAAATACAGACACCAAGTTTGGTGAAAAACTGCACCATAATACTGGTTTGTTTATTTAAAACGACCAACATTATTTTTACCCAAACATAATATCTTATAACATTTTGTTACTAGAGAAACAGGTTGTAATAAAACTGTACATTAATAGTTTCCTTTTAAGACCTGGCCTATATATGTGCTTTCAAAGAGTTGTTTTAATTGAGCTGATGGAAACAGGTTTATTTAAAGTTGGATGTGAGAGTGAAAAGATCGTGTCCTCCACCCTTTAGCTATGCCAAAATAATTTGCATTGCTTAAAATCAACAACCAGATTAACAGCATAATTGAGATCCATAAAGCATCTCCAATTAGAAGAGTAAGCCTCTAAGGTCTGAGTGCCACTGCTACACATGTGCCTGTTTACTCATTCCTAACAGAAAAGTTCAATAAACACTATTGGGATATCCTCATAAAAATAGTGTTTGTTTTTTTTTTCTTAAACTAGCTTAACCATTTACAGACCACAGGAAAGGTGGTGTAAGTACAAAAATATGGTACTATTTTAATGGCTGTCCTTGTATCACCATTTCCCCCACAGGACAGAATCATTTCAGTGCCACTGTGATACCACTGAAGATCATGTGGTTAAAGATACAGTATAATTCCAATGTGGGCATTCAATAATTGGATAATATATATTTGTTATAACAAGTTGCGTTGTTTACATGTTTCTCTGCTTCATGAAAAATATGTGTAACAGGTGGTCACGAGAGAAGAGACGCCGTAGCAGATACGTTCCAGCAAAACTACTCTAACAAACCCCCCCACTAATAAATCTACTAGACTATGCCACCCCCAATTATATAGGTGATGGAACCTACAAAACAACAAATGAAGTGCTTGTAATAACCTTGTTAATGATATGGGCTGGCACAGGTTAATTTATTAATGCAAGGGACTTAAGTCAGAGTTAATACAGTGGCAGGAAGCAGTCATAAAACTTATAAAAATATCTTTATTCCCAAGATACATAAATTTATTAAAATATATTGCACTTCCCATTCACTATTAGTGTCTCTTGGACCAATCAAGTTTAGTCATAGAGTACAATTCAATAGATTCACCCACAGTTAATAATAAAATACCACTGAATTGAATTAACCAGCCACAATATGTAAACATCAATTGTTACAAATTAAGCCAATATATGATTACAATCATTAATAAGGAAGTCCAAATTAATCTGATTGGGACACATAAAGCTGGAGGCTGAAGAATGCATGTGATAGAACTGCAATACTATAACATGGACATTAATAATAAATTACCTTGCACAGAAAGAAATAAACAATCAATAACACCTTTACATATCAAAATAGTACATTCAATAAATATATATGTGGAAAGTCAAACAACTACCTCTCCCTATTTCTAATTCAACTTTCTTCCCAATACCCTGAAACAGGATATAAGTGACCAAACATCACTTTAACTAACAAGACTACATTTTCCAATATATAAAACTGCAATTAGATATATAATACCAGCCGACAAGTACTCCCGACAGCATCTGGTGACCAGATAGCTTTTATCCAAATAGGCGGTGAAAATCCAGAGTCCTAATGAGCGCACATACACAAAATGATTACCATTGGACTCAAACAGTCACAAGGACAACCTACAGCCCAAGCAAAATAGAGAAAAATGTTGCTTCACTCCAACAACCGCAAGGACAAAACCACAGTCCAAGCGGAAATACTTAATACAGCTAATTGCTCACTTTAGCCATCCCACGCAACACGAAACAAACAAAAGAAACGTTAGGTTACTTACCGTAACCCTGGTTCCCTGAAAGAGAAGACGACCACCAACCAATACATTTGGGATATGCCTGCCTTAGGTAGGTATTTGCTGAGCATTTTATGTCAGAGCTGTCGATAAGCCCCTCCGTGGAGTGACGTCCTCAGTCCCGCCTGCCGAGGGAATAAGTAGTCCTTCCACAGAGCTCACTTCCTCTTTTGCATCGAACCCACGAATGCGAGTGAGGCGACCTCGCAAAGTTTGGTGGTCTTCTTCTCTTTCAAGGAACCAGGGTTATAGTAAGTGACCTAACGTTCCCTTTCAATTCAAAGATGACCAACAACCAATACTTTTGGGGAAGTATACCGGAGCCGTCGCAAGGGTGCTTGAGTGGACAGCATATGAGGGACGTCTCACTACCGCCAACTAGTGTTGGTGGTGTGCGTGTACAACCTCAAGGACCCTTGTGCTTAATGAAGGCTTAGAGAGAGATCTACCACAGTAAGATGGTAGAACCTGGTGAATGTATTCGGCGTAGCCCAGCTAGCCGCAGCACAAATGCCAGTCAATGAGGCTCCTCTAAGAGAGCCCATAACACAGCCACACCTCTGGTAGAGTGTGCAGCCATCCTCCCAGGTGGGGGTAGGCCAGCATTATTGTATGCAGTCAATACTGTTTCCACAATCCAGTGGGCCAGTCGTTGCTTTGAGAGGGCCTGACCCAGGGTCCTTTCACCATAGCAAACAAAGAGCTGGTCAGACTGAATGCCATAATCACCTTAGGTAGGAATGCAGGGTTCGTGAACAACAATAGCCTTTTTCTATTATCCCAAACGTGCATACAGGAACTGCACACAGACAGAGCCTGTAGCTCACTGACCCGTTTAGCGGAGGTGATGGCCAATAAAAAGGTTGTTTTCATAGAGATTCCGAAATGTTTTTCCAATATTACAACAGCAAGAGAACATTCAAAGAGGAGATTAAATGTCTAAGAAATACAAATGGCAAAATCATAGACAAAGAAAAAAAAAGCAAATATATTAAATGATTACTTTTCACAAGTTTTTACAAAGGAGGATGCCCCACGTGTCAACCTGTTCCTATCCAGTTTTAAAGAACTTTAGCATAACTGAGGCAGAAGTGTTAAAGGGACTAGGAGATCTTAAAATAAACAAATCCCCTGGGTCGGATGAGATCCTCCCAATAGTACTCAAAGAAATGAAAGAAATTATTTACAAACCTCTAACCAAGATCATGCAACTGTCTCTTGACACAATGGTTGTACCGACAGACTGGAAAATTGCAAACGTAATACTGATCCACAAAAAGGGAAACAAAACTGAACCAGGTAACTACAGACCAATAAGCCTGACTTCTATTATATGCAAACTTATGAAAAATATAATAAGATCAAAAATGGAAAATTACCTGCATGGTAACAGTATCCTGATTTTTTTGAGGATGCAACATCGATAATGGATAATTACAAAGCATATGACATGGTTTATTTAAATTTCCAAAAAGCTTTTGACAAAGTCCCGCCTAAAAGATTAATTCTCAAACTGAACGCAGTAGGGATTCAAGGAAACACATGTACATGGATTAGGGAGTGGTTAACATGTAGAAAACAGAAAGTACTGATTAGAGGAGGAACCACAGAATGGAGTGAGGTAACCAGTGGTGTATAACAGGGATCAGTATTAGTTCCTCTGCTATTTCTAATCTATATTAATGATTTAGATTCTGGTATAGTGTGCAAACTTGTTAAATTCGCAGACGACACAAAAATAGGAGGAGTGACAAACACTTTTGCAGCAGGAAAGGTCATTCAAATGATCTAGACAAGATTCAGAACTGGGCAGACACATGGCAAATGACATTTAATAGAGAAAAGTGTAAGGTACTGCACGCAGGAAATAAAAATGTGCATTATAAATATCATAAGGGAGATACTGAAATTAAAGAAGGAATCTATGAAAAAGACTTATGAATTTTTGTTGACTCAGAAATGTCTTCATCTAGACAATGTGGGGAAGCTATAAAAAAGGCCAACAAGATGCTCAGATACATTGCGAAAAGTGTTGAATTTAAATCAAGGGAAGTAATGTTAAAACTGTACAATGCATTAGTAAGACCTCATCTTGAATACTGTGTTCAGTTCTGTTCACCTCGCTACAAAAAGGATATTTTTGCTCTAGAAAGAGTGCAAAGATGAGCGACCAGAATTATTCCAGGTTTAAAAGGCATGTCATATGAAGACAGGCTAAAAGAATTGAATCTATTCAGTCTTGAACAAAGAAGACTACATGGCGACCTAATTCAAGCATTCAAAATTCTAAAAGGTATTGACAATGTCGACCCAAGGGACTTTTTGACCTGAAAAAAGAAACAAGGACCAGGGGTCACAAATGGAGATTAGACAAAGGGGCATTCAGAACAGAAAATAGGAGGCATTTTTTTACACAGAGAATCGTGAGGGTCTAGAATCAACTCCCCAGTAATGTTATTGAAGCTGACACCCTGGGATCCTTCAAGAAGCTGCTTGATGAGATTCTGAGATCAATAAGCTACTAACAACCAAACGTGCAAGATGGGCCGAATGGCCTCCTCTCGTTTGTAAACGTTCTTATGTCCTTATGTTCTTAATAACCCTAGTTTGATGGCTGATGAAGCTGTGACCATTAGACCAGTGCTTGAAACGGGCAGTACTGAGCGGCAAATATTTGAGTACCGCCACTTCTGAATTTAAAACATTTGAGTAGCACTTGGGTGCTTATCACTGACTATCTGCCTGTTTTCTTTTTAAAACTGTCAGCTGCAATTATGTGGCTTTCTAGTTGTTACTTTGTTGTCCCAGCAGCAGCTGCAAGATTTACGTCACAGCAGAGCACAGACTGCAACTCCCAGAGTGCATTACAAAACAACTCCCACTCACAGAATGTATTGCAAACCAAACAGGGAGAGAGAGAAAGAGAGACAGCTGGACAGGATGCCTGAGTAAGAGCTGGATAGGGAGACACACCTTTTCACACTTGCACACCCGAGCCGAGCCAAGCCAAGCCGGAAACAAGCCTAGAAGTTTGTTGTACAGATTTATTAGACGTATTGTACATCATATACAAAGTAGTAGTACATGTAGAAAAAAGAATTAAAGGCAACCGCAGGACAAAAAAAAAAACTTTTGTCTTGTTATGATTTTGCATTTAAATGGTTAAAAAAAATATAAAAGGCATTCAGAGGACATCCAGTAGGACAACACTGATTTAAAAAAAAAAATACACACCCCAACACGAACATTAGTTTCCACAGTCTGCACTATTATCAGCAATGTGTATGCAACAAAGCCTCTGGTAGATTACAAAAGCGATTAATTAAATTTAGGTTAAGTAATTGTTATCTTAGTATTTTATTGTATTTTTATTCTGTATTAATTAAATTATATTCTTTGAAAAAGGCAAGAGAGAACCAGTTCGTTATTATTTTTTATTGTTTTGGTTTAATATAATGTAGCAAGCTAATGATCCTATTGAAATAGGCTACAATATTTTTTTTCATTAACAAGTTTTTGTTGTTCTTTGTTGAAATGAATGTTCAGCTTTCATATGTTTTTGTGTACTACTCAAAAGAACCAGCGCTGTAAGTTTAGAAAAGCAGAATTCAATCACAAAGTGATGTAGGCTGCTGAAAGAAAAAGATTAAACATAGCGCAGTTGTGCAGCGTTTATAGCTGAATTTTCAGAAGTCACACAAACGGGGCAGCACATAGCTACAGTGGAGTGCAGTACCATCAACAGGCAGAGGGCATCGAGGCACCGAGGGCACTGAGCCCCATGCCGCGTGCACCGAGCACCAAGAGCACCAATGCACCGAAGGAACAAAGGCTGAGCTTGCACTGAGGTACTGAAGCACCGGGGGCAACTAATGCAGCAGTGCCTACCCAACCACGTGTAATCAGCCACCTGGTCATCGTACAGCATGTACCAGGGGATACACACAGGCCGAAGCAGCTCTGACATAAAATGCTCAGCGAATACCTACCTAAGGCAGACATATCCCAAAAGTGCTGGTTGGTGGTCGTCTTCGAATTGAAAGGGAATTTCAGGCTGTGCTCCTCCATAAGTTGTGGCTGTGACCTGCTTGCCTGTTTCTGCACATTCCCTCTTCAGCGCAGTTCTTATACGCTGTCAACGCTGTCAGGCTTGATTGAGAGGCGTCACTAAAAGGGAGGGAATGAGAACACACCCAGTAAGCATACGGCAAAACTGTAAACAACCACTATAATAAGTAACATGTGCCAAGTGTTACCTATGCAACTTTAGCAAGTGTGTGTTTTTCACAGCATGAAAATGTGACATTTGTCAAATTAGTGTTTTCAGCAGCGGGAATGTCATTTTATACTTATAATAGACTTTGAAACATGTTCACAGAAAAAAAGAATACCAGTTTTACTGCAGGTTGTATGGGTGCCAATTTCAAATACCATTTACAGCCGATGACATGCTGATGATGATGACAATAGTAATTTACAGCGCCAGAGTCTGTTGATTGTACAGAAGATGGCCAAAGACATTTCAAATAACATCCAAGAGTAGGTTAGGAGAAGTAAAATTCTTTTTTTTTTCTTTTTTGTCAAGGTAGTTAACCAGGTTCCAGAAAGTGGGATGCTATATGTGACAGTGTAGAGACACAGCCCAGGCTGGTTACCAGCAGGAATTAGACCCAGAGACAGAAAACTGCAGTTTTAAAGCGCTGTTGCACACTTTATTAAACAAAACAAACAGGAACAAACAAAACACGGCACAAGGGCCAAAATAAAAGGTTTAAACAAAATACACAAACGTGGGCTTGGCATTCACTACTAAGTTTTGGTGTTCACAAAACACCAATTATGTTGGATACTGAATTGCATATAATAACGTATATATATAATATATATATATTGCCCTATATATATATATATATATATATATATATATATATATATATATATATATATATATATACTCATGTGAAAGTGTCCACTGTTCACACATGTCCAGTACAGTATGTGGAGGGGCACTATATACCCTATGTAGCATAAATATATTGAAAACATACTGTTTTCAAATACAGTCAGTGTTTTTGGCTTTACTCTCCATATTCTGAAATAACACCAATGTAGTTTTGTACCTTTTAAAACCTAGACTATGTATAGTATTTTTAGTTCACTTCTTATAAATACTAATGGAAAAAGGAAAAAGAAAAACATTAGTCCTATAAACCTCAGACTCTTAGCTTAGGTTGACCAATTTTTCTAAGAAGAGATGACAATACTAGGTTATTAAAATGTAGCCGTTTTCTCTCCTCACTAGTAGTTTTACTGATATTTAAATCTGTCCTTCAGAGTCAACTGTGATTGAATCAGCCAGTTTACACATAACTGTAGATAGATGGTGCAAAGTATTCTGTTACGCTTTTAAATGCTGTACGGCTAAATTAGGATGAACTACGTGGAAAAGAGATACAAATCCCTCGAGTTGCTTTTTCAATCTTAACATTTAAGAAAACAAACATGTACTAAATAGCTCATTTCATGCCTTTCTTTACATAAACTGCAGCAATGTAAAATATTATGTTTACTTTTCTGATGTGAAAGGGCTTCAGATTATTATAGGTGAAGGAGTGACAGAGCGACACTGTGCTAAAACTAATAATAATCAGGGGATTTGATTGTTATTCCCTAGCCCTTAATAATTGATGACTCCACTATTTACTCTATTACCTGTATGTTGTAAACATTCATTATACTGATTTTTTTTTTAGATAGGTGAACAGCAGGAAAGTAGTGGAAACTAGTCCTGGAGGGAAATACTGTCAGAATGACTAATGATGGAAATGAATAAAATCTTATAATTACTTTAGAAAAATTACATTCCCACCTTTATCATTCCAATCTGCACTTTAAAAGTTTTTTTTGGTTTTTTTGGGTTTTTTTTTCTAGGTTTATTAAATTCAGCCTTCTGGCTTGTAATACATTCCAAATAAATTCCAGAATTTTTTTAAAATACAAAAGTGTGAACTATTATAAACAAAAACTAAAAATAGGTTTTGTGTTACATTCATGCAAACATTGAAATGTGCTTGCCAACATTCCAGGTAGCTGGAACATCTTTCTAATGATAATTGTCAAAAGTATTTTTTTTTACTCAATATAATTTATAGCATACAGTACAGGGGTTGGACAGCAAATTATAAACACATGTGTTATGCCTTATGTGTTTCTAATTATTTCTTCTGTTGTTTGCAGGACTAATTGTTTAGTTATGCAAACGATATGCTGTATATTTCGTAATATAACAAGCTCACATCTCCCTGTTGCAAGTAAGTTGCTGTGAGGAAACAATCGCTGATTCAAAGCTTCAGTTACAGCCCATGTGATCCAACTATGGATGGCTGAGTAGAATTGGGAATTTTTTTGTATTGTTTTTATAACAAATCCATAAATCTACATGTCCGTAAATGTCTTACTTGGTATAAAACACATACCCCAGAATTGTGAAATATGGACAAAGTACTTAACCTCATTCAAACTTTTACAGAGAACTCTGCACTTATTAGAACTATTACAGAGAATGCTGGACTGGTTTGCTTGTTCAGTTTAAAAGCATGATGAATTAGGTATACTGGTGAGTTACTCAAGAGTGACCGGAATAACTACAAAGTTTAACACCTGTAGGGGAAATCCAGGCACATTTCCCTCAGAGACCATCTGCTGCACACAAACCAATTATGCACACGCTGAATCTATACTGAATGGCTTGGCTCCATCCAGGCATAGAGAATAGAGATGAGAAATAGATCTTAGCCTCTGAATACATTGCATCAAAGTTCCTCCGTTCTGCTGAGTTCAGGAAGGGCAAGATCCTGCTATAAACTTTTTTTTTTTTTTTTTGTAATACATTTTTATGCTTTTAGAAACTGCTGAATTTGCATCACATGGATTGATGGTTATTTGTCATCAAGCAGGGATAGCCCAATTATTCCTGTTCTTACAGGATAAAAACATATGGAATTAATGTGGAATTACATGGAAATGTAATAAAATATGTTGTCAAGATGTTGCTCACAAGGTTAGATCTACGGTAAGTATGTGGTAGCCCCAGTGTAAAAGCAGGAGTGACGCAAAATGACTGAGGTAATACAATTGCTATTCATGCCATGTATTCTAAAGCAACGTTTTGTTTTGAAACTCAAGGCCACATCTTGCTAAATATGACATATTTACCGGGGTGACTTTTCAAATTTTGTTCTGATTGACAGAACAAATACCATATACAGTATTTATGTAGTAACTGATTAATCCAATAAAAATATTAAATGAAAAAATGTTCTAGATTCCTCTTCAAGTTGTTTCTCACTTGCTCTGAGGAGATGAAAATAAATGCATTATTAGTCTGATATTGTACCTGCACAGTTATCGAAAAGAACCCCCCCCCCCCCCCCCCCCCCCCCCCATAAAAAGATGGAGTATTTTGTGTTATAACTACATGCAATGGGCATGTCCTAGTGACTTATGGTCCTATATTTATCGAGGGCATCACAGAATAACAGGTGTTTCCCTTTATTAGTGTGATACATCTTTCGGTTGACATCAGTTTGAACTGCTCTCTGCTATTGTTCTTAAAAGTTGTGGTATCCTCCAGTGATGAGACTGGAAGTGAGTCAGTGAACGTGTTTGAATATTTCAACGGCTGCTCGTACAGTAAGAGCACTTTTTATTTTCTCCCCGGCTCAAGGGAACGGCATTTTTTAATATTTTAACTGAATTTAGCTTAATGCTTTTTAGGGGAATGTGAAGGGCACTCATCCAAATGCAGCTGTGAGAGAGAGAATATTAGAAGCAAACTAAAAGCATAATTCATCAATGTGTCCCTATTAAGGGCTGTTTCAGGAGTGTTCAGACTGTTTGTGATTTATCATAGCATTCTTTCATTTTTCAGATGGCCATTTGACATCCTTTAATGGCATTTTATGTTTAAAAACGATATTTAAATAGGGACACCACAAACCCCAAAAATGTCAAATTTCTCTAATTTTCTCACTTCATACACAATTCTAGTTAAGTGAAATGTATCTTACTCCCACATGGTTGCATGACATGTTTCTATATAGTACACCCTTTATGTTGAAGTAATACTCCTGCAATTAAGAAAAAGGTTCTGTGCAAACCTTCTGGTGACCAAATAAAAAATATGAATTGAAATGACGCTGGTCACAGCCGAGAGAAAGAAATCAGGATTTTAAAATGTCCCCAATTATGAATAGAATAGAAAATGTGCTTGACATATTTGACTGCCCTAAGTAATAATTTTATGACAAACTGCTGCTTATCAAAAAATGTCCTGTTATGTAGTATTAATGTGTGCACATGGCTTACTTCGGGAATAGGTTTTGACACTGTAAGACTGACTGTGTCAATCTTGTGCTTCCTCTGAGAATCAATTAGAAGATAAACAGATCCAAACGTCTTTGCAGTAGGAAAGCCAGCAGCCGTCCCTAGAATTACCTGGGGCAAGGCAAACTGACAATGGAGTCTTGTCCATCTGGGAAATAAAGAAGAAAATGATGCGTGTACTCCTGTACAACTGGATCGCTGTACAAAAGGAATCTGTAGCAGAAACTATCAATATTTAAGACTTAGAGGCACACAATTTTAATTATGCCTCTGGGTTACCTCTTTGTCCCTACAGGATTCCATAAAAAAATGAAAAATAACATAATCGTAATCTGTACATATTTTCGAAATTGCGATGAATCCTTAGGTTTATCTATATAATGTTTTACACTCTGAAGACACCCATGCATTAGTATTTTGATCCTCACTCTGTTTCATCAAACTCTGTTTCCCAGTTGTGGATATCACACCTTAGAATGTTCATCCAACAATGATAATCTGCATTGACAAGGTGGCGTCAAACAAGGGTGTCACAATAAAAATAAATGGTGGAAATTAACAGTAATAACAAACAGTATGTATACATGTACTCCACTGGTGAATTGTGGATAGAATGGCGGCTTGCGGGACAAGGCCAGAGGCTGTGTCAACCCTAATTCCCCAATAATGCACATTTACAAGAACATTATAGCTATTATATAATAGGTTTGTATTTAAGGTTATTAACTTAACATTTTAGTCGAATAGCAGACAGTGAATGCAGTAACAACCTGTATCATACAAATAAGGATGTAATGATTATTTAAGTTATTGCCCCATTCTGAGAAATACAAATATTATACTGCTAAAGGAAAAGTAGCTGTTTCTTTAGAAGGCAGAATGCTGACATCACAATGGTAACCTATTGTAACATGGGCCATGTGTGGCACGTGATGTGTAGATATTTATTTTTGTGTTTTTTTTTTTCCCCCAGTTGCCTGTTTTTTCAGTTCTGAAGAAATACATTTTTATAATTATAAACCTTCTTTGACGTGAGATACAAATGGCAACCAATGTACTGTATATCCTTGTCAGAAATGAGATTATTGGTTTGGAAACTTGTTGAACTGAAAGGTAGGATATCGCACCCCTGGGACCCAAAAGTGAAAGCAAGCCACCCGCACTTAACAAGCAAAAAGAATACGATTTTATTTATTTCAGAACAACTGTTATTTTTTTCCAGCAGAATAACTTCTAGAATGAAAAAATAAAGGGAGTTGAGTTACCACAATATGATTAAGCATATAGGGCAGTTTTTAATAATTTAATAAAAATGTGTCACAATTTTATTCGAGATTTTATTCGAAATATTTATGTGCACAGACTAGCCAATCCGGAAGTAATTTCATTTTCTCTGCATATACATGCTCGCTCACGACACCTCTGAAAGTATTAAGTACAGTGTCATGCTGAATGTTGCATTATTTTGAGTTGTGGTTTAATAATAGTGTAAGTAATCACATGGACAAAATGCAATGAATCACTGACACATGCGCATAGCTCAAAATAATCCCAAGAGTGCTTAATGCAGCATGCAAATAACATTTACTATCTTGTGAGCACGTTCTGAATACACATATCAACTTTGAGATGCTTGATATATATATATATATATAGAGAGAGAGAGAGAGAGAGAGAGAGAGAGAGAGAGAGAGAGAGAGAGTAAGATGGCAGATGGCAGATGGAGGGTCAGATTCCTCCCTGCCTAAAAACATGTGAAAATGTATGTTTTGTTTGATTTAATTGATTTTATTTAATTGTTTTATTGTTAATTATCCCCTGCACCTGGCTATCATTAGAGCCAGGTGCAGGGTATTTAAGGAAAGCAGCCAGTTGGCTCAGGATGGTGTGGCTGTAGAATGAGGAGCTCGAGGTGTTATGGTGAAGTAAAAACCTACGTTTGGTTTTTATAAAAATCTGTTTAGTTTTTATTTTCGGTTGTATGTCAGGTAAACAGCTTAGCTGTCCCGTGCGTCAGTCATGGACCTGCATATGTTTAGTGAGTTCTTTGAGGAAGCTAGGTGTTTGTTTGCTTGTTTGTTTGATTTATTTGTTTTTTTGAATAAAAGGGCGTGAAGGCACTTATAAAAATCAAAGCTTTACTTCTGGGTGACATTATTAACAGGGCATGAACCCAAATAATGGCCAATCTGTTATATATACAGCACATCAATATTTGATATATATGGATTGATATTATATATATATATATATATATATATATATATATATATATATATATATATATATATATATATATATATATCAAGCTGCTTGATTATACATATGGCTTAACGTTTTATATATATATTCTATATATATATATAGTATATATATTATATATATATATATATGCTTGATGCTATGATATACGAACATATGGCTTAACGTTTTGTATATATATACATATATCTATATATATATATATATATAATATTATATATATATATATATATATATATATATATATTATAATATTTGTATTAATATATATGTATTAACTTGGAACAGGCACATTGTTAGTAAGCACAGCGTGGTCCTGATACTTACTTTTGAATTGTATGTAGCCTTACATTCATTTTAACCAAAACACTTAAAATTGTCTTTTTTAAATGAGTAAATAATAAATAAATATACACTGGTATATTATTTTGAATTAGGCTTTCTGTTGGACTACTAAGGGGCTTTCAACTTTACCTCCTAATCTGAAATGAATAATAGGAGTGTTGCGTATAGTATTTGTGAATATTATATTTTTCTGTGTTAAGATTGTTTTTTGGCATGTATCCACCAAAAAGACGGTCCTGTAACTTAATTAGTTGATGCTCGCACTTTTTGAAAACAGGATATAGTTTCCGCTAAGGGATTGGCCAGTGAGAGGAAACCGCGAAGAAACGGGATGTAGAGCACAAGACAGAGAGCACACAGGTTGTGGATTTGTTGTTTTTCTTCATTTGAATGTTTGAAATACATTTGTTACTCGGGTTGTTAGGAAAAGAAAAACGCCAATCAATAGAATAAAATGGTTAACCGGTTAAATAGTACTTTAATGTTTGGTGCTTGCCTACCAGACTAACAATGAATGAATGATTGGAATGTATAGGGTTTGTTGTATCTCAATATAAAACAAACTTGATTGTATTGTGTTTGTATTTTTAGCAGTGTTAGCAACAAAAAGTATGTCTCTGCGAGCCTACCTGAACTATCGCTGGGTGTGGCAAATGGTCAGCTGAGTGTCAGGGGTGTTTGATACTATTAAGCGTAAACTGTGCCAGGCTCCCACTCTTAAAATCATCTGATTTCACCAAGAGATTCATCCTCCACACCGATGCGTCGGATGTGGGTTTGGGTGCGTCTTGTCCCAAAAAGTAGACGGAGTAGAACACCCGTTACTGTATCTCAGCAAAAAGATGCTTCCTTAGAGCGCAACCACTCCGTAGTCGAAAAGGAGTGTTTGGCCATTAAATGGGCTACTCACTCTTTATGATACTACCCACTGGGGCATTCATCTGATCTTGTCACAGACCACACACCACTCAAGTGGGTAAGCACCATGAAGAAAAGACGAATGCGGATTATTTTGCCCGGGAGAGGGGAGTAATGGGAAAGATAGATTCAGCCGAATATTCCTTCGGCTCCACTCTGAGCGGTGGGATATATGACAGAAATACAATTAATCTTTTGTAAATCTCCCTTCCAACTTGTGAGGGCGCTAAGCCGCGACAATAGAGTTCTTTGGACGGGCTGGTCTGACAGTTCTTTCCCAGGGTCGGGAAGTCGGTCAGTCTGGAAGAAGCTAGACTCCATTGCAAGAATGTTTTGACCCAGAAGGGAAACGATGTAGTAGCTGCAGATTGTAGAGACAGCTACACTCGTTTACAGAGGGGTCACATGTGACAGAATAAAAGGGGAAGGAGAATTGCAATCTATTCCTTCACTTGGTTTTTGTTTAAGAGACTAGAAGGACGTGTTTTGTTTGTTTGTGCTTGTTAGCAATTGTCTTGTTTGTAAACCAGTGTAAATAAGTGTGTTTTCTGTTTGGGCTGCAACCCATTGTTGTTGTTGTTGTTGTTATTATTTTTTATTATTATTATTATTATTATTATTATTATTATTAGTATTATTATTATTATGAGTGCATTGCACACGGTGGTGTATTGCCACACATTTATTGTTTTGGTCACCAGACCTGAATTAAAAATAAATAAATAAAAAGCCCTTTTCCAAACCGGATTACAGTTTTCTGTTTGTGTTATTCCTGCACTGCATCACCTCTGCACCTACATTCACTCAGCAGCCACTTTGTCACAGGGAGATTTATTACAGCGACTTATGTCACGGTGTCCAATTTAAAATAAATTATTTTCACATGCGCTCTTTATTTTACACGTGATGTTTAATTTTCTTTTCAGAGTAAAACAGGTTTAAAAGGCAGTGCATGCAGAAGGACATTAGTACTGCATCTCTAGCCAAGCCCCACAATTTGTTCGCTGTATTTTTCACATACCTCTTTACAGACGTGCATACTGATCACTCGTTTTATCACAAAACTCAATAATGTGATCCAAGTCATTATTTTATTACTATATCATCTCAAAAAGCTCTGCAAATGTCCATGATATTCTTTGAGTGCTGGATGCAGAAGCAGCTATCTCCTTTGTTATGTGTTTGTGTTATCTTTGTGATGCAGGGGTTATTGCTCAGATACACCACTTTTTTCTTGGCTTCATTTGGCTCCTATCGGTCTCACTTGGCCATTGAAAGGTTTTCTCTGATTTTTCTGGAGAAAAAAACGACAGAGACCTGTGCTTTACGTCTTTTTGGTGACTGGAAAGAGAAAATTGTAATGTCGGCCCTGGTACATAGGCCCACAAAGGGTTAAAGAATTTAATATATTCAGTTTTGAGCAAAGAAGACTACATGGCATTCAATATTCTAAAAGGTATTGACAATGTCGACCCAAGAGACTTTTTTGATCACCCTGGGACTTTTTGACACCCTGGGATCCATCAAGAAGCTGCTTGATGAGATTCTGGGATCAATAAGCTACTAAAAATCAAACTAGCAAAATGGTCCAAATGGCCTCCTCTCGTTTGTAAACTTTCTTATGTTCTTATAACAAACTTAGTGAAAGCCTTCTTCAGAGATTTTCAGTTTTGTTTTTCAACTTCAGAATTCAGCATTACGTGACAATGTCTAGAAATTGGAATAATGGCAGGATGCTCCATTTCTCCACTGGCTTTTACTATGGTAATGGAAGTAATTATTAGGGCGTCAAAAAGGGAAGTGGGAGGAGAACGCTTGGCTTCTCAAATGCGACTGCCACCAATTAGAGCATACATGGATGACATGACAATTATGACTACAACAGTAGCCTGCACTAATCGGTCATTGGGCAAACTAATCAATAACATTGAACGGGTATGAAAGCAATTCAAGCCCGCTAAGTCAAGGAGCATCTCTATAATTAAAATGTAAAGTAGTGTATAAGAGGTTGTCATTTACGGTGAGGCAATGCCAACAGTATCTGAGAAGTCTGTGAAAAATCTTGGGAGATGGTATGATGGAGACCGGGCAAACTTAAACTCTGGTGTTTTCAGTTTGGTCTACTGCCAAGACTTCTGTGGCCACTTACTGTGTATGAGGTTTCCCTGACAACAGTAGAGAATCAGTTCATACATCGTGAAATGGTTAGAAATTCCATGCTGCCTCAGCAGAGTGGGACTGTATGGTAAAGCGATACTGCAGCTGCCAGTCTCAGCTCTGACCGAGGAGTTTAAGTGTATCAAGGTTAGATTGGAAATGACATTGGTAGAGTCACACGACAAATGTGTGAGGGAGGCCGCACCTGTGTTGGAAACTGGAAGTGGGCAGCAAAGGAAGCTGTGGAAGATGTAAAGGCTGCCCTTCGTATCAGTGATATCATGGGGCAAGTACAGCATGGAAGAGGAGGCCTTAGTCTCAGTTCAGCTCCTCCTTTATGGTACAAAGCAGCCCCAGCTCAATAGAGGAAGCTGGTACTCAACGAGATGCAAAAGCAGGAGGAGAGGATGAGGTGCATAAAGGCAGTTTCCCAGACCAAGCAGGGAAAATGGACGAGATTGGAGAGTGTGGAATGATGCAAGATCAGCTGGAGAGATCTATGGACAATGGAACAGAGCAGGATCATTTTCCTCATCAGATCAACATATGATGTTCTCCCATCACCACAGAACCTAAACCTCTGGGTCATGTCCTTTGTGTTCATCACCTGCAACATTAAGGCACATTTTGACAGGATGTAAGGTGGGTCTTAACCAAGGATGGTTTACTTGGCGTCATGACCAGGTGCTACGATGTTTGGCCTTAGCATTGGAAAACAAGTGCAGCATGACCAACAGGTTGCCACCAATTCCAGCTATATATGACACATGAAGAACAACATTCCTCTGCCCAGGGGAGCAACCACCAAGAAAAGGTATCAAAAGCAAAACCCATCTAGGACAACTGGAAGCTGCTAAACTGGAAAATGCTGGCAGATGTTGGACAACTGATTATTTTCCCACCTGAAATTGCCACCAATAACCTTTGACCTGATATTGTCTTATGGTCTGGACAAGCACGTCTTGTTTACCTGGTAGAGTTAACAGTGCCATGGGAGGATGCTATATGAGGCGTATGAAAGGAAGAAACTTTGGTATGCTCAACAGGCTGCTGAAGTGGAACAGTGAGGATGGAGAGTCGAGGTTTATCCAGTGGAGGTGGGTTGTCGAGGATCTGTGGCACACTCCACAACTCATTTTCTCAGAGACATCGAATTCAGTGGTCAAGAGTTGCGACGCATAGTGAAAAACTTATCTGAACCAGCAGAGGAGAGCAGCAACTGCCTGTGATTGAGACGAAAAAATTCTGGTTGGGGATCTCAAGCATCGTAGAAAGCAAGCAACATAAATGTAAAGGAAGGTAAGTAAGCTGGGCTTAGCTGTGTGGGGGATGGGGGTGATGCTGGGATGCCGTAGTCACTGTCGGTGTTGTAGGCTAGTCGATGAAACACCAAGGATAGAAGATGCCTACTTGAAGACCCCATAGAAGTATTCTACTCAGCTCAGTCCAGATGGTTGTCATGCTGATGTGCTAGGGAGGCCGCACTGTGATTGATCCCTAGAGCCTGCATTACAGCCATTGTGTGTGCTGATGTGCTAGGGGGGGTAAAATAGGCTGATCCTTGGATACAGCTTTACACTTCAGCCATCAACACCAGACAGAAGGATATCTACTCCATCAGATGGAAGGAAACACAGATGGATCACGTTAGTTTACAGTAAAAGAAGCTTTATGTCTTAGTTGGTACTTATCTTAGCGAGAGCTGAGTCCAATATCAGCATGAAGTTCTAACACCTACCCTTATGTAATGGAAATCTTTCCTTTATCTCTTAAAGATACGGAGGTTTTATAATAAGGCATTATGACAAGACGACTTGAACAGAATACTAAACATTGAATGGCTGCTTAACCAAGCTTTTAGCTTCAGCAGTACCCAAAAATTCACATTTGTTTTCTAAAACAAAATAGAAAAAGTGGAGACCTTTCATTACTTTTAGAAAGGAACTGTAATCTTACTTTATTTATTCTGCAACTCTGAAACAAAAATACAACAATAACAACAACTTTGTTCTGCTGAACACCCAGTTTGATGCATCAGCAATCCTGCTTCCATAGAGCCAGGTGTTAATAATGCTTATGATTAGAAATGAGATAGCATCAGCTAATCTATCTATTTCAGAGGATTGGTCTTGGCCACAGGAAACTATGTCAGGCTGCATTGTATTCTCATGGTGTAAACCACATTTCTAATGATACAAATTATATTTATAATAATAATACTAATAGGCATACACTTCAACATAATTGGTTTTGTTTTGTATAGAATCTTTTTTGTTCCACGGCCGTATTTTTCTTTTTGAGTTAAGCGGACAAAGTGAAGTGTTTTTAACCCTGTCATGCATGAAATAACAAAAAAATGCTGGGGGGGAAAAAAGGGTAGTTTTGGACATATAATAAATCTGTATTTTTCACATTGCTTTAAATGGGGAAAAGTGGAATGTTTTCTTTTATTCGTCCCTAAATGAGGTCGCCATGCTTGAAAGGGTTATCAAAAGTGTTGTTGTTTTTTTTTTCAAAATTGAGCTGACAGAGAGCTGGCTTAATATTGAGCTGTAAACAACTTGCAGTGTATTTTGTTTCTGTTTTAATGATTTTTTTCGTGGGGTTACAATAAAATAGGGTAGATGTTAGTCAGCTACAGCCTTTGTCTTTGATAGCTCTGTCTGAAAATGTCAGACAGAACAATAAAATATTTTCCGCTCTCAAGCAAGTCCATACTACACTGTGTTCAGGGTCACCATCCCACTGCAGATCAGTAATGTTGTGGAGTCTTTAATCTTAACAAGCACAGTGATTAAATTACCTTTTCACATCATTAGATGGTGATGACGGGACTGCAGAGCTGGGATGTATTGCCAATGAGTGAAACCTGTCTGTGTACCAGTGAAACATCAATATTTATTTCACGTGAAAACTGTTTCTTCTTCTATTGTGCATGCAGAACTGAACAGCTTTCATACAGATCTTGCCGGTTATACTACCCTCAAGTAAATCACTTAAAAAGATATAGACAATATTAAATATAGTGTAATGCTTTGGTAAGAACAGAAGCGTAAAACTTCTTCAAAAGCAGCAATGGCTTTTATTTGTCATAAAAGCACAGGATACGCAGGTCAGCAAAACTTCTCAGCAAGACATGTTACGCAGGTTACTTCTCCAACTCTTCACCCCCGCTAGCACCAGGCTGCCTCTTTTATATCCCACAACCTTTACAATATTGCAGCATGGTAGGTTAACCCAGACGAATCAGTGGCTGCTATCAGCCCCACTCCCCCCGGCTCCTGCCAGGTGCACATAATGATCCCTGGGAGGCTTTTCCCACGCTTGGTAGGGGTCAGCGCTGGTGCAAGGTTGCACCAATAGCCCAGTATAGGGGAACAGTGTCTGCAACAGGGTAAGTACTCCTGCATGCAGGAAGCACGGCTGCAGAACGTGCAATGCATAGTTCAGTGAAAGGACTGTTCAAACACAGACGCACACACAAAACAAGTCCCAGCGCCAGCCCTTTGTTACACATTTTTTTGCTTAAACATCCATTTAGTGGGAGTACAGTTTTTTTTTTTTTTTTTAATCAACAGTAATTGCTCAATTAATGCTTTATGTGATTATGTAAAGCCCAAAATATTTTTCAGAGGGCTGCAGCTAGTATTTACTTTCAAATAACATAAAAATAACAAGTGACCATTTGGAAGGGAAAAAAACAATATCATATTTTCACAGGAAAGCAAGTATAGTTGTTACACCAGTGCCTACAATGCTGTTTCCATCTTTCATGGACATTATACTGTCTTAATTACACTGAACAAAGACAATACAGTGCATCTGTAACACACTTTTTTTCTTGAATTATTGTTGTATATGTAAGATGAGGATGTGTACAGTATGCTTGAGCAAATGCTGAATACTACAATCAAAACTGAAAAGATCACTGATGTTAATTGTTGCCACAGCATGACATATGGCATAATAACAACATATCGCATGCAGTGTGTCCTAATGCCTTGGTTCATTTGCTTGTATTTTTTTCTGTGTGCTGACTTTGTTAGTGATAATTTAATTTAGATGTTTGTTAATTTATACAAATAGATATTTAAAACAGTACAATGCACATTCTATATCAAAACTGACACATAATATTAATTTAATCCACATCAGTAATTAATTACATAATGTTATTTTTGCTTAAATACAGTATAAGCACAAATGAACCTCACAAATGAGTTTTCATGATATATACAGTGCTCTGTGTTAGTATTGTAATAAATGAGACAGTGTACTGTTTTATGCATGGGTGACTTCGCAACCTCTAGAAAAAGAAAAAAATAGAAGAAAAAGTATATTTGGTTTGATGAGGTCCTATGCTGTACAATTTTCAGGAGTTCATGATTGCAGCATCTTTTTAAATATTGTTTGATTTGAACTGTTCTATGATGTTTTTTAACAGCACCCTAGAACAGTTTTAAGAATAGCAACCTTGATTTTTATGAATGAAAACATACTTTTAAAAACATTTTTTAAATACAGTGGATAACATTTTCAAAGCGTTTCCTCCTATTTAAAAATAAATAAATAAACATCTTGACAGTGCTTAAGAAAGCTTGAAATATATAACTGATTTGCTCAATTTTATTTAAAAAAAATGAACAGGTGCTTTACTTCTTTAAAAAAAAAAAAGAGTTAATTAAAGACTGGGGAACATCTAGTTTCAGACTCTGAGACCCACTTCCACCTGTGTATACTTTGCAAAGAGTGTACCGTCAATTGCCACTTTCATTATTAAGAAACACAGCATTGGTTTGAGAAATGCTTTCCTCATCATACATTCAATATGGATTGCAGCTTGCCTGATCAAAAGTTCTGTTGATTTGTTTGAAAGCTGTTAATGGCGCATAGCTGGTTACTTCAAGATGTTTCGAAGTTGTACAAAGGACAGGCAGGGCTGCTTACCCAAGATGAAAAGCCAGTGCACATTTAAATCTGGACCATATTTTTCTGGCAGGCAATCAAGTGTGAAATTTACAGAACTTGTCATGTACAATTCCAGCTGCAGAAGTGCCAGCTCCTCTCATTTAGACAGCAGAATCCAGATGTTTAGGATTGACTGAGATTTCACAGTCACCACATGAAAAGTTTGAGCAAGGCTACAATCTTTTTTTTGTGTGTGTGTAAAGTATGTCAGTATTTTAGAAACATGAAGAAATAAACATTTACTTGTCTGCAATCAGTCCTAGGATAGAATAGAATAGCCTATGCATCCATATAACTGACAAAGTGCTTAATATCATTTACAAAAACTCCAGTCGTAGTAGCATGTTTCATTTACAATGTAAACACTATCTTTTTTTTTTTTTTTTTTGTGCAGCAGATTGTAATAACATGAGTCCTTTTATATTATTTTCACTGTGTTAACCCTTTAACTGCAATGCGTACACGTCTGTCCTTCCACTCCTGTTGGTTGCCAGTTTTTTCCCCCTTCCTTCACACATTTCTTCCTGATGTCTTATTCCCTGCTAGAATGGAAAGTAACAGATGTTGCCTTATGGGATTGCCACTTGGAAGTACTTGATCAGTGGGCTATGGGTCATAGTTACTGTACAAGGACAATTTTAAGAGGTCTGCATTCATTACAAAGCTTATTTTACAAGGTCGAGAGAATCCCCTGAGGTAATTATCTCATTAGCAACCAAGCGCTGCTGGGGAATATGCATGTCACAGTACTGATATTAAAATAAATAAATTAATTGCCTAAAGTTGTCATTCAGAACTCACTTCCAGCAAGCTTTGTTATTATTATTGACAGATCACCTACATTAAATAGATCTGGCTGTGTCTGTGGGTGGCTTAGTGCACCTATTAGGTGTAAATTATTTTTTGGAACCAATACAAGTTGTACTTCTTATAAATGATTTCCTTAATAACCTTTATTCTTTATTGGAAATTGTTTTAACACTGCTAACGATCTAACATTATTGCCTGCAATTAAAATCCGAACAAAATCCCTCCCAATCTGATACATAATGAAGCTAAATGCTGTTATTTTTTTTATTAAACTCATGTGGCTAAGTCGACAAATATGAACATTTAAAGAAGCATGGCATTCTTTTTCATGTTTCTTGCTAGTCAGAGATTTGCATGCTGAAACTTTTTAGACTCCCTTGTGAATCATTGGTGCTTTGGCATCACTGAAGCATATCTTCTGTCACGCAGATTTCTATTGTTTCATAACTTTACCCACCATTAGTTCCACAGCTGCCTGGTTGACCAAAAGAGATTAAAATTGGGGGCTCAGATCTTTTTTGCCAGAAATCTCTTAACAGAGTAATTCTGTACTCTGAAAGAATGCATTTAATTATATTTATGTGGCTTATACTGTGGACAACTGAGTATACCAAAAAGCCAGAGTGTCTCTAATCTTTATTCTGGTAAGCTGGCAGGAACATGTGCGAATTGTTTTTTTCTGCTCAGAACTTGCATTCTTAGGTATGTGGTAAAGCTTATAGAACATAGTGATTTTTCAAACTGTGCACATACAAAAGTTTCACTTGTCTTGTTTCTGTGGCTCAGAGGGCATCAGATGAACAAAAGACCAGAGGGCTTGTGGAGCTAAAAAATACTTACTGAAACACTATTATGGGATTATGGCAGGGCAGAAAAGGCCTGCGTGTAAACAGGGGGCAGGGCTAATTATGTTGGGGGTTTAATGTATTGTTTTGTGTGTATTGTATGATTTAAATGTATTGGTTTGTGTTAATTTAAAATATGGTGTTTTGTTTATTATCGTACAGTTAAATTTGGTCTGGCAGAGGCAATTGTTAGCAGCTCGACTCTGCCAGACATCTCATCAACATGCGTGGTCGGCACCTGGTAATTATTGATTCATTTAAATGTTAGCTCTGGACTGATTAATTTATTGTTAATCCGGATTTGGTCAGATGTATAAAAACTTGTAGCTTTTGCTGGTCAGGGTGGGTTCAGAGGAGAGAACATGCAAGAGAGAGAGACAGGAGAAAAGTAAACCGAAAGTCAAAATAAATCATTGCTGATCGTGTTGGAAGGACCAGCACAGTACTTATTTGGTGGAGGTATTTTTGTATTGTGTTCGAGACTGTTTTGTTTAAACTTTTATTTTTGCTCTGTGACCGTTGTTTGAATTTTTTTTAATCTTTGAATAAAAAAGCGCACCAGCGCATCAACCTGAAAGTACCTGCCTGTGTGTTTCTCTGTCAGTTTCCTTGTCTTGGGATATTACCATTAAGCTGTCCTGCAACAGGGAAGCATACCCCATGGGAGGGTGCTTACTGTATATGGATTGCTAATGTTTCAGACAATGCCCTATTCATAAAACTTAAGGACTGTTTTAAGGATAGTTTGCTAAGGACTGTTTTTAAACAGCATTTTGATCAATTAAATGAAGTTTGTGGTTCTCAAAACTCTTTTCAGCTTTTTATTCTGTGTTTTTAAACTTGAATTAAAGAGAATGTTACTACTGTATCTTAAGAAAAACAGCCCTCAGAAAAACCTTCCTTGACACTAGAGCTGTGTTCAAAGGTTTGAAGGTCCGTTTGCTAGCCAGGAATTTGAAGGTAGTTTAAAACCTTCAAAGGTTCGTCAGGTTTTTTTTTTTTTCTTGTCCGGTTTGACAATGTGTGAATAATATATATCACACATTAAATGTCACTCACATGCAATAATTGGATCTTTGGATTTATATAATGCATATTACATAAACAAAAGTTGTAGTGTTAAAATCCACTACCAAATTGTTGTATGTAGCAACTCTATGGCACTGCTGCCTTTGTATGGAGCAGGGTATAGTATCCGAAGCAAATATGTACTGAATGTCTAGTGTACAAAACTGAGCACTGTCCGCCCCTCCCTGCTCCAGCTTGTGTTATCCAGAGGCAAACTTTTAATTTCTTCATTCGCCGTCTCGACAGCAAAGCGTTGTAAAGTGCAAGCTGTATTGAAAGAAATGTCTCAAAACCCCTCTGTTGTTCGGGAATTTTTTTGTAAAATGCCCAGGTGACCAAAAAAAAAGTCGAATGTAAACTGTGCAAGTGACTGCTGATGTATCATGGAGGCATAACCAATCTCCGGGGTCAAGTGCAATTAAGGTGTCTGATTCATTTTTTATTTTAGTATTTTTTTTTTCTTTTTGGATATGTTATTATTTCTTGTGCATGCATACATACATGCACGTGACTTTGGCATGATTTAGTTTGGCTTTACTTAATTTTGATCATTTCTGTTTTGAACTCCATGCCACGCCATGCAGCGTGCAAGGTTAGGATACCCTTCACTTAGAAGAATAACAAAGCCACTATTACAGTACATGCGTTTCTAATTTCATTCAGTATGGTCTAATTTAATTAAAGGATTTTGGATAAGCTGTGTTTTTTTTTTGGCTGTGTTTTATGTACTTCCAAGAAATATTGCAGATACAAATAAAAGCAAGAAAAACAAAGAGCCAGTTTCGTCGATGGCATTTTATAAATAATAGTAATTGAACACAACACTTCTTTGCAGATGATATTGACTGAAACCAGCAATATAAAAGTACAAAATGTGGAGGATATGAGATCTTTAAGGCTGATTAGGTTGCAATGTATAAGTCCCTTTCATGTAAAGTATACAGCTCGTGTACAGCTACGGTCCCAAGATGAGTGACGAAGAGGCACATTGGAGTTTGTCCTTCAGCTTTAGAAACAGAATGAGTAGGAAAACGTGTGTTTTTGATTAAACATCAATCTACACATGAGGAATATTTAAGTAGAGTCCATAAAAAAAGCTTTCATCATTTTCAATCATATAAGTACTTTAAATTAGCACCGTAATTAGCATTGGTATTAACAGGCTTGACGTTCACCAAAGCTCTCTGAAGAATCTACCAAGTACCCTACTTAAATGTAGAAGTTGCACCTGCTTTTAACTGAATAACAACTCTGACTAACATCAGTGTCAGGCTGTAGGGCTTAACATAACACATATTGTCAGATAGGCCATCACTGACAATGATGTTGAATTTTAAACTGATAATAATCTTAAGCACTTAAGCTTTAATTTAATATCATCAGCAAGCAAATCTTGTTGACCATCTAGTTTTAAACTGTGGGGAGCCCCAGCCATGAACCCTTCTTGTGACTATGCTACCATACCATGTAGTATCTACCATGTTTTATCAGGTCTAATCATGTGTGCTGTGCCATGCATGTCTGTGATTTACATAGCTTACCTGTGCATTATCATGATTTCACTGTGCTTCTAAACTGCATTACTACACTTTGATTGTACCATGGTATACTGCAGTCACATTTTATAAAGGTGCTCCTGCCATTACCTGCAGAAATTGTGGCTCTGCTATATAATTGGACAGAAATCAAAGGGTTGTTTTTGTAGAGAAGGCCAGAGAATTTCATATTGTTTCTTGTTTTATTTTCCTTTTCCTTTTTTTTTTTTTTTTGTGCCTCAGTGGTTTAGCCTTATAATAATACAACAATGTATCTGAGCAAAATGACAATGTAATCATTCCTATTCTGGAAATTGAACCAAACTAGTCAACTTTTCACTTGGCATGTCAGTCGGGAGTAATTAAGCACCGCTGTGTGGGTGGCAGCTTCCTGCTCTGAAGTCAGTCTGAGATAATTACCATATTAAAGTCAAAACATCATGCTGTACTGATAGATAGATAGATGGAGGGGGAGACTGGGCATCCATTTAATGAGCTGTTATGTTCTGCTTCCTGGATGTCCTGTTGATGCCAATTAAGAATTGGGAATAATAAGCACCCACGAATAGAACTCTGTGGTTGAAAAATATACAGCATTTCAGTGCAGAAAATCTGATTCTAACTGAAAAACTAACAATTACGCATTGTATTATTATAGACCAAAAACAAGAATATATTATTATTACAATTAGTAGTGGTAGTCGTATTAGTATTATTATTAGTAGTCGTATAGTATATATATATATATATATATATATATATATATATATATATATATATATATAAGAAAAAGAACATAAGAAGGTTTACAGAGAAGACGATGCCATTTTGCCCTTCAGTGTTTGTCTGGTTCCTAGAAGCTGACTTCTTTATTTACTAATAGCTATATTTCTCCTTTTTTTATGTTTATATTTTTTTCACTGTGGTTTCATCAATTTCATTTTCTCATTCTCAGTCTCATTCATTTCATTACTGAAATGCTTTTTAAATAGATTCTTAATGGCAATTATCTAATTTACTGAAACACGTATTTAATAAGAGACAATAATCTCTCTGCCTTTGGCTTTCATTGGAATTTCAAATCCTGTTCTCCTGCCCTGACAGGACATGGTACAGTTTCAATAAACAAACATCTGAAAGGATGAAATGTGACAACATTAGCACATATCTTTTGTTAAAATCCGCAAACCTTAAAACATGAAAGCATAATAGCGGTAACTAGAGAACGTATTAAGGGAACTTGACAACCAGAAGGATCAGAGTGAAACGATTCCCGTCGTACAACATCTGCATATTTGCTAGTATGAAATCCTGGACTTTTCTCAGAAATATCTCCTAGTACACTCAATGCTCCATGCAGCTTAATAAATAACCAATACAGGTATTATACAACTGAGCTACTGGATATTCTGGTAGATACGTCATTGCCTGCTGTCAGATATTGGATTTACAGTAACCGAAACAAAAGGTAAAGCACATGAGACACAAATTGGTTATGGTTTTATAACTGAACTGAACAGAATGGCTTATGAATGTAACATGTTCTATAATGCCTGTGGAATGCACTGATGAAGCAATTATAAAGTCATCAGGGATACGATATGCCACATGAGTGTAAATAGTAAGAATGATCCCATGGGCTGTGAGACCACACAATTGATACAACTACAACTGACATCCCCAGAAATCCAAAACAGAGCCATTATATGACATCACATCTCTATCAGCCAATCAAAAAAAACATAGCATTTTAAATCAAGCATATACATTGTGGCCCTAAAATCACTGACACTTGTCTCTGACTCTCAGTACAATCAACTACTTTTGGTTTCTATTTGATATACATACAGTACAGCAGTGTTCCTTATAATAGGGTCATTCAGCCAGTGCATGACTCAACAGTTAAACTGTACACTGGCTATCACTGTATGGTTATGCCACTTTAACCAGCTTTCAGACCTTACATGTTTGAAGGAGCAGTTTGAAGCAAGATTCAGTAACATTTTTAATGAGATGCTGCAATTAACTTAAAATGTGAGTTACTAATATTTCCCTCTACAGTACAGTATTTTAGCCCCAGACATTGCATCAATACTTATTATAGTTTCTTATCCAATGCCTTTACTGTATGCCCTGGTAAACCACAGCAGTCTTTAATAAAGCCATTCAAAATATATTCCCACTTTATCATTAGCTCCCGCATTGACATCTGTTGCCTCACAATCAATTTTATTTAATCAAGTTCCAACATTTACTGTACATTTATTGTTATTCTATTCGGCCACCTAAATCTTTCACTGTATATACTGTAGAAGCCAAGCCTATTTCTACTGTACATTAATAACATTTGTTGACTGGCTGCACTGTTATTCTGATATACATTGTAACCACAACTCAATATCTGATGATGGAAACCTTATTTTCAAAGGTGTGGATCTCGAAAATGAAAAAAGTTTACGCTATACAATAAATCAATAAATCAAATTGCAAGTGCAGTGGATAGTGTAGTATTAGCTACCGAGACAACTTTGAAGACAAACACATATGAGTTTGTAAATATAGAAACCAAGCTACATTTTTATATTGCCCCCAAAAATTCTTATTGTGTTAGAATAAGACACAAGTTTCAACCTCTTTGTTTCTCAAGGTGTTTAATATCAGTCGCTGATTCAAACATATGATTACCAATCGTTCCTATCATTTCCAGTTATTTTGCTCCAATACTGGGATTTATTTAAAGTCATCTTGCACTGCTTTATACTATGTTATTGGGCCATGTGTCCATGATTCTTGGTTCAAGAGAAATCATGTGACACTGTGACCTTTCAACTTAGTTGTCCCCACCTGTTATGTGGTGTCATTTTTAGAACACCGTCTTCTTCCCCTCCTTCACTTGTGCACCAGGGACTTCATTTGGAGGATAATCTTTGCTCCCACAGCTCTCTGACGTCTATCAGAATGCTAAATCTCAGTTAGGGCACTCATCAAGTACTTTAGAATTGAATTAACAGATTATGGGCATGATTATTCCTTTTTTAATTCTAGCATTGTCAGTTGAAGCTGTCTTATGTAAACGACCGTGTGCAGTCCATCTGATTGTGGCAACTTTAAAATTAGACCTTTTTATTTAATAAAAAAAACCTGCATCCAATACATGAAAACTGTGTGGCTCTAAAACACAAGGGGAGATATTAACAACTGCTTCATCTTCTGAATTATATTACAGAACTAGAAATTAGGATCTTTACAAATAAGACAATATATGGTATGATTTAGTCACATAATATAAATCAATTGAAATAATGTAATAATAAGTATGGTTACAATGTATATGATGTGTATATAATCATCAATTAATCAATCAATTAATCAATCAACAAGCGCCTTTCATGGTGGACCACCATCACAAAGTGCTTTTATAAGATGCAGCAACAGCAAGAAAATCGATAATACTTTAAAAACAGAGAAATGCATAATACATGCTATACAGTAAAAAAAAATGCATAATACATCAAATACAGTGGAAAGTGCATAATATAACACCCCATATACCTGAGCTATCATGTTAAATAACATAGTTTACAGAGATTCATTTTTAGGCATGTTGAAGTCAGACAAAAAAGTATATTAAAGTAATACATCCTAGTCTTCCTATCAAAAACGTTCCTTCTGTTCTCAAAAATGAACTTGTTATTGAGTTTAGACCCACTTATAAGAAGGGGCATCTTGTTAGTGACAGCAGCATGGTTACAGTTGTATAGTGAAATATGCTTCTTCGGTGAATGTTCATAGTAGTACGTTCCTCTCCAAAGTGTAGCACACTTTGCAGCATTCTTGTTGGTATAGCAGGCTTGTTGGTTTTCTAGTCTGTTTACATTCTGTTACATCTGCACTGTGTTTACATGAAGCTTCATGCCCCGTCCTTTAAGCCTTCTTGTAACTTTGTGCAGGGAAACGTGACCTGCAAGCTCTGCTGTAAATCAGAGACGCAAAACAGAAATGTAACAAAGAGTTGTTTGTACTGATAACACTTTACCAAACAAGAAATACATACAGAACCGATCATTTTAACTGATAATTTCTTACATATTCAAAAACCTCTAATGTATGTTTTATTTGATTGTGAATTGGTGCTTCTGCTAAGATTGTTATTTACTAGGCTTTCTAATGCCTTTTGAAAACACTCCTAAATGCTGACTTGGGTTTTTCCAGTGGTTGAACAAAGACATTAGTCATCTAAGCAGAAACAGCTATTGAAAATTAGACCAAACATTAATAATATTGAACAGTTTTAAAAAAGAAAGTTTTCAGAAAATGCCCTTTAATACAAAGCATGCATTTTGTATTTATTTATTTTTTAAGTCATTATACCATTTGAGTCATTATACCTTTAATAAGGCTGCATTCACCTGGGACAGTTAAACTAAAATATGCCTTGGCTTACAGTTTTCAAACTGTGTGAGACCAAGGCAGCAGATGGTAATCTGACTTGTCCAAGGTCACTTGGCACTGTAGGTTACTGTCTCTGGCTTTTAAACTCCTCCTCACTCCCGGTCCTCGGCTGTAATAACTAGGCCACACTGCCTGCTCTTCAGTCAACTTTTTTTTTTTCAAAAAACTATCACAAATAATTCTCAATCTACATCAGTTCATTCAGTCTTTTAATAGCCTGTTCACCTTGTTCTGGAATAAGGGACCTTCTGATGTTGTTTTTCTTTATATAGGATTCAAATTATGTTCAATTTTAGGAGCCTAAGCATTCTAGAGTCAGGCTTGTGATCCATGAATGAAACTTTTTATGTATGACTGAATACGAATGGCAGGGTTTCAGGAAAAGCTCAAAGCACATCCCCTAGTTTCTTAGGAGAATACAAATAAAAAAAAACGTCATGGAGATTGGGCAGACGTCCCTGATTTGGAAATGGATGTCGTAACCCTTGAGGATTCCATTAAAATCTCTTTTAAAATAATATGTAGCAGCATACAAACATATAGTGTTACCATCTAGAGAAAAAATAAATATAAAAATGCCATTTTCAGTATATTGAGGCATGTTCAATGCGTTACCTGAACAAACGCTGTACAGTAACTATGAGACACCATTTTGTAGCAGGAGAAGTTGTCCTTTATTTCTTAAAGTAGAGTGACATCTAAAGGCTTCCATCTGTTTTGAGTATACTGGACTGAATGTCTTATTCAAGGACATGTCATATTTCTTTATATATATATTAAAAAAGATAAGGTCATTTTTGCAATTTATTGTCCCAAGTAGCCTTCAAAAAAAAAAGATCAAATAATGATTCTAATAACAAGCTTCAAGGGCCCTTTAGGACAACTGACATTTTTATCCTGGTATAAAAACATAGAAAATGTATCTTTAGGTAAATTGTCAAAAATCATTCAATAAGGCTGTATTGTAAAAGTTCACTGAAACCAAAAATATAATGCAAGTATAGCATATAAAATGCAATAATATAGTGCACATAATTTCACATTAGGAACATAAAACAATGTTTCTATAATGTAACATGATATGGTCTCTGTGTTGGTTTGAATAAATGAATACATTTTTAAAAATAGCTAATAAGAGACCCTGGGTATAAATATCTGTATCTGCACACCAGGCACCTTTGTAGTATTGCAAAGAATATTATGTGTTTGATATTCTACTGAGGAAATGCCTCAGATATTGTTTGGCACTAAATAGAAAAGCACCTGCTGGCTTTGTGCACTTATTCTGAAAAGGTTTATTGAATTTTTTAGATTTATTAAACTGCGTGGGGCTGACTGTTTTGATTGAAACCACACTTAGCAACACCAATGAATTTCAGAAATTAATTTATCCCTAATGGGACAGTCAATGCAGCTTGTATTTCTTTTTATTATTATTATTATTATTATAGTAGTAGTAGTAGTAGTAGTAGTATTAATAATAATAATAATAATAATAATAATAATAATAATAATAATAATAATAATATGATGTCTTATTGTGCCTATAATACAGGCAATGTCTCTAATAACTTCCAACAGAATGTATATAATACATTATTTAAACCTGTATTCCAATCATGTCTATTGTGATACTAAACTATGATTATATGGTATATGTTTACTAAATACGTGTGCCTTCTGGGCACTCAACTTCATTAGCAAGCAAAAATGTACATTGTAGTTTTAGTCCCTTGAAACCTGCTTGTTATTATGTAATTCTAGGCTCCAAATATTGCATGACTGCTAATCCTGCCACAGTATGAATGTGTTTCTTATTAATGTCATAATAATAATAATAATAATAATAATAATAATAATAATAATAATATTTCCAAACATTATTGTATTTTTATGTTTCCCATACATTGTGCCATTCTACTGTGTTTGAACAAATTGGAAGTCATTTTTTTCAAGCAACAGTATTGTTCTGTGAAAAAAATCTGCTACAGAAATTACATAATGCTTTCAAACAAACAATAAAATGGACTAAACGAGTCCTGGAAAACAATGTGTCTTTGAAGTAGCATGTATTTCCACAATAAAGGTATTTTCTCATATTCATGCTTTTTCCATCACAGAATAAATAATGGAATTAGTGCCAGGGCAGATCCTATATCAGATGTTTCTTGTTCTTTTTCTGCCTGCATTCTTGCTGCTTGCTTGGTATCAAGCACACAACCAGGACGTGAAGCAGTGAAACAATCAACACAGACAGGCCCTGTCAGCAGGTCTTAATCAAGGGGATTAAAGCAATACGTAATGTTGGATCCATGTTAATAACACGAGTGGTGAAAAAAGTAAACAGTGTTGCAGATACACATCTTTGAACTTCAATTACTCTTTGTGAACATTTTCTAATTGTCAACACTTACAAATATATCTTTGGGAAAAAAAAAAAAACACTGTTGAATGCTTTTCTGACATGTGCTGTTATTCATGAGCTGGTAGATAGAGGGAGGTGAAAAAGTAAGTAGACTCTTGCCAGTCACAATGGGCAAGACAGCAGATCTGATAGATCTAAGTTGTGGTGGTGGTGGTGGCAGTAGAGTGACCACCTGTCCCTAAATGTAAAGATCAAATCCCAGTCCCGGGCTTAATGCCTCTGGGACAGCATGTGTCCCGAGTCCATAGATACGGTGCAGTCCTACAGTTTAGTGATACAGTCAAACCATAGCATATCTGCCCCTGCCTCATTATTTTGCAATAACTGACAATCGCTCACTCACCAGTTAAAACAATAAACAATAACAGGCGCGATCTTTCACATGGTACGCACAAATAACCACAGCGACATATCTCATCTCATTCGATAACGACTCTGCGTCAACATACTGTAAAGTGTTTCAGTCAGAGTGCTGCATTTCAGTTCTTTCCTGAGTTTCCCCTTTTAAAAATGAATTGGCACGGAACAGCAACTACAGTAACAGTCAAATAGTCCACACCAATAAAAGCTTGAAATGAACCTATTTGAAATACAGACTTAAAGGAAAAACTAGCTGGAAAATATTTTATGTTGGTTCCATTTCTAATCATGAAATCATTTTACTCTCACAATCACTACAATTAATCATTACCCCCCACCCCCTCGTGGGAAACAGTAATAAATAAATAAATAAATAAATAAATAATGTAAATAGTGTGTCCCATTTTTGCATTTTGAAAAGGTGGCCATCCTAGGTGCCAGGGATTTCAGAATGTACATGTCAAAGGCTTTTTTCATGAGAAGCCTCTTAGACTTAATTCCACATTGTCCTGGATGCTGGTCCTACACCTTATTGACTGTCATGGTAGGTGTTTCACATACTTGGCCCAGCCCTTGCATACAGTACATATATCTATGCTTATTTGATGCAGTTTTTTGGGGGGTTTTTCCCCTCAGGGTTATCAAAAACATTTTCAGCAAGTTGCGGGCTGATAGGATCTGAATTATACAAATATATTATTTTACGCATTTAGGAAGGATCTGTTCCTAGAGAAAGCCTTTTCTAAGGTATTTTCTATGGCCTTAAATGTGATATGAGCTTTCTGTAAGACCACAGCTTTGTTAGGAGAAAAAAGTGCTTTAGTCTGTAAAGACTTTATGGGTAGATCCATTTTATTTATAGTGGGGCAAATCCAGTTGCATTTTAAAGCTAACATGACCAAAACTAACATTATATTAATGTTTAAAAAAATATTCAGCCTAAATAATTCAAAATTAATGCTAATTAAATATTTTTTGACAAATGTTTTTCATACTGAAGTTTTTTGGTTTATTTTTCGGTGTCATTTGTTTTAATCTAAATGTTGTTTAATCTAAAATGGATAGATTTGATATACATCTTTTATTACATTTCTAGCATTTTAGTATTTTTTATACAGAAACTGACACACACCTATAAAACCTTACACTGTTAAACTGAAAACAATGTAACAGACAAAAAATGAATAACAGAACATTTAGTTCCAATATGAAACATTCTTCAGATTATGTGATTGAAATCCATTAAACACAACATCATACAATTTGTTGTATGTGTACACTGCCTTACACTGCATGTGAAAATGTAACATTTAAAAAGAAAAGGCTTCAAGCGAACAACAATAAACATGTCTATTGAATGGAGATAATACAATGTATTCATGTTTTTAAGTAAAGCATCCATCACTTGAATATGTTTTAAGATGCATTTGTCTGGCACATACACGTACTGTCTGTAGTGTATCCATTACATGGGAATTGTTCCAATATGCACATCCCAGGGTATTGATGTTACCATCTACAAATATGAGATCAAATTAAAAACAAGCCACAATAGTTTAAAAGGGCGAAAATTAAATATACGTCTGTCTTGCTTCCAGGACCGTCTGACTGCTTTTTGATATATGTGCACTATGTGTTCCAAATCAATACTGCCAGACAGTCTGTCTGGGGAGGAGATATAGATTGTTTATTAAATTATTTTGGATCTATAAAAATTCTTACAATGAAAAAAAAATCACCAGGGTGCTTAATAATACACAAATGGTGAGCACACATTAAATCACAGAAGGGTTATTGTTTTTCAAGGATTCGTAATTCGCCTGTGTTTTCAATAGTGTCAGTCCTACTGTGTAGTTGTGTCAGAAGCCAGAATATAGATGCAGTATTGTAAGGTCAACAGCATTCAGGACAAAAGGAGTTTCGTGAATTCAAACACAACTTAAATGGTATCAGGATCAAAATAAAGCTTTTATTGTTAGGTTATTAGGAAACAATTTCATAACAGGATACAGGGGAAAAATAATTTAAAAATGCAACAATAAATGTAGTTGTAGCTGTTGTAGTCCAAGTGTCCTGTGTAGCAGAACTAGTTAAGAAAGGCAGTGGCCTTCCTGATAAATCTACCGCTGCATCCTAAAATTGCCTCCACGTAGACTTGGCCAGAGATGTGATGAATCTGACCACAAAGAAGAATCCTCTAACTTTTCTTAGCTGAGATCCAGAAATGGAACACTTGTCATGACACAGCAGACTGACCAGTGGTCACTGCAGTCATCGTGCTGTCAAATGAAATTCTTGGAAATAAAAACGACGGTTATTCGTTAAAAATTCAAACTTTAAGTGCCATTTATCAGCCTACAGTATTGTAAGGGGTTCTAATGCTTACTATTGAACCCTTGAGTCTAGTTCAAAGGTATTGGTACCTAGGAGTTGTAGATAATATAATGGTCAGATAAGATAATGGTCAGATTGAATACAAGATTTCAGGGGAAAATGGCAGAACTATTAATTTCAAACTATTCTCCCATACGGAAATCAAATATAATTTTTATATATTTTTATGAATGGGAAGCATGTTAAATATATGAATAATATTTTTATAAACTTACCATATATTTTCAACCTGTAAAAAAAATATATGGCTCACAGATTAAATTATATTTAAAATATACTCCAAATGCACCAGATATATTATATATATATATATATATTACCAATTCATTTTATTTAACTGACAAAAAATATATTTTACAATATATTGTTATAAATATATATTTGCAACAAACTTTACCATACATTTAAAATATATTATGTTTTTTGCTTTACGTTTTTGCCTTAAGCATTCGTCATACATTTTAAAAAACTGTATTTATGGATGCTATTACGATATATATATATAGATATATATATATATATATATATATATATAATATATATATATATGTATGGTTGTTGTAAACAAATGGTATAAAACCTTTGGAACTGAATAAAAATGCATTAAGAATGTATTCCTGACTACGATATACATTACTAATATGTAAGGTAACTAACCTTGTAATTGATTTTTGTAAAAAAACATTAATAACTATATAATATACATTATATAAATTATATATTTAATTGTATTTGACAACATGTATGTACCTTTTTAGTTAATATTTTATTTTGAAATTGAATAATATTATTATTATTATTATTATTATTATTATTATTATTATATATGTATTTGTCATATATAAATATTGCCTGAGCGGACTCATGTAAATTAGTTGCTTGCGGAGGACATTGGGGGTTGGGATTTTTTGTGTGGAAACTGGGATTATTTATTGATTATTGTAAATATTTGATTACTGTTTTTTGTGATAATTGTTCAAGTTATTGTTTTACATGTGTATTGTTCATTTGGGGGTATTTCTTTAAAGAGTGGGGAGGTGCATCTGGGTATATTTGTGTTAGTGAGCAGTGAGTCACTGCTGTTGGCAATCTCTGCCAAATAAATACAATATTTCCAATGTATACATCATGTATTTTTCTCATATGCATTTTATATATCTCAATATATTTACTTTATATTTTAAAAGCATTCATGATATAGCTAACATATGTACACATTCATATAGTTTAAATACAAAAAACATATATTTACCATATATCTCACATATTTAGAAAAGGGGTCAATTTTGGTGTATGAAAAAATGTATAAAATATCTTGATAAGAATGATGTTGGGAAAATATAAGAGTCATACATTTCATATTATATATTAAAATATATATTTTGTTCTGTATGGGCTAGAAGTTCCTTTTTTAAGCAAACTTTTGACAAACAAGAACTATATTTCACATTGAGAAAACAGCATGTGCTGTATGAAAAATAAAGTGTTTCTGCTTCCTTCATAAAAATAACAAGGCAAACGCAGAATCATACATTATATATAGAATCTTACATTTCCACCAGAATATTTTAAAACCGAACGAACAGCTAAGGAAGAGATTTGCTTTAAAGGGTAAATCCCTGAACTCACTGGCTCACTAATTTTAGTAGAGCTTAGCAGCTCACTAAGATCTCCACAAGCTCTCACTCCACTGCCCTCAGCATCACAACGTCTTAACAAAGGAAGTGGATTAAAGACAGCCTCTTTAAGACTCAGTCAGGCTGACGCCATGGTTTTCATGCTTGTCACAAATGCTAGAAAATATTTATCAAGTTTATACAAGGGGAAAAAAATACAGACTGGTCCAATTTTATCTAATTACATTTTTTTTCCAAATTTGATATATTTGATGCCAATTTACAAGTTACAAATGTATCCAAGGCAGTATAATTATTGCCACCATTTGTTTAAATACGTAAACTGATATAATGGTGTGGAAAATAGTCTATTCTTTGTTTATTGTGTACTGACAAGGACTTCAGTGTACAGTCAAATTGTCATTTTGATATCCTGCAGAACTAGTTTATATTGAATTAAACACTGGAGTTGACATTTAATTAATCCAAGATATGTACAGTCTTGAAGACATTTTGTTTTGTAAAATCAGCTTTATTATTATTATTATTATTATTATTATTATTATTATTATTATTAGTATTTACTCCTGTCTTTCTGAAAGGGTTTTTAAATCTAAAGCCATACAAAGTGTTATATTTCAGGATATTTTAATTCAGAATTGCCAAGTTGTTTGTTTCTAATTTAGATAACATTATGATGTAATGTTCTCCTTTCAATAAAATATCAGTTAACAAATTAAAGGCTGGAGTAAACATTTGTGACCCTATATGCTTAGATCACTGGTATGAATGAGATGTTACTGTTTTTTTTTGTTTGTTTTGTTTTGTTTTTGTTTTGTTTTTTTTACAGTATGATGATTTGATATGTTAGATTTAAACATAATACCCGAAAACATAACTAAAATATATTTATCTTGATAATGTATATTTTTCACAGATTTTCCTTTTTTTGGTTTTATGTAATCAGAAATTAAAATTGTACAATGAGGTTATGCTTTAACTTCTTAAACCATAGTTTTCTGCTTTCTTGTTGAATCATAATGTTTTCTGAATCTGTAGTGACCCCTAGGGGTCAATTATGAAGTGTTTTTTTTTTTTGTTTTTTTTTTTTTTCTGAATAGTTTTAGTTGATGTCAACAATGATTAATAAAACAACTGATTGTTGGGGAAAAATGTATTGCTTTCTCAAAATATTACAGGTAATATAACTTGAGCTTAAATCAATTGCTCTTAGTATTGTGCAGTTGTACTGGACAAGACTGCATGGGCGATTTTGCATTATTAAATTGTGATGAAACATTTAAGAATGAACTCTATTTCTGAGCATTTTGTGCTTTTAATTATTGAAGAGACTGTTTCAAAGGCAGTACAGGTATTTAGTTAGTATTGTTTTGAAACAAGAAGACAATAGAATTGACATTTTGGACCTTTTATTATGCCACACAGATTTGCATTAATTCCCTTCTATAATTCCCAGTTTGTATCTATTTTTTAAAAAGCTGCAATAAGTGTAAATGTTACAGTAAAATATGATTAATTGCTGATGGTTTACTGCAGTCTTCCAAAGTTTGATCTTCTGTGCACTCAACTTCATTACATGGCAGACTGCGTTTTGATTCCAGTTTGTTTACACTCCCATAAGAGAATTGGACATAAGTTTTTTCCACTTCAACCTGCTTGCCCCTGTACCACTCTGTTATTCAGAAAACATGATTTTGCTACAAAGTGCAGTAATAGAAGGTTATAAAATGCAGCTTCTATTTTTTTTTTTTTTTTTTTTCAAATTGCACTGGTATTATTTTACAGGAAGCATGCTTTTAGACTTTTCCTTTCAAAACAGAAATAGAATGTAAAAACAAGTTTAATATGTCTTTCTGAAACGTGATTAGACAGTGCTTCTTTAAATTAGTTCATTTTTGGACAGCATCAAATCAGACTTTAACAAACTAACCATCAATTAAGTGAAAAACTGTGGTACAATATCACGTGTACGTGTTTTCCTGGTATTTTTTGTAAACAATTGCTTGAATTCAAGAAAATATGGAGTGAATGGGCCTATGTTTATAACAGAACAGCTTGTGTACTTCCCCAGTCTCCTGGTTTCAAAATGGTCATTATTAACAGGTTTTAGAAGAATACAGAGATTATGTATTTTGTTGCATCTGTCAGAGTGGTTTACAAGGTATCAGAATTGTCACTTTTTGTTCAGAGCTATATAATGCATCTTGACTTTGAGGTAGGACAGATTGATATTCATATCACAATTCGAGAATCATAGCTTCCCATTTTGGCAAAAGCCAAAGTCAGAAAGAGGTCGCACACAGAATGAGTTTGTCATTTTTCATGCTTCCTGATCACTTGGTCCAATTCATACTGCCAGTTGGAAGGTTTAGCAGATTCTTCTCATTTCTCTTTGCCAGTTCCTACTATTCAAATGTGATAACCAGCCCTATTATGCTATAATTGTGTTTGTTTTTTTTTTTAATTCCAGTGAGTTGATAATACAGTTTGACATTAACGAAAGTGTTCCAGTTCCTGACTTCTTTAACAACAGTCTATGACAATTGATACATTTTTTTATTTAAATCGATTCCAGTAAGACAGATAGACTGTCTCCCTAATTTTAATTTATCAGTCTTTGTATTCTGAAGCATATTTTTAAGTATATAGCACTGGAACCCAGGTGCTAGGTTCAGAATCCCTAAAGCAAAACGTCAATATATACAGGGACAAATAAAGAACAATAAACACACCTGCCGCATGTAACACCTTTTTGTGTAAATGGGCTTTTTTTTTTTTTTTGTAGTCCTAAATAAATACCTGTATTCAGTATTATTAAAAAAAGCATGTGCCTCTTGGACTAAACAGATCTGACAGACTTTGATTGAAGTCTGTAAGAAGTTGCTTGGCGGACAGGTGTCCCTACACACTGTTGATGCAGTTATAACAGGTGTTTCAATTTGCTTTTCCCAAACTCTGTACATATTGTTGTGATAGTGAGGTGACTGGCAGCAGCAGATTCATATTTTAGCTTTTTTACCTGACTTAATACAAACTTTGAACTAGTAAGAGAAAGAAAAAACGAAAACGAATATATTTGGTGTTATCTATAACAAATGCATTGATATTTGACTTCCATGCCAGCATCTTTCACTTGTGTTTCTGGTTTTCACACAGTGTGCCAACTGATGACAGCAATCTTTTTAATCTGAGAATCGCAAAGCGGGAGAATCAGGATTCAATTTGAAAATGTAGTTGGTATGGTTTGTGTTCCATATGTAATGCATGTAACAAAAAACACAACCTTTTTGCTTCTAATAGATACGATACAATGAAGCTCGTGAATAATAAGGGAGACAAAGTATATCCACTGCCTTGAGCTTACTTGCTGGGTTGGGTTGTCAAAGCTTTTTAATCCAGAGCATTATTAGCATGGAAAGAAAAGTACATTTCCAAAAACTATGAGAAGCACAGCCATGAGAAGTCCAGTCGACAAACCTCGCTGAAGAAGGCACTAATCAAAACATTTGTCTGCTTGACTTAGTCTTTTATAGTTATATTTTAGAATTCTGAATGAGCATTTTGACATTGTTAATAAAACTTATGATGAACGAATTCAGACTGTGGCATTTAGTAAAAGGCTTTGTCCTACCGTGTCAAACCAATGTAGTTAACACTGTCCACCATTCTGTTCATTTTTACCCAAATGACCTCTGCCCTTTTTATTGCTTTTAGATGAGGTTGCCAAAGTTCATAATTTAACAGAAGAAAAAAAAAAACAAGAAATTAAAAATGCACTTTCTGTCTGAGAGAGATACTGGCAGACTGATTGATATCTGGAACCATAAACAAATATATGTTTGATTGATAACTGTACATACACATGTGCTGGTAAAGAAAATGTGCCAATAATTTGAAAGCCACATGTGGTTTTATTATACTGTAGTATACTGAATACTGTCAACCCCCTTCTAAATAACGTATATGTAATGAGTTCATTGAAGGGCCATTTGGAGTGTTGCAGGAGATCATATTCACATGCAAAAAAAAGAAGAAATCCCAACTGAAAAATCCCCATTGTGATGAAATACTGAAGGTAGATGTATTGATAGGGGCTACTTTGAATTGAGTCACAAGCTTATGTAAGTAATGCTACCAAGGTAAAGCTCACGTTCACAAAGAATGATTCATTTCCTACAGCCTCCTCATTTCAAAACCAAAATGGACTTTAATATATTTCTTAAAAAAAAAAGTACATAGAGGCTGGGCAGCAATTAAACATTGCACCAAAACTTTATTTCAATATCCTACCCTGTTTTATTCAGTGGTTTAAAGTGTTATGTTGTATTATTTTCGGGGATTCACATTTTAGGCCAACAAACAGATACTAACCTTAGTTTGCTTACCAAATGCCTAATCAAACTGAAGAAATCCAGCATTGTACATTGCAAAGGAAATCACAAATGACTCACTTTTGATACATTCAATGCATTTTGTTAATTGTATTTTAAATGATGTGCAGCAGATGTGAGATTTACATCTGACACTGAGGCAGTGTAATCTAATCACTGAAACATGCCAACAAACAGCAACCGCTCAATTAATAGCATGCCCGAATAATGTTTTACTGTCACAGCAGTCATGTGTTTCAATATTAGTATGAAACTGTCGTTGCTCAGTATAGGCCTGCAGCATGCACATATCTTTTAAAGTGCTTAAGGCAAATTAAAACAGTTATTTTAGGAAGCACATCTGAAAGCATTAGAATGCAGAGTGGTCTTATGAGACTGCATTAGGCAATGTAATTACAGAGCTGAAATGGTGTGTGAAAAGAGAGCACGATCAAGGCTTCAATTGAGGCCATTTATATATGTGTGTTGTCAAATTTATAAGGTAAAAAAAATTAAAAAAACAATATGGTAATATGTTTACCCTGTTCAGTACAGGGGCATGGAGGTGCTGGAAAATATGCATTGAGTGGGTAAAAAAAAATGCTCTTAGTTTCTTTGGGACTTATTATTCTCACCTGCTTTAATGAGCAACAAGACAGGTTGATTTATGTAGGCGATACTAGAGCACCACCTTCTGGTTATTGCCTGGCACTGCACTTGTACAAACTATTGTATCTGCAAAATAAAATATTTGTATACTGGCCTTTACACGCTAGCGAGTAACATTTTTTAAACCAAAATTGAGCCATTTTATAAGCACAGTAACACAAGATGTATTATCTGCTCTTCATTAGGTAATAATTTGGTTGAGAAAACTACAAATGCATTATAAATATCTTCTTTTTTGTTTTAAATGAGCATAGGCCTATTTGCTCTTTCTAAACAGTACATAAAAAATAATTTATCTTTTTGGATATTTTTAAATGGGGGAATTGATAATACAGTCTTGTTTTCAAGAGTACATTTGCAGGAAAGTACATTCAAGACTTATTATGAGTATATGGATTGCGTAGTTAATCAAGTTTTTTTGTTTTGTTTTGTTTTGTTTTTTGTGTGTGTGAAGTTTATGAAAACAAGAATAGATGCATGTGAGAAAAAAAGCAGGAGGAACATAGTCAATGGGATTAGATGATCTTTGCCCTGTCTCTAAAGCCTATAGTTAAGGCGTCTTAAGGTATTTTAAGTTTGCCTTCAGTGTTTTTTGCTCTATTGTCAATGCAACCCATGAGGACTGTCAGGCTTATAATCATTGATCACTTAGAATTGCTTTTTTCAGTTGCAATAGGTTTTCAAAAGAATTAAAGAAAACATGCAATACAGTAAGTACCCAGCTATTTTTGCTGCTTTGTGGAGCAGATGCCTGGTTTTGTTTGCTTGGAAGCCTGTGGATCTCTTACATTGTTTAATTTGGAAGGAATTTGTGGAAATGTACACTGTGTGGCAGCTCTTTTTGACACGCTTAAACCAGCTCAAATTCTCATTGCTTCCTTTTGTTTTCTTCTGCTTGGGAATGGCCAGGTGTGTCTATTTACAGAATTTCAGTTCCTTTCATGACACAAGGTATTCTTTGCACTACATTTCCAAAGTTGAAATATGAGCATGGGATATTAGAAGGGCCAATTCAATTTAAAATTAGAATGGAGTTCATCATTAGCATTAACCAATATAATCCCCTGTCTTCCAGATGAACCTAAAGCATTGAGATGGTACAGATTTAGATCCCATTTTAACGTACAGTCAAATACGAAGCATTTTCCTAAGTCGCTTCTTGGGTTGAATTAAATTAGCTTGGTCTAATCCAATTAACTATATCCAGGGTGAAATAATACACCACATGCAAAACATCACAGAAATACAGCATTGGCCTGACGCAAAATCCTTTGCTAAACTTTTCAACCACACAGCACAATGTGGTATGAGGTCGCTTTGGCCTGTCTGGATTCTTTTCATTGAAGATTCAAGTCCCAATACAAGCGCTTTGGCCCTGTCTTCATCAGCACTCCTGTCTGCCATGACTGCCTTCTTGTAAAACGAAATGGAATTCAACATTGATCTCAACACTGTCATTATTTAAGCCAATAAAAGGAAGGGAAACCAGTATGTGTGAGTCTCCTAATTGTTTTGGGGTCTTTAAAAGAAAGCTGCATTCCAGGCAGGGTCTTATTTTATTTAAACAGTGGCTGTTTTTTTTGTTTTTTTTCAAAGGATTTTGACTATTCTGTCGAGTAAATCCATTTGTTCAAGAAGAAACAGCAGTCGTTGCTTGGATTAACCAAACCTAAAATACGTGGTCTTTGTAGAAGGCATCCCCACAGCTTTCATCACATTGTATCAGCTTAATGCTGCAATACTAAACCCATTTGCAGCTTTTTTCGGGGCTTTGATTATTTTCAACATTTTCACCAACTGCACAGCCTCATGCCACTCTGTGACAGTTTAACAGCTTCCTGTATCATCCAGGCCCCCTGGGAATGGTAAGCAGAGTTTACATTCAGAGCTTCCTAAGAGGTATAATACTACACAAACTTTATAATCCTGCCTGGCAATTGCATGTCATCTACCCCCAATAACCTGGTAAACCAGTCACTTTTAATATGCTTTTAAGAAGCAAGACAAGGCCATTTGATTAAGCAAACCAGGGCTTGAAAAAGTCATCAAATTACTGTATAATAGTTAATAGACCACAACAGCAGTAACAAATAATACTCAGATCTAAGCTTAGTCATGTTTTTAAATAGAGAAGGCTTATATTTTGTATATGTAAGGACCACTTTATATACCATGGGCTAGATTAACTCTTACAATTTCTCCATTACAGAAAAATAATGTTAATCTAGCAAAAGGATGATGATCTGTAAAATGGTAATTTTGCCTACAAGTGACAACCAAAGATGAAAATTTGTCCTACTTTACATCCATTTTTAATGTGAGCACCGTCTTTAATCAATACCATATATGAAGTTAAAAGCAGAGTTTACATTAAACGAATTGATGCAATTTAGGAAAATGTGCCTAAAAATTTGCAAAACTGCACTACCGTACATGGAAAAAATAAGAATGTGTTCGGTTTTTTTTTGCAAATATACCATATGTCAGTTCCATCAAAGGTAAAACAACTTCCATAGTAAACATTTCATTTGTGGTTGTCACTTACAGGCAAAATCCCAGTCTTATAGACCCTGTCCTTTTAAATAAATAACCCAGTAAGATACAGTATGCTAATCTAACAGGAAAAACAGCATGTTGGTTGTTAGTTTAGTTCTGTAACCAAATTAGTTTTTCCCTTTTATAAGTGCTAACTCTGCAATGGCTTCAATACTTGAGTCTGAGTTTGCAGTTCTGCTGTTTTCCATTAGATTAGCATACTTTTTTGCTGTCAGTCAAAACGAGATTGAACTCCCTTTTAAGTTGCACAGTCCAAATATCGCTCCTTATTGCAGTGCTCGGGTTACAAGATGTATTCCAAGATTCAATAACACTGGTCTACTTGTCTTTGTTGGACTGTAAAACAAGGTTAACCTTGCATGGAACAGGATAGCTGTGCCAAATCAGGCTTTGTCTGGCATCATGCATGCTACGGAAGCAATGGGGGGAAGTATACAAGGCTGTGTTTGTAAACTTGCTACAAGTAATCTAATTCTACTGTATTTTATTACGTAAGTCAAGTAATGAAGTTAGCCATACAAGATTATTGCCTTTCTCTGCTGACCGTCTGGATTCCTTTGGGAAAACTTCATCATCATGGACTACATATAAACACTCCTCTTTTTAATTTAAACCTTCACTCTTAGGGGTCGCTCTTGAGAAAATAAATGTTGTTTATATGTAGCATAATAGTGTCCTTGGAGGATATTACAAGTCCTTATTAATCTGTTTGACTCAGATAACGGATGTAATTGGTTAAAAGCTGGTTGTTAACTGCCAGTAAGGACCAACTCATAAAAACAGCACAGCTGCATTTCAACCCACTATCAGGGTGATCTGCACCGTGCATCTACGGGGGGAATTATTAGATGTGTATATTAGAGCCTCTTTCATTTATAGCTGCTTTCTAATGGAATTTAAAGCTTTGAAGATAGTCATTGTTTTTATTTTTAAATAGGTCAGAGGTTCAGATTCTTTCCCCTAAACTTTGTGTGACCCCCCCCCCACTGAGAGAGGATCATCATCCATGGGTAAATAACGAGTTAATAATAGCAATAATCCCCTCGAGTAAAGTTGGTTAGAAGAAGTTATTCCCTGTGGAGTTTTGCAACAAAGACAACAGATTAGTTTTATTATGCTAGGAGTCCTGCTGTTTATTAAACCCCAACACACCGTTCATCCAATTAAGCATAAAAACACTGAATTACTTGTTCAAGTAAGTATTAAATGAAGTCATGGGGATGATGGAGGGGGTCCAGAAGGTCCTTAATACCAACTCATGTTAATAAACCCATTTGGTACAGTACAAAACGAGATAAGTAGATACAGACATTTTCCAAAGGTTATATAGGAGTTTCATTATTACAAAAAACATGTTAGTAATATTTCCCAAATTGTATATTGTATTATATATAATGAAAATACACTTCAAATTTACATGTGAAAAAAAATATGTTTTTTTAATCAACAAATAACAATACACCTTTGCAGAAAACGTGTGTAACCCATGTTAATGCATTGAATGTAATAACCTGTGCTAACACCACAATGAATCCCCAGCAAGATTATCACTTGAAATGATTTATTTGCTTTCTTTAACATGTCTTTAACAAAAATGACTGGAAATATTTCTGCTAACGATAGCTCTGTCCAGGACAAGAAGAGGACGCTTCACATGTCTGTTGTTATTTTTATATTTATTTATGTTTGCAGTACAGTATTTTGTTTGATAATTCACTAATGGGGAAAATAGAAAGTCTTTAAAGAGGGTGGACATAAAAAACGAAATATTCTACAACTGAGCGTTTTTTCAGGTAAGCATTTAAATATAGAAACATGTATCATAACTAGTGAAAATGATAGATTTTGAATGTGACAATGTTATTTTGTCTGCTTTAATCAATATAATAATCATGAAATATATTGAAACACCAATGCAGTGAAATAAGCCATTTTTTACAGTGAAAAATACAGCCCTACCTATCGTGCACTGGTAGGTTCTTGCTTGTTTATTAATTGCCAGTTTACACTTAGAAGTTTGCACAGTCATTAACTGCTGACACCAAGAGTTAAGTTAAGAGTTCAGGTATCAAGTAATCTTTTGTTTGGCTTAGAGAATGAAATAATAATGCAACAGAAAGATGAAGTGCCATATTTACAGAGAAGAGAAGGCCAACAACCTGCAGTCTGATATTGGAAACTGGATTAGAGAGGGGTATATTTTCTGGTTGCACAACAGAAATAAACTGTTTGAAACCACCGCTGTGTTCATCAGAGGGTAGTACTGAGGATTGATTCCCAGGATGCCCTGGTGAGGGAAGTTGATAAGAGGAAATACGTTAAAGCAATCTTAATTTTAAACAATACTGTTAACCACATTTACAGTTGTACAGTAGTGGCTTATCCAATGAGGCAATGCCTTTTAAAAAAAAGGTCACAGATGACAGTAATCAGGAATGTATTTGAAGATTATTTGCATTGAAACAAATAGTTGTATTTATGAAGTATTTACGGTGTTCAAGCATACCTTAGCAATGTCAGGCAAAGCAGAATTTGACTCAGGGAGAGAGTCGTGGTTTCCCAGGGTCTCTTATTACAATAGACCAGCGAAGGAAAGAGACAGGAACTTCCAGAAGTGCCAGCTGAATCACTGAACTGGATTAATGGTTGTTAAAGAAAAGCAAAGAGGGGGGTTCTCCAAAATCTTGTAATGTATTTTTTTTTGTATTTATTAAAAACTTTGCAACTTTTGCATTAAGACAGGCAAACAGCCCACACCTCATTTGAAAAAATAACAGATAAAATATTGCTGTAATGTGTATACCTAACAATTCTTACACTTCCCCATGTCTATATTAAAAATGAGGGCCTCATCTGTCGAAAAGGTTACGAGCCACGCTGCCATTGATTGGTGTCTGTCTCCTTGTGGCAGGGTGGAAGCCCAGCAGCTGTAAATAGTGTGGTTTGTTGTAAACAGTATTGTTTCATTATTGTGAATTTAGGTTTGGCAAGAATGGGGTTAATTCCATCCCTGCCAGAATTCATGTGGGGAATGAGGCTGGGGCCTTGATTGAATAATTGATGGTCAATCCAGCCCTGCTATATATAGGGAGCGGAAGCTTTGTTTGTGGGCTGAGTTTGGAGATAAGACAGCCTAAAAGGGAATATTGTTTCTGGTGTTTTGTTGAACTTATTTTGTTCCCTTCTTTTGGTTTGTTGTTTTGTGAATAAACGTGCGCCCCCATGCTAATTGCAGATCTCTGTCTCTAAGTCTCCTTCCTGCAGGTAACCAGCAATGTTATCCATTCAAAATCCTACTGTACATTTGTTTACAGTAATGCATTCTGGAGTCTCTGCTAAAACATCCCAGGTTAATATTGCCCAAATGTAGTTTTAGTTGTTGGAGCACAACATTTTTTTGCTTTGAAACCTTCTTGACACTGTCAGTCTAGAAGCTGCTGTATAGAACAGGCACCATGTGTATAATGTGCATGACTATGGTAACATCCCTGCACACCTTGTAAATACATTTGCATTATACGGTACACTCCTACTTACTATGGCAGCAGTAGAACATTTTGAAAGTCGACTACAAGCTTTGTTAAAGAAAAATAACCATGTGTTGATTTTGTATAAAAAGCAGCACACCGTTTTAATTCGTACAGTGGATGGTAATTGCTTCTCATCAACTTCAGTCTCCAATTAATTTCATGAGTATTCCTCTCCTTTCTCAAATGCACAAACCCGCTGCATTGAATTAATCCATTCCCAACAACAACATAGAAGGGTTGTTGCTAGGGAGCTGACATAACTGCCTTGTGGCTCTGGTTAGTGCATTGCTGACACAAGTGAACACCTCGTTGGCTAAAACAAAAAACGCTTCAGTAAGTAGATATTTAATTTGCTTTATGTTATTGTGCAATACGTGTATATATGATAACAGTACAATATTAATGCTTTGTTTTGTATATTGTTGTTTGTACAAAATAAAACGAACAGTAATGCTAAGTGCCTATGTATATTCCAGCTAAGGCATGCGCAGTTAGACAATAAAAATGGGGAGCTAACTCCAGGACCATGATATATCCGAATCCGCAGTATAGCGAGGGGTGATTATAGCGACAGGTGGGTGTATATAGAAATACATTTTTTATGGGCAAAATATGCCTGAAATCCTTTACAGTCCTAAATTCACAAGAGGCCGAACTATGGAAGAATGTAGCAACACAAACAAATTATATAAATACAATAACATGAAAGTGAAGTGCGTTTAAGGGTGCTAATGCAAGTTATGGTGCAGTTCCTTCAATCATAATCTTACAATACCACGTTAATTAAGGTGTCAGTATCTTATTCCACTATTCATGTCATAGAACTCCCCTTCCAAGGAATTCAGAATAGAAACTGTAACTTTCTTTAATTACTTTATTCATCAGTATACATCCTCTTTGCTTGTTACCTTATTGACAGTGACAATAGACATCTGTGCTGACATGTTCTCATTAATTAAATATAATATAACCCTAGAGTATAAATGCACGTGGTTGGAATTAAGATATGAGGGAATACTGTAGCTCAAGAAAAAGGAAAAAGAAAGAAAAACATGGGCTAAGTTTGTGACCATAGCAAAATGGAGCAACTGCATTGTGTTGTCTGCTATAACCTGATAATAAAATGGGTTTTAGATTTCAGAGGCTGAGTCAAGTCGCTTTGTCCTGTGAAGTACACAGCTGTCTGTCTGACAATTTCAATTCACACAATTTTATTTATTTTTCTTGGGGCCTAATTTATGTGACAGACTGTCAACTGGTACAACAAAAAACAAAAACAACATATGGGTGACTAACATTGCTGCTACTGAGATGTCTTTCATTTAGAATGTCTGTACATTTTAGCTCATGCTTATAGTTTATTATAGTAGTATAGACTAGAAGACTATATAGAAGACTGTCCTATAGACCAGCTCTGACAGAATGCTTTCCCGCTTGCTTTAAGCAATCACTTGTGAACAAATAATTAAAATAAAATAAAAAATACACGGAACGTAGATTAATCAAACACAGGGATTCCTCCCTTATAAACCAGGGTTAAAAGCAATAGAACCTAAGAGCTTGTTAGCAGTTCCAAGTTGAATGTTAGCCTACCTGGACAAATACTTCACTTTCGAAAAGAGGTCTCAAAGTCCAGCAGGATTTATTTTGAGAAAGGATGAGTTCAATTAAAAAGAGAGTGTGCCCTTTTAGAGCAGAGCAAACGATATTGATGTAGAATGCATTTTCTACATTATATTTGGAAATTTAAACATTAGGGTTGCCAACTTTCCATTTTTGCAAAACCGGACAGCACCCCACCCACCCCCCACCCTGAAACACACATACACACGCGCACACACACACACGCACACACGCACACACAGAGTCTGTTAGAAATGATTATGGGGATTTAAAATTTAATTGCAACCAGTAATGACAAAATATTTATATCAATCAACACCGACAAGTACTCTGGAACAAATCCCGCAAAGGAGTGAAATGATAAATAAAGCACAATATCTTTCAGTGCAGTTCTTTTTTCTTCATTGGCGTTCCTTGTGTGACAGTGATATACACTTATGACATGAGATACATGTTTTATTCAAATACGTCTTTATAAAGTTAATTAAATATATATTAGCAATATATACTGTATTATCAACTGACTTTGATTCTTTTTTTTTTTAAAGAACAGAAAGTTGACAGACTGTTACAGAACCAGTTGGCTTGCTGCACAACGCATACACCTTTGCAGCAATTTGCTGAAAATAATTGAATGGCAGCATTTATTAAATTATGTACCTATCAAAGCTGAAATTGTGCTGCTCGTCATGGTGACATAAATTTGTCCAGCTCTTTTTTTGTTTTAGCAACAGCAATTGATAACTAAAGGCACAGCAGTCTGTCACAAATTTGCACCACTGGCACAGAGCCAGTGGTTGCCTTTCGGCAATGTTGGCACTGAGGCCCAAATTTATAACTACAAAAAACAGGCCACAAAAAAGCCACGTAATGTGCGTGTTCAGTACTGCCGCACTCATCGTCAAAATAACACCCTACAGTGCCGTGAAAAAGTATTTGCCCCCTGTCTGATTTTCTGCATTTTTGCATATTTTTCACATTGAATGTTATCAGATCTTCAACCAAAATCTAATATTAGATAAAAGCAACCCTGAGTGAACAGATAACACAAAAATTTGATACTTATTTCATTTATTTATTTTAAAAAGTTATGCAACACCCAATGCCTGTGTGAAAAAGTATTCGCTTCCTTAGACTCAGTAACTGGTTATGCCACCTTTAGCAGCAATAACTGCAACCAAACACTTCCTGTAGTTATTGATCAGTCTCGTACAACGCCATGGAGGAATTTTGACTCACTCCTTCATGCAGAACTGCTTAAACTCAGTGACATTTGGGAGTTTTCGAGCATAAACTGCTCGTTTCAGGTCCTGTCACAACACTTAATGGGGTTTATGTCTGGACTTTGACTAGGCCATTCCAAAACTTAATTTTTTCAACCATTCTGATGTAGACTTGCTTGTTTGTTTCAGATCATTTTCTTGCTGCATGACCCAGCTGCGCTTTAGCTTCATCTCATGGACAGATGGCCTGACATTCTCCTGTAGAATTCTTTGATACAGAGCAGAATTCATGGTTCCTTCAATGATGGCAAGTCATCCAGGTCCTGATGCAGCAAATCATCCCCAAATCATGACACTACCACCACGCTTGACCGTTGGTATGAGGTTCTTACCGTGGAATGCAGTGTTTGGTTTTCACCAGACATAGCAGGGCCAATGTTGGCCAAAAAGTTCCACTTTTGACTCATCTGTGCATAGAAAATTGTTCCTGAACTCTTGAGGATCATCCAGGTGCTTTTTGGCAAACTTGAGACGAGCATTCATGTTCTTCTTAGTAAGCAGTGGTTTCCGCCTTGCTACTCTACCATAAAACCAATTTTTGCCGTGTCTTTCTCATGGTGGAGTCATGAACACTGACTTAGCCGAGGCAAGAGACGTCTGCAGATCCTTAGATGTTGTTCTAGGGTTCTTTGTGACTCCCAGGACAATTTTATATCTTGCTCTTGGAGAGATTTTGTCAGGACGTCCACTCCTGGGAAGATTCACTACTGTCACAAACTTTCTTCATTTGAAAAATATGGCTCTGACTGGTTTTGTGGAGTCCCAGAGCCTTAGAAATGGCTTTGTAACCCTTTCCAGACTGATAGGCATCAACAACTCTTTTTCCAGAGGTCTTCAGGAATTTCTTTTGATCGTGGCATGATGTGCCTCTAGAATCTGTGCGCTGACAACTTCAGATGGTAAGGGCCAAAGATAGTCAGATTTATATTGGGCAGGGCTGGCCCAAATCAGGCCTGATTGTTAACCAAAGTATTCAAACAGCTGACCCTAACTATCCCTTTAATTGGGTTGAGTTAACTAGGGGGGGCAATAACTTTTTCACACCTGAAGATTGCATTTTTGATTACCTTGCACACCAAATAAATGAAAGAAGCAACAAACTTTGGTGTCATTTTTTTTCTCTTAGACTCCCTCTATATACTACAACAACCCACAAAAAGATCTGACCAAATTCAACGTGAAAAATGCAGAAAATCAGACAGGGGGCAAATACTTTTTCAAGGCACTGTATTTTAAAGACTAATTAGGTGAAGCAATTAGTGGTGGAGAATTACATACCTCCCACAACAAATAACAGGTTTGGGTCAACCCTGCTACACATTCCAAACAAAAATGAATGGCAAACAAAGACCTCAGCCTGGCACTAGCCATGGTGATGAGGATGCTCGGAAGTGAAAACTGAAATTTACCAATATGGGAGTGGAGATTTTGGTACAAGAAGTACTTGTAACATGAATATGTGTTACATCACCAGGACAAAGGAATAAAATATGAAATGTGTGGCGGGTTCTTAATAAACAAATGTACCACTTCAGAATTTGTAGTCTAGGTTGCTTATACATTATGACGCATCATCCAGTTACTGTGCTTCACATATTAGTTCAACTTCTTATTACGTATAGAATAATTCCAGGCGTATAGAATTTTCAAACTTCAGAAACACTAAGTTTTATTTATTTACATCCATGCAGTCAAACAGGTGGAAAATCCTTCCATTGTACATCAATATGTTCAGCAACAATAATTCCATACAGCTTTATACGAACATTCTTCAGTTTAACTACGTCTTCTCTTCTTAAATCCTTATGCAGCTACAACTCTGTTTCTTATGCATGTCTGTATTTCTGATTCTATGTATGATTTTAAAGCATATATGTATGGTCTATATGGTCCTAAAACTGTATTTGCTCTAGCTACAAACTTTAGCTGTGTCATCTGTCCATTGTCCTTTTTTTACTGTTTTCTTTCAAACTCTAATTTACCCTTATGGAACAAACATATATTTTTAATGTATGGTAGAAAAGTATGATCCTTATACTTTTCATACATAGAAATTGGCCCCTTTTTTATATATTTAAAATATATGGTATATATATAAAATATATTTTAGTCTGTAATCCATATATTTCCAGAAGAGTGAGGGGAATAAGTAATGCAAAAAAAACAACAAAAATAGGTTTGCAGTTTGCAAGACGGCACATGATCTAGCCTAGCCAATCCAATAGGGTACCTTTGACCAACAAATATATTCCAGCTATAGACTGCTACAGGAGAATTGGGCTCGGATTATTCCTGATGTCCTTGCTTGTCTAGTGGCATCAGCCCGCTATGGCACTTCAAATAATTGATATATGTAATCAGGATAGTACTGTTGAAAAAAAAAAAAAAAAGAGCCAGTTATATCCTGCTCTTTGTGGTTCTGTTTCTTCATTTTGTTGCTGGAGTTTTCAACAATACAGTATACATTAAAATCAAAACATTACAAGTAGCATTTTACAACACACTCATTATAAATATGGGTATTGGTTAACATATTGTATGGCATGAAATACATTTTGACAGGGCTGCTTAAGCAAACAAGTCTTTGTTTTGTTCTTTCTCAATTACATCCATGTTTTTTTTTGTTAATGCCATATAGTGTTTCCAATTAACCACACTGTCAGATTTAGGGTCTTCAACCTAATCAGTGAATTATTTTAAATACTACTGCGCCTGGTACAGTATTAGAGTTAGTTCAGTCCAGTTTTACATGTGTTTAACTGCAAACTTGAACTTAAGTATAGTTGAGTCGAGAGGCTACAGTAGGTTCGTGGTGCGGACCTCCCTGTGTAGTGAAAGTAGCATATGGCCAAGCTACTGTCAGACACCTTTTGTGTGTTAACAGCATTTTTGTAGTGTTTCATTGTGAATGTTTTAAAGAAACAACACCACTCTGAGTAGCACCATTGCTGGTAGCTCGTGGTGGTGCATGGTATTGCAGCCGAGTGTTATTTATTAATTTTTTTCTGGGAAATAAATAAAAACCTGGACACTGGTGCCAGTGTAAACAACAATCCCTTTTTGTCTCTCACTCATTTGCAGAGGATTCCCACACCACTATAACATATGCCCCATAGAATAACATTAGTCCAATAAATGCAGAAGATTCTTGAACTGGGCATTGTTTTACTGTTGGCATAATTATCTATTCAGATTCTGGTGAACAAAATCTAGGTCAAAAATTCCCAGGGCTGGTTTTACAGAAGCTGTTTTCCAGTGTTGGACTATTTTACTGTACTTTAGGTAAGGCAAAAGATCAGTGCTAATCGGGGTCTGGGAAACCAGCCATCAACGTCTACGCACCTTCTCCTTTTAGTCTCCTCGCAGTCTTCCCTGGAGGCGTGGGTTTGCATCCCACATCTGACAAATCTTTTAGGAGGCTGTGTGGACCAGAGGTTAGAGAAAAGGGCTTGTAACCGGTTCAAATCCCAGCTCAGCCATTGACTCATTGTGTGACCCTGAGCAAGTCACTTAACCTCCTTGTGCTCTGTCTTTCGGGTGAGACGTTGTTGTAAATGACTCTGCAGCTGATGCATAGTTCACACACCCTAGTCTCTGTAAGTCACCTTGGATAAAGGCATCTGCTAAATAAACAAATAATAATTATTTATTTCTTGTACTGCATCAGATCCCCCACTGTTAGACTCATGCACATTAGATTACAATGCCCTCCTTCAGGAGCACTCTTAATATGTACTCAGTTTCACCATCATTATAGTATACTGAGAAATTGTACATTCAGTACCGTCAGTGCAAGTTAAACTCTCTTTTCAAACCAAGAAAAAACATGTTTGCATTTTATGAAAAGCTGTGGCTAACATGTTCTTGCTCAGACTAGGTATATGCTCAGGGGATGTTAATATCTTTACACATGAAATATGCAGTGCCGAGCGATAATTAGAGATGACATGTGCTTGCACTGATTGCCTTAATCACCTGGGAAGTTCACTTTCAATAGAGTAAAGGAGGATAAATAGTTCTGGCCTACTTAAAAGATGTAAAAAAAGTTTTCATTGTTTGTTTTAATAGGATCAGCTGAATATCATGTGGAAAACAGAGGCAGAACTTGTAACATGTAGAATGATAATACACAGTTGTTCCAGTTTGCCCACCTGGGTTACAACATAAGTAACGGGGCTGTTCTACTTTGTCATCCTAGCTTTACTGTATCTCTTTCTATCACTGGTTGAATGTTTCCCTTAGGATTCCTTCGTAAAGATCTGTCAATACTGAAGATGATGCTAAGCTTGTGCAAATACTGCTAACTCCATTAGGATGTGTACGTTTTGTTTCATGAAGAGGAAATGTGTTTCTGTCTCAGTAAGATGATGATCCTTCAATTTTTTTGGTTTAAGTCAAAATGGGCCCGGCTTACTTCCTTAAGATTAAATAACAGAATCTATGTATGATGCAGCAGGCTTGGTGCTGGAGATCACAACTCTGAAAAAAAAAATACAAAAAAAAAAAAAAAAAAGCAACTATATTAATTGATTACTTTTCACAAGTTTTTACAGAGGACGTTACGGACAACATGCCCCACATGTCAACCTGTTCCTGTCCAGTTTTAAATAACTTTAGCATAACCAAGGCAGAAGTGTTAAAGGGACTAGGAGCTCTTAAAATAAACAAATCCTCTGGGCCAAATGAGATCCTCCCAATAGTACTCAAAGAAATGAAAGAAGTTATTTACAAACCGCTAACCAAGATCATGCAACAGTCTTTTGACACAGGGGTTGTATCGACAGACTGGAGAATTGCAAACACAATACCGATCCACAAAAAGGGAAACAAAACCAAACCAGGTAATTCAGACCAATAAGCCTGACTTATATTATATGCAAACTTATGCAAACTATAATAAGATCCAAAATGGAAAATTACCTATATGGTAACAGTATCCTGGGAGACAGTCGACATGGTTTTAGGAAAGGGAGATCGTGTCTAACTAACCTGCTTGATTTTTTTGAGGATGCAACATCGATAATAGATAATTGCAAAGCATATGACATGGTTTATTTAGATTTCCAGAAAGCTTTTGACAAAGTCCTGCATAAAAGATGAATTCTCAAACTGAACACAGCAGGGATTCAAGGAAATGCATGTACATGGATTAGGGAGTGGTTAACATGTAGACAACAGAAAGTACTGATTAGAGGAGAAACCTCAAAATGGAGCAAGGTAACCAGTGGAGTAACACAGGGATCAGTATTAGTTCCTCTGCTATTTCTAATCTACATTAATGACTTAGATTCTGGTATAGTAAGCAAACTTGTTAAATTTAAAATAAAATAGGAGGAGTGGCAAACACTGTTGCAGCAACAAAGGTCATTCAAAATGATCTAGACAAGATTCAGAACCTGCAGACACATGGCAAATGACATTTAATAGAGAAAAGTGTAAGGTACTGCACATAGGCGATAGAAGTGTGGGGATACTGAAATTGAAGAAGGAATCTATGAAAAAGACCTAGGAGTTTATGTTGACTCAGATATATTGTGAAAAGTGTTGAATTTAAATCAAGGGAAGTAATGTTAAAACTGTACAATGTAAGACCTCATCTAAAATATTGTGTTCAGTTCTGGTCACCTCACTACAAAAAGGATATTGCTGCTCTAGAAAGAATGCAAAGAACAGCGACCAGTTTTATTACAAGGCATGTCATATGCAGACAGGCTAAAATAATTGTTATAAGTTATAACAGTTATAAAACAAAATGTTTTCCTGTTTTCATTTAAGACCTGTTATTAGGTCTTCTGTAATTTTCTTGAACAATTTGCTGGTAATGGAAATCTGCACACATACCTCATGCTGTGGAAAATGGATGAAGACATGTTTTCACCTGCCAGGCTGAAATCTGAGATGGAGGGTTAGAGTTCTGAGTATACAGTATATGTATAATCTGTCAGCCGGTTCACACGTTCTCGGTTGCATCTATGCAGTGTGGATTCTAATATTTTCTTACATCTGAGACAATTAAAGAAGTGTTATTAGGTCAATAAGTGTTATAGGAGTTCATTAAGGTGATCATTTTGAAATAGATACCAAAAGAAAATCTTTAAAATAGTATTTTTATCCATGCATACTACCGTTATAGTTTAGTTATGCATAAGTTACATAATACATGAACATGTTATTGTTACTGTCATTTACCCATGCAAATGTTAATTGCCCAAATTAAAGTCTGAAAAATATCCATACATTTTGTTAATTCAGGTTAACATTGAAAAAGCCTGGCATTTGCTTAACAAAGACACATGCCTTTTCCCTTCAGGTTACACTTAAGATCTTTCACTGACTCTTGGTATTAATAAAACACACAAAGGGTACCAAAGAATGTGTGATTTGGAACAATGTGCTTCATCCAGGCATTCTGGCAATAGTTTGAAATGAATGCACGACAGATTCCAAATTGAGATCTGGTTTAAAAAAATAAATAAATAAATAAATAAACACACTCTCTCTAGCGTTGAATATGAAAACATTATTTAGAAAGCTATTTAACGCTACAATTGTCATCGCTTATGGCATAACATTTTGTATCTAGCCCATGTTATTATTTTTAGTGGGCACCTGTTACTTTGTGCCTTGACCTCCTTGGGGAAATATTGCTAGCAGTGAAGAGATTCTTCCAACTGATGCTCCCCATTAACTGTGTCTGCAGCCTGTATTTTTAGAAGCAACCTCTGGCATACAAGAGCAAACAACTTAAGCACATGTACTAGTATTAATATAAATGACATGCAATGGAACACAGAAAATGTCTGAAAAGGTGGGATGAAAACTTACCACTGAGTGTTCTAAAAGTGATTAACTTGAATGATTTTACCAGTACTGGGGAACGCACACTGCTCTTTCCCAGAACTGAAATCTCACCAACTGTCACAATATTTCTGCCATCTATGATGAAGGTGGGTCTCTGGAGTTCATAGAAAAGTACCTGAATGGTCTTGACTGCAGTGTCAAAATGAAATGGGAATAAAGTTCATTTTTCAGTGGTTATAATGGTGTCAAATAAAACAGGAAACTAATTCACTAAAGGAATAAAAGCACCACTGTAGCAAAACACATTTCACTCAGTTCAGCAAGGGTGAATGAATGAGCCACACTGCATTTACAGGCACATTCGCTCACCAGTGACCAGGATATCAGATACAGGGAAATGATAAAACTAGGTCAATTCTAAATGTTTTTCAAAGTGTAGGATTTTTAAAACAACAACAACATGAATTAACTTGAGATCATGGAAACCACAAATAAAAATGTGTAAATCAAAATTGCTTGGGCTCTATATCTTGCCATTTTGTGGCTGCAAGTGAAAAGATAAGAACATTCAATGGTTTTCAACCCTTAAAAAAAAAGGAACATGATTTTCTCTTTGAAAAATATTTTCAAATCTGTAAAATTGTCGTTGGTGAAAACAAACAAAAAAAGAAACTCAAGAGAAATTGAGTTGTATGTTTAAGCATTTATTCAAATGTAAACTGAAAACTCTTCAGAATGGGTAAGGTAGTGTTCTAAAATACATATGCAAGCAAAATCACATATATTTGGCCTCTTCGTAACAAAATGACATATTTGGGGCCTTAGTTAAAGACATATGTTGCACAAAGTTGTTTGTTATTTTACTTAAAACATAAGTTAAATACTGCTGCCCTTTGACTCCTTATTAACACCAATAAATATAAGAACAATGCAATGGAAGTTAATGGTAAAGACAGCTGGGAGTTTAAGGAGGTCAGTATTTAGGTCCTCTAAAACTATGCCTGTGGGCACAAATGTGTCTGAACTGTAATCTGTAATACCCTGCAATACTGATGTGGAATTCAGGTCATCAAGTCAATCTCTGCCTTTGTGCCATTTGATAAATCTGTAATGTAATATTATTTAAATTGACATTTTGGAAAAGGAAGTTGAAAGGAAGGTGAAATATCAAGAGAGAAACAATGACCGAGCCCTGTACCCCATGAGAAATGCAAATGTGCACCCACTGAGGAGCTCTGGTTTAGAACATTACAATAGACCCATGCATCTGAATAACTTCTGTTTTAAAAACTCCTTTATGTTATAGTCAGGTATTTTAACCATCTATAACCTTTGTAAAATATTCTAACAAAAATCCAACTGATAGTAAATATAAAACAAAGTCACCCATATTCTTTTTATATACAAATAATAATAATAATAATAATAATAATAATAATAATAATAATAATAATAATAATAATAATAACACTATGTAACACAATTTTTGTTCCTGGGTAGTAAGTGTTATTTCCTAATTGCTTATGCCTCAAAAGTATAGAAAATGGCTATTATTCCACACAAACTTTGCTTTTGTGACCAGGGCAGTGACATTATTTCCAATGGGAAAACAGGCAAATGTGTGTCGTTTCGTCAATACAGTATAATCGTAAATCTCGAAAAACTACTCACTTCTAAATCTCGAAAAACTACTCGCTTCTAAATCTTTTGTAGTCATTTTTGTATTACTTTAGTATGAATACATGTTAATTTGGATTCATATGTTGTTTTTTTCTGACTTTATGTGAACGAAAAGACACACATTTGCCCGTTTTCCCATTGGAAATAGTGATATTTTGAAATATCACTGTCCTGGTCACAAAAGCAAAGTTTGTGGGGAATAATAGCCGTTTTCTATACTTTTGAGGCATAAGCAATTAGGAAATAACACTTACTACCCAGGAACAACAAAAAAAAAAAAAATTTGTTACACGGTGTAATCATTGTAGCATTTTGCAATAAGAATGAAATACTCTGCAGTCTATAAGGGTTATAGGACACTATGCTGTGTTTGTAAGAAGCGAGTTACTTTACCTTTTCCGGTATTATCCTTATTGCAGCTATATATTTTTCAGCATCATCTCAATTGTTTTTCAAACACCATGGGTGATAGATCAGCTGGGGAATAAAGCTGGGAACATTTCACTTGTGCCAGGAGAAAGAGGATTTGTCTTACTGGCATAGAGAAATGAATGGCTATTGTGGTAACTGAAAATGAGTTGCAGGAGGGAGCATGATCTGGATACACTATGATGTTCACAAGACACACCCTCGTTATCCTGAGAAATGTTTTTGGTTGTATTCCCCCAGCTGCTTCAAGACGCATGATGTGAATAAAAAGATCAAAACAATTAAGATTATGTTGACAAATATATTGCCAGGATACAGCACAGGAAAAGTAATGACTGCATAGTGTTCAGTTTGAAACTGGCACTTTATTTCATTACATGCTGTACAAGACAATCTCGAAAAGCCTACAACAGAACCTACTCTGTGTATAAAACAAAGCACTTCAGATAAAATAGGACATGTTTTTGTGGTACAAAATACATTTGTTCAATAACCTACTTTCGCTCTCAAAATTGGAATTGTAAAAAAAATCATATTACCTTAAAATGACAAATACATGTATTAAAAAAAGCCTTTCAACTTACTTAAATGTGTGTGGGGGGGGGGGAAGGTTTACTGAATCAAGCACTTATCCCGAAAGCAACATTCTGTCCAACTGACAGGTTTGCTGTACATGAAAAGATCTGTGCAGCTTGTAATAACATCCAGGAAATTTTGCAGCTTGCTGCAATAATTAAAGTACTTCAAAAGCTGCGGTATATATTTCTTAAATAAGAATTATTTTTGTTTTCTTAAACGTTTCGCACTCTTAACCTTCAACCAGTTTGCAATTAACTTTTACTGTAACAAAACAATATGACAGTGCTTTGTTTTCTGTTGGCTTTGTTCCCAATGTAACATAAAGCAGACATGACAGTGTAGGATGTCACCACTGTATATGGCAAATACAATAAATAAACAGAGGACCTTGGTAGTACAAAGTGCTGCATAGCCCTCTGTTTATACTGTAAGCATTGATGCAATTTTGGCTTTTTGTTTTTCACTCCTATTGAAAGCTAAATGTACATTTAATATTTCTCTTGCTTGCAGATATGTCTCTGAGTGCATTTATTTATTCATATTGAGAGAACCCATCTTAAAAGGCACAACCTGTTTGGGTTCCTACTGTACATACAGGGACAACACTTTTTGAGACTGGAATGGAACTCTGTTAAAGAATCTCTCATGCCAAATCTCAAATCTTTCAAACCAACCCTAAAATGTTTGAAGTAACAAAAAAAAAAAAAAAGCTCTGTATACTTGAATAAGCACTACAATCTTTTTTGTTTGTTTGTTTGTTTGCATTTGCCACAAATAGCAAAAATAAGCATTTTCGCAAGCGATTACTTGATATCTCATTCTGTCTAAATTTCACTGAAGCATTCTTGTGTTCACTGGTGAAACAATATTTTTTACATCTTAAAATAAATTAGTTTTTTTTCATTACAGTACTATGACACTGTACAGCGAGCAAATATGATACAGCAGATATATTTTAACTCGGCTTCAAAGATTTCTTTTCAAATGGATTAGGATTATTTATAAAGCATTGCAACCTTTCCATTTGATTAGAACTGGCCCACCCTTGTAGAGAGCAGGCTGCGGGATCGAGGCATTCCTGAAGGGGTGCGGTTGAAGCTTGAAGGCGGTGACTTCATGATGAACTGGGATGTGACTGGCCACAGATACCTAAAGCATTGGAAAGGAAGAATAAGAAATTAGATTCTATCTCATAATGTGGGAACTGCAAACCTCACAACACTGCCACCCTCAAACCGCAGGTTTTTTTTTTTTTTGCTGTTAAATCATTTTAAAAGGACTGAGAGCCAAACATTTCATATTTATTTTGAAAAAGTCTTACTTTTTTATTTGCAGAAATGAATTTGTCTTGCCACATTTGTACGTTTCCTATTTGTATCGAATCATGTGTAGACCCACTTGTGCATTTTTCCTACTTTTAAATTATTCTTTGATACAAGTGCCATCTTCTAATCTTTATCACATCTTATAACATACAGAAGTTCTTTAAAGATGGTGCTCACACTTAAAATCTGGAGGCAAAGTAGGAAACACTACCTTAAAAAAACTGCAAAAATTACACAAATTGGTGTGCATAGATTATATTTATGATGAAACAGCTTCCATAGTATTGATTTTATTTTTTGGCCGTCACTTGTAGGCAACATTCCCATATTACATCCCCTTGTCTTCTGCAACACAAAGCACCTGTTAAAACCCTTTGGCTAAAAATACTACATATCAAACTCTTGTGAGCAGATACAATTCAAACGATAGAACCAGCTCTACACTATGTGCATTATGCTTTACTATACTGTATGCCAGTCATAAATTAGTGTTCAGCCAAACTGAGTTCAGTGTTTCTCTTCTGAATTCACTTAGATAGCATTGAATAAACATTAAATTAATTTCCTTTTGTTTGTTGTTTTTTTTTTAGCTAAAGCTAATTAGATTGTGCCCTGGGTTTGAGCATTTCACATATTTTGGTTGAGTAAACCCCTGTCATGCCTTTTGTTTACAATAAAGAAACCCTCTCTTTGTTAGTAAGCTTTGAAGAACAAAGACCAATGTTGTTTCATAAAATATTATTTTTCTACCTGGTGAAAATAATATGGACTGCTGTAGATTAATTGAAGATATGTTAATTTTGGAATATTTAAACAGAAATCTTATTTACCTAGTTATGTGCAAGTAATTTTCGACAGTACCAACTAAACCTAGTAGCTTTGGTAACGCTTTATATTGTGTGGCATAAATTAATATTAACTAGATATGGAATTGCATATTAAATTAATGTTAAATTAATATTTAATAAATATGCAATAGCTGGCTTCTTGCTAAATGTTAACCAAATGTTGAGTGAAAATGTAATTGCATATCACATCCATTTATATTATGTTTTGTTACCCTTGAAAATATGCAATCATTTCCCACTGTTTACATGTTTTGAATTGAAAATACGGTTAATTTGACTTAAATGTTAATGGAAAGCAACAAGGAATAATTGAACGTAAATTTAATATCAATTGCATATCTATTTATACCACACAACATAAAGTATTAACATAGCTTCTTCTAATATTTAGTTTGGTTTTAGTTTTAGTTAACCTAAATTTGACCTGATGGAAAGGTGTGCCTTTGGTAAGGTCTATTTCTTAAAATGTGAAGTTCAGCTTTTAAATGATATTAAATACTTCAGTGAGTTCAAACACAAAAATGTATTTTTGGAATTATTTCAAATCACACTTTTAAAAGTTCCCACTGTTCATTGCATCTCCTACAAATAATAAAAATGTGTTACACTGTTGGAAACATAAACTAGTTCATTCAAAACTAGCTGACGGTCAATTAGGTGAAATAGCACAGTGGATTTGCTGACTGGTTCATTTTATGAATCCTTACTGTGAATTAGCAGATTTAACAAATTAACAGGATCAACGGGTGGAGTTATAGGAATGTTTTAAAATGCCAGTGGGGGAGAGAGAGAAGGGTTTTTTTTTTTTTTTTTTTAATCTGTTTTTACTTGCATAAATCTTTCCTAGGCATGCAACAACATGTGTAATTAGCATGTGTATTGGTGTGTCAATCATGGTCTGTAGTAAAAATAAAGATTGAACAGCCTCTCCCTCCTTTGTCTCTCTCATTCTTTAAGATATTCCTTTGACATCTAATTTGATTTTCAATTCTTGTTTGGTCAAAAAAAGCAGTTGTCAGCAAGCTTGCGGGGATACATACCAATGCCAAGACCTCTGTGTCTAATTGTCTAAGCTGCAGCTCTGGGCATAATTTGGAATAAGTTACAGCAATGTTAAAAAAAAAAAAAAAAAAACTAATTAAAAAAACAAAACAATTAAGGTGCCTACAGAGTGTTAAATTTAAAAAAAAATAAAGGTCAGAAACAGAATCCATGTTATTTTGAATGCATGAATAAGGCCTTTTTGGCTTATGTGTGGCATATTGGGCGGGTCTGACATTACCATATATGGGCTAATAGTTAAAACATGTACGAAAGGCTGCCTTTCATATTGTCAACCCTATTTAAGTGTGTAGTTTTCCTTATAATTTTTTGCATAATAGATGCCTATGTTATCAGTATAACTACCGAATCTGTGATATTTTCAAGCAGCAGGAACACAGCAAGTTTTGCAAATAGCTGGGCTTTAAAGCAAGATAGCCCAGCCGACAGTGTTAAAATATTTATGCAGCATGCTTGTTATCGTACATGCACATAAGATTTAAATAGTGTTAGACTGTGTGTTTACCCCATTTGGGCAGGTGCAGCTGTGAATACAGCACTGATTATTTGTTAAAAAATGCTACAGGACATAAAGATGCAAATCCAGAGCAGTGACAATCTGAGAAGTGTGTTTAAAACCCAGGGGGTTTATTATCAGTAGTGGAAACCTTTACAATATCGATACTACACAAAATTGTCAGCAACTCATAATGTATGGCATATGAAAATGTTGGCTTTTGAGGCTGGTTTGTAAGCGCACTATTTATAACATATATGGCATACCGAATTGGCATTACTTGGATAAATCAGTGAAGTTTATCATAATATTCTTTACATATTTTCTTCTATGAACAGGTTCTATTGAAGGTAAATATCTTGATCTTTCATTATTCTACAGTAGGATCCACATGACAGCACGTGGCTAGGGTCCAATATTTACTAATTGCTGGGTTTAAAAAAAAAAAAAAAAAGAAAGAAACCTTGGCAGCTGATAGAAATTGTTCAGTCCGTTTCAGTTTTGCTCCCTGCCTATGTGAAAACTAGCTTAAAACTAAAACATGAATAATGATCTGAATCTAATACAATATGATTTCCGGGGGTGTACTCTTGTAAGAACCCTCTAATTAAATTGTCTATGGAAGTAGCTGGACCTTCCATTATAAAGGTTTGTACCTCTTAACAGAATACCAAGAACACTTAAAAGATGTGTGCTTGTGAGGGAGGATGAACAATCAGCCACTTCAGTTCAGAAGTTCAGGCACATGCCAATGCAGTAATGAATCACGGGAACAGGGGTTGTGAGCAAGAAGGACTATATGAGACAGTACTCCCAAAACCAATTTTAGTGGTATAATCAAGTTTGACTTCCAGTGAGGAAAAAGCATGCACAGTTAATGAAAAAATAACAAAGTTCAGCTTCTACTCTGTTTAGAAAGTGGGTCATCTCTGGCAATGCATTCATGAAGTGCCTTACAAAGAAGAGCTGCATTTTTTGTATGCATCACATGGCAATTGTCAAGTACACTGAGACTGAGGGTAACGAGAGAAATGAGGAGACATTATTGTTCAGGGAGCCCACAGGCAGAATGGGAGATTGGGAGATAACTATAATCTTTAGCAAGCTAAATCATGTGTAGCCTCCCGCAGCATGTCATATCACAGGCAAACAAAGAGGTAGTGAAAGGATGTGCAGTGTGCATTCAGTCTTACGAAACTGTGGACGGGAAGGGGGATTTCAAAATACAACCAAGATGCTTATTAAACCTACTTCGAAGAATGAGGGGGTCGATGGTCACACAGCAGTCCCTTGTGAAACAACCACTTCTTGAACCAATTGTGACCTTCACCATATTCAGTAGATTTGAGAGGTGATGCAAATAAGAACATGTACTGTAAATCCTCTGCTAGCCAATGTTAAATAAGTGTTCCATATGTTTTTGATGTGATGTGATGTGATTAACATAAGTCTTGCCATTCACAACACTTGTATGGATTTTGACATACAGTTGATTACAGTAACTTGTATTTAAGTCTTTCACATTTCTAATAGTTATTTGATGTGGAATTCGAAGGCAGCAAGGAGTCAGTAGGAAGGTCAAAGAAATACTGTAAAAAAAAGGCATTCCATTCCTATGAGGTGGCGCACAATTGGCAGAGCGCTGCCCCAGGGGAAGGAGGGCTAGGTCGGCCAGGGTGTCCTCGGCTCACCACACACCAGCAACCCCTGTGGTCTGGCTGGGCGCCTGTGGGCTTGCCTGTACGCTGCCCAGAGCTGCATTGTCCTCCAACGCTGTAGCTCTGGGTGGCTGCATGGTGAGTCTGCAGTGTGTAAAGATGCGGGTGGCTAACGGCACATGCTTTGGAGGACAGCTTGTGTTCGTCTTCACCCCTCCCGTTAGCACAGGGGTGGTGGGGGCGAGCTGAGCCTAAAAATAACTGGACAACTGGACTAAATTGGGGAGAAAATAATAATAATAAAAAAATAATAATTGCCGACAACTAAATAAAAAAAAAAAAGGTACACGGTTCATTTGGGTTGTTCCATGCCCATACAATGACTCGACTGAGAGAAGCATCAAATAGAATTGTGTACGAACTGTGAAGCCAATATCTCAAGGCATTTAGTTTCGATCACAAGTCAAGCAAACAAATCACATGACCTCGGAACGGCAGCCATCTTAGATTAGATGTGAAGGCCAAGATCGCCATAGCTTAATGCCAGCCCTCCTTTGTATTACAAATGGCATTCAAAGCATATTCTAGTGTCTGCATAGGGATCACACTCACAACCACCTCCATATCCTAACATGCCTATGTGTTAAAGAATACAGCAGAGTTGGTTTTTTAACAGTACTGTAAAACGTTTGTTGGTTTTAATGGGAGCAACAAACACGCAACTGTTGGAGAATATAAGTGCACAATTATGTTAAATAGCTGTACGACGATGATCAGTCGTGGTAGTAAAACTCAGGATTGTACTAGCAGTTCACTTCCATCTTTCACTTACCAGAAAACTTTTTTTGCCAGATAGCCCAACAGTAAATTACAAATAGTTATCTGCTTCATATACTTCTGTTAAATCAACAAATAAATAATGTACTAGTGTTGTGCTAAAACGAAAGCCTGATTTTATAGTGCATGGTTACGAAAAGAAATAAAAAGAAAACTGTGATTGACGTTTACCTTGTGTCATCCCATTCTGGACTGAGCCCGGTTAACGAGCCCCTGGAATCTGCTACAAACTTATAAACCACTAAAAGGCAGTCTCTGCAAAGCTGTACTAGCCTCTGGCAGCACTGGAGTTCCTGAGGGGTGACCATCTCTGTGCTTTTGTTGAAAATGGTTTCCCACGAGGACCTGTTGTCATAGAAACAAAACAACATTTGTGTTTGTGGTTGTGATCAGAACTAAATTACGACAGTAAAATGAATCAACGAAATGTCAGCTTTACAAGCTGCTTTTTTAAAACACCTATTTCCCTGGGATAGCTATAATACTAGAGTTATACTTGTCTGTGGTCACACCTCGATAGGTAGTCTATAGTGTACTGTAAAATCATTACAACCTACCCTGATGTGACCAATTATTTATATTGTTTTTATTTGCTGACAGCAGTAATTTAACTAAAGACTTGGGTATAAAGTGTGAATTAAAAATCACAAAGGCAGACAGAAACAAAAACACAAACATACAAGACATTCCTTTATAGTAGACATAAAAACTCACCTTCTTTGGAGCTATTAAAATAAGTAACATACGGCTTATAGATCCTCAGACACTTGTATACAGATCAGTTGAAGCCAAACCCTCAGCTGAAGCAGTGTAAGCCCATTACAGCATCAGTAAATTGTGTTCAGTGGCACAGGTGCTAGAAACTAAAAGCTGGAGCTGGAGCATTTCAAACTCAAGATAGGTGGTGTTGTGCTTAAAAATCCCCCAAGTCCCCAGCTAAGCAAAACATCCAAACATAGCTGCACACTTGCAGTTTCATTAAGTTATGACTGTAATGAAGTGAACAGTTAGGTGTCTTGCTGTGAGCTGTTAAAGGATACAGTAGTCAAGAAAGTTACTGCTACTATAAATCAAAGAGCGTTATATATGGAAATACACAGTAACATTTCTGTTTAAGGACTGTCACCACTATTTTATTTATTTTTTTGGGTTCAAATGTTTATTGGGGAGAACACAAAAACATAATTTTAAATACGAATTTTAAATACGAAGTTTACATTCAATAATTCCCCACATTCCCCCCCCCCCCCCCCCCCCCCCCAAAACCCCCCCCCACAAAGGACTTCCCTAACTAATATCAGTCAGATAAAATTGAAGAAGGAATAATCAAAGATCTAATGGAGTCACAGTCCTCTCCCCAGCGCAATGGACCCGAGAAGTAGAAAGGTGAGGGTCCATTGACGGTAGGGGAGGGAATGAGGCGGTTGCCAATGAAGAGCTATTACTTTTCTCGCTTCTGTGAGACCAGCCAACCAAATCTGTTTCTGCTGCAATGATAGATCAAGGGATGAGTCATCATTCACTAATAATATCTTAACAGAGCAAGGGATATTCTTCTCAAGAACAGTGGACAAAGCTGAAGAGACCCGATCCCAAAACACAGCCACAACAGAACATTCCCAAACCATATGTCAAAAGGAGCCAGTGGTATCTAGGGGACAGTATGCACATGCAGTGGTAGAGAGAAGTTTTATTTGGTAGAGTCTATGAGGAGTTAAGTAAGTTCTATGAAGACAATTAAAATGAATCAGCTGATGGTTTGGATTTTTGGAAGCAGAGCTTAGATTATCCCAAATAGTTTCCCAGCAGATTTCTTCATTTTCAATAGATAAATCCCTATTCCAGACAGCGTTATCCACCAAAGGTTTATACATGTCATGTAGTGCATGTGAAGGCAAATCTGTCCCCCTGGGAACCCCATTGGCACGCATTGCACAACGAAGTCGAAGATAAAAGAAGAAAGAGGTACCTGGCAAGTCGTATTGCAATTGTAAATCTTGGAATGTGCGAAGCTGTTTATCTTTGCAAATATCTGCAAAAGTATGTATCCCTTTGTCTCTCCATTGTGGAAATAAAAAGGGGGAACTGCCTGACAAGAGAGCTAAATAATGAAGAATAGGAGTATGAGAATCATTTGGATTGGTGTTTAATATGCTTTTCCAATAAGCGCCAGATTGTAATTAAATGAGAGATTACAGGGCCAAAACGAAGTTTACATTGCTTCAGAGGAACAACAGAGTTTAGTAAGTCTTGGCGTCTATATGGATATACTAGGTTTTCCTTTAACGGTCGCCATAAAACTGGAACATTAGGATCAAGCCAAACAGTAATTGGGCGAAGCACAAATGACCACAAATAGTATGTAAAGTTTGGTAAAGACAAACCCCCAGCGGATTTCTCATACTGAAAAGTAGACCACTTGAGATGCAGATGCTTCCACTCCATACGAATTTAGAAATCACAGAGTGCAAGTGATTCCAATATCCAGAAGGGGAAGCGAGAGGTAGCATAGAGCTAAAGAAATTAATGATTGGTAGTATTCATTTTTATTATGGAGATGCAGGCTTGACCTGTTTAAATATCTTATTAAAATGACCTGTTTAAATATCTTATTAAAAAAGGGTTAGTGGACTGCAAGGAGGGGAGAATGTCTACCCCAAGTATTTAAAATGTTCAACCACCGGAATGTCTACACCAGTGGTGCACAGCTCAGGTCATGGAGGGCCGGTGTCCCTCCTGGTTTTTGTTCTAACCATACCCTAAATTAGTTAATTGGACCAATTAAGCTTTTAATAAGGTCCAATAAAGTACTTTAGGGTGCAGTTGGAATAAAAACCTGTAGGGACACTGGCCCCCGAGCACCGAGTTGTGCACCACTTGTCTAAAGCTATACATCTATAAATTATATAAAAATTATATAAAAACAATGTTATAGAAGAAAAAAAATAGTGTTGACTAAAATATTTTGTTCCCATTGATAATAACTGTCATCTACCGACAGTAACTACAACTCTGAAGAATCCCCATAGAACTGCACGGTTTCAAATAATTCATAGATGTGTGTATTAGTCGTTATAAACCCCCAAATCTTGTATTGAAATAATGCCCCTCTAGAGTCATTTCAATGTAAACAGAAATCAGGTGAGGTGTCAGGTGTTGGTAAACTTTCAATATCCACATATTATTCAAAAGCCTATGCTGGGAATGGGGTTCCGAATTGTCCACTTATGCAAGCAGCTTCAAATGTTTTAATGTTGCAATTAATGTTCCCTTGCTCTTTTATAGTGTTTGCAGTATTTCTGAATGACCCTGTTGCATCAATAATTTTCTTTTTCCAATTATTTATTTCTCTAAATATGCTTAATTCTGTGATTGGAATGAGGGGTACTTGGGGCTCTCCAAACATGCTTAACGCTAGGTAATGTGAGATTTAGAGAACATGTACAATAAATCAATAACCCAGAACCATTTCATATTACTGCAGTGCAAACAACACAAAACAGTGGCAGAGTGTAACAATGAACCACCCAGCTGCTTATCCCGTGACTTCCACGTGGAGCGCAAGTCCAAATATGTCACTCCCGTGAGAATAGCGTGGCAGGGGGTTATATGTGCATCTGCAAAGTTTATTTGACGTGCTACACTAAATCAATAAGCAGCATATATGGTACTATAGTCTGCAGTTTTGTTTTTCGCTGGCAGGTGGCAGCAGTCGCTAAGAAATATGCTTGACAGACCGGCCCATCCATAGATGAGCAGTTAAAAATGGCGGCCGCATTTGCCTACTACAGCGAATGAGATGAGGGCACTTATTTCTTTGTTGATGTTACAAGGGGTTGTAAGGAACTGATTTATTCTGCTGATGAAGTACACTTCACACATAACAATGCATATAACTGCGATACACACACGTACCCAAAACTGTGGAAGATAGAAAGTAAGTTTACCACATCAATGATATGGTGTGTTATGTGGTAAACTTACTTTCTAATCATCCTGTATATCATGCAAGTTTTCTGATATATATGTACTAGATAAAGATGTTAGCTTTGATGAGAGTTTGACACACAAAAAAAATTCTAAAAAGTGATATGACTGCACAATGACTTTTTGTTGCACTGTTACTCTAATGCTGCTTATTGGGAAAAAAATTGATTTATATTGTTATAATGCTACAATTGTAAACAAATTGTTATTTTGTTATTTCAGTTGAAATAATATATTTCCATTTTTTATAACAATAAAAAAAAATATTTTTTAAAAATAAGGCGTATTTATTTTTATTTTTTTTAAACTGTCCAAATTGCTTATTTGGAGGGCTAAGATTAAAAAATCTGCAAAAAAAAAAAAAAAAAGCCAATTTTTGACATGGAAATTGCCAAAATAAATGGGCAGCTAGGTGGTTAAAATGAAATTTGAAGCTACAGTATTATTTTTTTTCATTTTCCCAGGGGCACACAACATCATTGCAAAGTTACAAATAGACTCTATAAACTGCCCTGTATACACTGTAGATGTGTCAAAGGATACGTTTTCTAACGTGGTTAATATTTTTTTTTAATATATTTATACAGGACTCGCAGTGTGCTGTGATTGTGTCCAAAATCTAATATTTCTTGACCTGTATCAGACCTACCCCGAATTGGAGAAGCAGTTCCAAAGCCCTTGTCCATGGCTCCAGAGTAGGCGATTGAAAACACGACTAAAAAGGCGGTATATATGTAAACTGTCAACGTCAGGCTCCTTCCAGATCCTCTGCACAGCAGAGCGGAGATTTGTTCTAACTATGTCCAAAACCTAGTGGAATAGAATATTCAAAAACAAAACTAAGCATTTCTTGCAGGTGTCTGTCGACAAAACAACATCCATGAACAGCTGTCTCCCAATTCATTAAAATGCAGTGTGGGAATACAAGTTTTAAAACACATTGGTAAGGTCACACCTTCACAGAATGCAGTTCTAGACAAATTAGTAACAATTATGCTAACTCAGCAGAAAAAATTACAGATGACAATGGGGAAAGAGATATAATTATAAAAGTACACAATACTCACACCAAGGATATTCATTGCAGCAAATGTCAGTTTGATGCAAACAGTATGAAAAGTTCTTGCACAATAGATTTTTTTAAAACTTGGGGGCCTTAGGTCTTTGCATTCTTTCCCCTATTAGGAATGTCTGAAATGTTTTGTTCTACAAAGATGACAAATTTAATGATGTTCCATGAGTGAGAGAGTGAACGTTTTCAGACAGCAGCTAGCCCAGCATCATATATTAATCATTGTAGTGTGAAGGATGGTACAAATCTACCACATGCCTGGAGGTTCATTTTGACTGGCACCTACATTTTTTAAAGAAGTGGCAATAGCCACCAAACTATGAGCCACAGTGCCTGAGATGTTTGCTTTTAATGGACATCTCAATGTCATTTCAGCTCCCCTTTAAATACTGTTACTATAGTTTGTAAAGCAGATGAGGATGGTTTAATAAATAGACAGCACCCTATTGTTTACCGTAGATGCACATTGTAGACCAAACAACATCACCATTTAGACCAAAAATCCTGGCATGTATACATTTAAGTCATTTAAGCAACATATTGACTGAATCAACATTTGAACTGAAGTGGCTCGATTGAAAAAATATATATTTGCAGATATCAGATTGATTACTTGAGAATATGCCGTTTAGGCTCATAATAATATAATTCATTATTTAGTTATGTTTACTAAAATATCCAGTACTGAACGAATTGGGGTCTGGTTAGCTGATTTTCTGTATAATTGACCCACACCCTAAAACAAACAAGGAGGTTTCTAGCAGCTAATTAGATAAACATTCCTTTATGCAACTTTGTAGGTGTTTAATGGATTCTCAATAAATACAATCCCTCGAAGCTTTTGTTTTATTTGCCAATGAAAGTGCCTGCTCTCTTACCTTCCTTTGTTTTGTAGAATCTAACTTCACAAGCCAGTAGGAGGCCACTTTTGGTTTATGATATTTCCAGTTATCCAGTATCTGAAAGTAGGACAATAGACTACTATGAAAATGAATACATGCATGGACCAGTCAGTAATATGTTGTATCATAATTTCTAATTCAGAAACAAGTGTTGATAAAGTGATTATAGTACATGCATTTGCACATTTCCTATGTGGTAATAATATCAACGTGAAACACCTTTTTTCTTTTCTTTTGGGCGCCGTATGAAGTACATGTATATAAGATATAAGAGTGTGAATACCGTGGTATTACTTTTGCACCCAATAGATGAAATTCAACATTTGCAACAAGTTCAAAAGCAACAAAGAACTAGCATTTGAATTGCAAACCAGTTGTATTTGTTTTCTTCATTTGAACATCAGTCGCTGTTAGAAAGCTTGTTTGTTAAATGAAACATTATCCAGCATAACATAAAAGTTTAATTAAAATGCAAAGTAGTCCAAATCCCATTTACTGAGTCTCCATCTTCTAAAACTTAAGCAATCTGCACACTGCAGAGACATTATACTCACCACTATACTCACCAACAACAACCAGACTGATGCTTAAAAGCTAAACAAAAAATCATGTTCAATTAGAGCAGTGATTGAACAGAGATTTGCGAGTTTATATATATATATATATATATATATATATATATATATATATATATATATATATATATAGCAGTCTGCATTGTCTGGTGCTGATCAGGTCTGCAAAAGCTGTTTTCTAAAAAGTGGTAGTTCGTTTTAGGAGAATATTATAAATGTTTAATAAGCATACTTTTGTTTCTTTTTTCTTTCGCTTAAATTGATTAGACAAACGTGGATTTGATTTTGCAGTTTAAATACTGTGTATACAGTAATCTTATAACATGAATAAAACAATCGCTTATTAAGTGTGTTATTTTTTTCCCTCTAAAACTGAATTTTCTAAATAACAAGACGAAAACGTTACGAACGTTATTTCGAACTCTCTTGAAGTTTAATGTTTGGGTCATTATCCTTCTAAACTGCTTAACACCTTGCAAATGAGGCCACAGTGTCAATTGGTTAACTTCCTGCATCAATAATAAATACATAAATAAATACATTTTAACACCCTGCATTTAACTGCTAATTGCAGATTGAGCAGCATATTTCAAATCTTTTCTGGAAAGGTGCATTTGCAATTTGAGTACTGTATATCGCTTTACTCAAAGACCAAATAAGCTGTCCCTTCTTTTGCGTTTTGTTCTTTGTTTGTTTAATATTTTCCATTTCGCAATTTGAGCATAAATACTTTGCTCAAACACCAAAATAACCTATCATTTATCTAACTTTTACAATTTGTCAGGGCTCAAATTGCAAAATGGTTATTTTTGTTGGTCATTGACCGAATCCTGACTATATTACAGTAAATGTAGTTTATGGTTTGTGATATATATAGTTGGCGGTTAAAACAACTGTAGCCATCAAAACAGTTTATACCAGTATATTGCACAAACACCTCATATTCCAGTTATGTACAGTTATATATCTGATGTGTTTTTTTGCACTGTTATTGTTTTAAATAATGCCAGCAGTGTTTAATGGCTGAATTATTTTAGCCTGTATGCAATGATCTTCGTAGTGAGTTGTCTTGACTCAGTAGATACTTGTTACTGGCTGAAAGGCCACAGGTTCAAATACAGTACAAATCAAAAAAAGACCATGGGTGCTGAAGCACTATCTGTCAGAAAATGTGAGACAATGTTTTACATTTAGGTTACCTGATTAGGCATTGAAAAATGACAGTACCTTGCACATGTGAGGGTAGAATGAAGCTTCTAATATATATTGGCCAACTGAACTACTTTGGCTGGTATTTTATTATATTATTATCTTATATAGACCAGTAATGAAATGTGCTTTATATAATGAAAGCAGCTGTACAAGATTAAGATTGACATTGTGCAATCTTATGGTCAAGCATAAGAAAGAAAAGGGTCCACTTTAAGCAGCCCCTGGTTTAGACTAACCTATTTTGCTGAGCAAGAGTTTCACAAGTAATTAACATGCTAAACCCCTCCTGCAGGTGCCTTTAGGTGACTGTTCCTTAATACTTAATACAAACCAGCTTTTTAAATCTCTGATTTATTCAATTACAGCAGGCCCAATCTGTATTTTAAAAAGCAGTGACAGTTGGTGACTATTAGCAGGCTGCAAAGTATAATGAACACGTGCCATCATTACTCTACATTCAAAGGAGCTTTTAGCTAGAAGACGTGGGAATTTGAATCCCAAATTGTGTCCATTTAGTCTGATTTGCCAGAATAAACTCAAGTTTAAAGAACCTCCATTTGCAACTGTTCTAAAATGTGTGTGTGCTGTTGCTTATTTGTTGTGTTTAATTGTTTTTATTGATTTTTTGTAGTTACTTTTTTTGCCTGGGAAAGAGCTTTGAATGGAGAAGCGCAAGGGAAATTCAAAGCTCTGTCAACATTTACAGAGTTTTGAATGAGGAAGTGCAAGGGAACTTCGAAGCTCCGTCAACATCTAAAGTCGACAGGCTTTTCAAAACAGTTTAAAGCACTGTCCAAGGTCACCCAGAAAAAAACAAATGAGCAACGGCACTCAGAGCTTCTCAGAACGATTTCAAATATCATTAAAAGCTAAGGCAAGGTAAAACTGTTATTGTCATTTGAAGCTACTTGCTCTTTAAGCTACAACATATTGATACAGCAGATTTCACACACAGGTAAATATGAGCCAAACTAAATGTCTGAGTATACAGAAAAACTGTCTGTACACTTGCTTTGGTGCCACTAATAGAGAAAGAACTACATAATGAAGAAATATGAGCCATTGAAAGCAGACATGACATTAAACTATTTCATAACACACTGCTAGTTTTCCCTTCTGGCTGTACATTTAATACCACCTTAGGGCAGAGACACATGCTTTGTTGAAGGCCACATGCAATATGAGTCTGCAAGGTCACAAACTAGCACTGTGCTATTTACGTGTGATTGATTAACATTAGTTTTAAAACATCTTCTAAAGATTTTCTAAAGACCAATCATGAGCATCTGAAAAAATAAAACCTGTTATAAAACCTGTTAACTTAACTGCCTCTACCACATTTTTTTTTTTTTTTAATTTTAATTACTGAGTGTTACTTTTAACTGCTATAACTGCCTCATAAATATTTTGTGTTGGCCAGTGTATGAAATTGAGGGAACCAACCAGGATATTTGCATTTTTTTTTAATACTAATTTAGAGTGCCCAATTACGCCTAGTTTTGCTCCCTCACCACAGCGATCCACCACAGTTCAGAACTACTGAAGGTCAGTGGTGTTCCTCGATCCCACGACCAACCCAATTGTCTTTTAGACCCAGAAGTTCATGAGTGGATGTTGGCACACCCCTGACTTTACCAACCACTTGAGGACCATGAAATATTTATTTTTAATCTGCATTTTTTTCAAAAGTATACAAAACCATCAATAGACAGCCTGAGAAAGTTTTAGCTCGAAAATAAATCTGACTATGACTATTGGTGCCCAGAGATCCTAAAGTGAGATCCAAACACTCACATCATCCAGCATCAGCTCTGCCTCCTCCTCTGTTTTTCCTGGGAACCGAATTCTCATTTCATTCAGAGCAGCCAGAGTCTGCCTTGTCATTGCTGCCTCCTGTTCTTTTGTTCTGAGGTTGAGCAAAGATTCTCCCTAGAAAAATAAAAACAATTGAAGATAAAAAAAAGCTCCCTGTTTGCATAAAATAGGTCACTCACATTTTTTATTTATAATCCGTTTCATATCATTTTATTCAAATGAAAAATAAGAGCCCAGTAAATAAAGTGTCCTTAGAATCATTCAGGTTGGAGATCAGATACAGTAGCCCCTTAATTCATAAGGTATATAAGGTATATTAAATCATTTTGTAAAGGGTTCATTTTATTTTTTTAAATCTCTCTAATATTTGTATTAATTTCAGGTGTCATACAACAATCATCATGTCAGTTAATTAAATGTACAGGGAAAGCATATAGCATAAACATTTAAAATTAGCCATAATCTGCAAAGATTAATAAGAAGTAATATACAGTACAAGGTTCTAAAATACTTATTTTTTCTCTTGCCATTTTAGCACAGCTGGTATAAATACAATTGTACAGCAAGTATGTCTGGCAAAAACCTGCGCACCTGAAATTAATGCAATACAGAATAAAATCCACATTATACTGCGCTTAGCAAAGAAAGCTGTTTTCAAACTTGCCACTGCAGAGTGAATGGTGCCCAGGCTGGTGCTGTGGGGCACTCGGTTGACTGAGCCGCTGCGATTCAGAGAGTGGGAGCGGGTGACAGTGGTTCGAAGCACGGGAGCGGATGGTTTTGACGACACAGCCCTCTGCTCATTAGTTGGTGACTGTGCAGTTACAGAGGATATAGAGCGGGGACATGATATAGAGCGTCTGATTGGGGCAGAAAGTGACGGAGATGCTGAGGGGCCAGCTTTGGTTGGCTTGATTGGAGATTTCGAATTGATCCTGCCTGTAAGAAGAACAGACAGCATCAAGTTGAAGTGATACTAAATAGACACCTGAAAGCACACCTGTTAAAGCGTTGCAGTAGTGCACATGTCACTTTAATTTACAGTGTAAACTCTAATGAAGCGCTATAAAAAAAAGCATGTGCTTTATCCTCAAGCTTTTTTATTTAACACTTTTGCTTGTGTTCTCCTCCATCCAGTATTTTACCATGTTTCTGAAAAATAGTGGATGGCATTTTCTGATAGCAAATTTGGAGTGATTGCCTGTACTCCAGTGACATAACAGGATTATAACCCAGCAATCTGCCCACCCTGTCTACATCTGGTCTTGTCACAAAGAGCTTCAGTCTCTGGCAACTCTGTCCTCTCTCCTTCCATTAGCTCAAATAGCATTTCCAATATATCATAAGAAAATTATGATAAAACCAGATGTTAACTAAAGAGACTGAATCCCAGACACATACATAACCAGTTAGGCTGCACAATTATAGGTTGTTAGGATCTTTTCCACCCCATCCAGAACTAGCCTGAGAAGTACAAATGACCTGTAATTCATCATGAAATCCTGATTTCTGATTATACAGCAAAATAACCAGATAAAATGGCTTCTGATGGCCCTTGGTTTTCTCCTGTCAGCTGCCATTACAATAAAGCAGTGTCTATTCTGTTGAGAAAAAACTTTAAAAACCTACTGTCACACAATGTGTTTGGCAGCGCCAACCCCAGTGAAAGAATATGAAAATATTTCAATTGTTTTCAATAAAATGGTTTGCATCGCATGGCCTCTAACCTGCCCCAGTCAAGAATATGCGCACTCTCCTGTTTGTTTCCACCTGGCAATAGATATCAGTTTACACAACTGTAGAGGTCAATTCAATCAGGACTTCTATAGAAAGAATAATGACTGAATTCACCCACCCAAGTGGGACTGCATGAATACAAAATAAATTGGTTTAAAGAATTAATACGGATGGAAGGATATAGTAACTTGAAAAGTAATGGTCTTACTTGAACGCTCAAGGGAGTGGTACTTGTTTTCTTCTAGGTTGTATGAAACCTTCTTCTCTTTCGTCTCCAAGAGATCTTCCTTTTCATCTTCCTCTTCTGATGCCGAAGTGCTGCAGCTGTTGCAGCTGGTGTTGCTGCTGTCATCTCTTTGTTTCTTTGGCGTCTGGGTGCTTTCAGGCATCGAAGACAATGGCTGAAACAATGGAATTAAAGACACAATATATCAGAAACGGTGGGGGATAACGTTATAGAATGCACAAGGGGATTTTGAAGCAATATTTTGATTTAATCATCACATCGCTGATGAGGTATTCATTCAATCCAGATAAGTATAGCACCACATTCACCCGCATATTGAACCCATAATTCCTCCAACAGGAACATATTCATGACAGTATTACAGGATATAATTCTGTTATTCATTTTTACTTGTGGTTCACTGATCCAAAAAAGCATTCATGCCTACTTGGAAACTCGTTGTCTTTCTGAATAGGAGAATCCACCCATTAATCAATAACATAATCATCAGCCCTATAAAAGCCTCGTCTGTCTACACCCTCTTGTCGTTTGTTATTGTTTGACCCCCTCCTCCACTGCCTCCACCTTGCAGCAGCCTTGTTTAGGGGGTAGGTGGCCTGAGGACACTTGTCCTGCCCACCGGCATTAGTTAGTTAGTTTAAATCTTTTTTTTTTTTTGATATCACATATTCTGCCATCTTAGGGGCGGCTAACGAGCTCCTATGGACAAGGCCATAGACCAAAAGTTGTCATATTGTATATCTGTATGGGAAAGGTTCCTTTAAATCGATAAATGATCATTCTACATCAATTGTGGATTCTCATTTCTGAAATGTGAAACAAAGCTTTATTTTCTTCAAACAATAGGTTTAAAAATTATTTCAAGTCTCTCCTTCAGACACGGAAAAATGTGCTGAGAAAACATTAATCCACTGTGTTTAAATCACTTCAGTGTTTCAAATTTTCCAGTCTTCATAATACACCCACGGGAGTTGGTAAACAACTTTATAGAGTAATGCCCAGCAAAAGTCAGGTTAGTGAAATCCACTCAAACACTACAGAGTTGAAAGTGACAAGCACAAATGAGTCTGAGTAAAGCAATCACGATGGAGCAAGTACTCATCTTTTAAGAGGTTTAATATGCTTGAGAACTGCCTAGACTGCATTATTGTTGCAGTTAATTTTTTTTTCCCAGTTGAACATTTCTAGGATATAAAAATGAAATTGTTTCACAGAGATGTCCCTGTGGCAGAGCGATAGCTCTGCTTGTAAATATTGTGGTGTTTGTGTGTGTTTTTGTGGTGGTTGGCAGGGATGGGGTTAATTCCTGTCCCTGCCAAAAATGTGATAATGTGGCTGCTTCTTAATTGAATAATTAGTGATAATTGGGAGCAGCCATATCCTATAAAAAGGAGAGCTCAGGGCTCCAGTAGGGGGAGATTACCAAGGAGCTGGAACCAGAGAGGAAAGGTACGATGGTTCTGATCCACTTCTAAGCAATAAATGTTGGGTTTTTTTTTGGACTGGAAACAACTTGGCTGTCTGGTATAGCTTAGACCTGCAACAGTTTAGTTAGTACTCCTGGAAGGAGTTATGTTTTTGGTTATTTTTGTTTTGGTGTTTTAAAAAAAAAAAAAACTTGCAGGCCTGCCCTGTCGAAAGCCTACCTGTGCTTATGTGGAGTACGGTTCCTTTTACACAAGACCAGTGAAGATGATCTTGCATGTGGCAAGCTCAACACAGGCTTGTCACATACAGGACCGCTTTCACTTGTCTTTTGTGCAAAATGAACAGTACTCCACACAAGCACAGGCAGGTTTTCAAGAGGGCAGGCCTGCAAGTTTTTTTTTTTTTTTTTTTTTTTTTTTTTTTTTTTGAAGTTTTAAAATAAACACTAAAGTACTAACTAAATTGTTGCAGGTCTAAGCTATACTGGGCAGCTAAGCTGTTTCCTGGTATAAAAAAAAAAAAAAAAAATTTAGTGGATTACAAACACTACCTTTCCTCTCTGGTTTTGCTGCCTAATGGAGCCCTGTGCTCTCTGTTTATAGATGTGGCTTCTCCCAATTATCACTAATTATTCAATTAAGAAGCAGCCACATTCTCACATGTTTCTGCCAGGGACAGGAATTAACCCCATTCCTGCCAACCACCACAAAAACACACACAAACACCACAATATTTACAGGCAGAGCTCTTGCTCTGCCACAGTCCCTTAGCTTCAGGATTTTTATTTTTTTATTTTTTAGACAGTCAAGCGAGTGGAATGGACAAACACACACAAAACAACATACCTTAGGCCCTCTTTGCCTCGTTGACTTTCCCATGAGTTTTTCATCATCGAGCTCGCACTGTTCCAGAAGGTCTAAAATATCTTCTTCCTGTGATTGTGAATGTGACAAGATATGTTTCAGCGCGCACTGGAAATTATTCAGTAAGCACATTTTCAACTGCTTTATTTTTCTTATTTTATCTTAAAGGATTTTTATATACCACGCATCAAAAGAAATGTATCACTATTTAAAAAAAATAAATAAATAAATAAGGTATATAAATGATGGACATTGATGAAATGTTTTTTTGGTTTCTTTTTAATCACTTGATCATTCATCCTTGACCATGACACACTTGAGTGACTATGACTGAAGCATGTGCACTTAATCACCTAATTAGTGAGACAGTTGATTGGACACTGGATATGGAGTGATTTCAGCTGTTTAATTGCATGCTTGAATAAAAGCAATAAAGAAAATCACAGGAAAAAAAAAAAACAATATGCCACATCTGTCAAGAGAGCAGTGCCTTCATGCAATCGGCATGTTGGAGGCTGGACTACGGCAACGTACTGTGGCTCACCGTCATGGGTGCTCACAGCCAAACAATTTCAATGACAGGCCACGAACTGGGAGACCGGACAAGAGTCACAACACCGGCCCAAGTTCAACAGATAATTTTGCAGCATCTTAGTCATGTCAACTGTTAATCAGCACAATAAAAATTCACTGCACCTGCTCTAAAACAGTTTGTCATGTTTTGATCACATCTAGTGAATTTTATCCAAATATAAGTGATGTTTCTTTTGATGCTCAAAAATAAATGATAAGATTCTTTTGATGCTCAGTATGTTTTAGCCTTCATTTTTGCGATTGTCTGTTTCAATACTGACGTTTTTATCTTATGTATGCTGAGTTTTTTGTAGTAAATATTGGATTCACTGGCAATGTCTTGTGAATGGTTGAATTGTTCTTTAATGACATCAAACAATTGTAAAAGGCACCTTGTTCTAGGGCCCCTACATAAAGGCTTTGTGAAGATAGTGCCCGCAAAAACAAACCCTATTGAAAGCGTGCTGGCTATTGGTATGTAACCTAAAAATATAAATATCCAACAAAACAACCACACAGACACACATAAACACGCACACACACACAGTAATACTGTATTTTCTTCAGGTGTACTTTATAAAACTTTATATACTCTGCATTCAATAAATCGTGGGTCTTAATGTATTCACAAAGACAGGGATGACAAACGTGTGGCTGAGTTTGCAGAACTGACTTTTTTTAAACAGAAACAATGTGTTTTTCATGGGCGCACGTTAAGCAATGAGCTGAGTCATCATTCGAATACCTGCCTTCATTCGTTTCAGTGGGTTATTCATTTCCTTTTGAAGTGAAGCTGCTCTCCCAGCAAGGAAGGTCTGAAAAGCAGTAGAAAGGAGGCTTTCATACTTTTCCAGAAGCTGCTTGTCATCTGGAGGGTAGATGCGTCTTTTGAAGAAAAAGAAAAAAAAGACACAGTTTACATTTAGAATTCATATGCTTATTTTTTTTTTCAGCAACAAAAAAAGAAAACTTCTAAATAACCCAGGAGGTGCCAGATTTTAGTCAGCAGAAACGTTATGAATCAACAACATTTCCTCTTGTGTCACTGCACGCTGTTCCCTGACAGCCTTGAGAAGGTCTACATTTGTTTGACCTACTCTAATAACCATCTGATACGCTTCTAAAAAATTATTTGAACCCCGATAAAAGAGCACATACATGCATATGAACATGAAATCTGTAATAGGGATTTAATGTTGAGCATGTGAGTGGAGTGGGCCACCTCTGTATTATACATTATATAAAAGTACCAGCTCTTCAGAGTAGGGATTATTATATTCATATAGAGTTAGTACATGCTTGAAGGCTACATAATTGGTGTCTGTTTGCAATCAATTGCTTGTTTCCAAGCAGATCCTCCTCCAATACCAGGAATAATCTCATTGAGGGTCTCAGGGCATTAGGGAGTCTGGATCAATAGCTAGGCTGTTCTTTGACCATGGGCTCTTTATGTATTAATGTTAAGAAGACTGCATTAACTAAACCATTAAAAGATTATTCGATTACAATCAATGTTAAGAATATGCATTTCGTCTACGGCATGCACAGTATAGCAACTGCATCAGAAATGTATTAATGACATGTATTCACCTGGCCAGTTCAAATAGAAGCCTTATCCAAATGTCAAGGCATGCTTTCAAAATGGTATGAAGGTGGGGGGCTATTTTTTCAACTGTAAAGTATAACAAATTGATCTGTTCTCTCAAGTAAAAACTTTATTAGAAATGCCAGCGACTGATCAGAGTACAGCAGCTTTTATTGGCAAAGCTGGCATGTTTATTTGCAAAGCTGTGTAAAGGGAAACAATCTTTGAGAGAAATAGGCCACCGAAAAACAGTGTTATTACCCAGAGTGACTTAAATTGATGTTTCAGCTGGTTGGGATCTGTCATTACATCTTTTCACAGCTATTCAGCCTAAGGATGGGGGAAATCCACGAAGCCAGCACCCAGGTAATACAAAACTTGACATGAACAACCCAGGAATTTAATTAAATCACTCAGACTGGTATTTTGGTTTTCTAGTTGTGTGACTTTATCAGGTGTTTTTTCTCTTTTAAGAAAAACATGGTTGCAATAAAGCTTTGGAGTAAGAGAGGGCTTTGTGAATTTCCCCCAGTGTGGTTGTACAATAATTAGACTTTAACAAAGGATAGTAGATACTCACTGGACAAACCATTACTGTGTTTAAAAACTGAGTACCTGTAATTCCCTAGATGTCTGTTTTCATACTCCTCTCTTGACAACTGCTTGCGCACTTGGGCCAGTCTTTCTTTCTGAAAATAGAGAAAAATGATCAGCGTGTAGAGAGTAATGTTAAAGTGATTATACCCACCAGGACAACCTAGGCTTATGTTTGTACATTTTGTGTCTCTTACTCACTTTATTGTACAAGAGGTACACTTTTGCAGTTCAGGATAAAGAATAACAAAAGCTAAGCTGAGATAAATTTACTCATTCTAAATTGAACAAAGAGAATTATATTCAGGAATGGTCTGACACAAAACATTTTTACCATATTTGGTATCTGCAGCTCGTTATGCCCGCTCTCTGTTTGTAAGTCTTGGAGATATGCCTGTGTACCACCAACATCCGAGAAGCACTGAACACAGTAATGAGCGTCTTTTTTACTGAAGAATGTACGCTACAGTTTTGTGGAGCAAAAAAAAAAAAAATGTCCATGGGAATTATCCCTTTGTAGAACTGAACTGATTATCCTAGAAGAATAAAATGCCTATAATTAGCTATCTTCCTGGTTGTGCACAAAGCAGAAAACATAGGATGAAGTTAGATTATGCAACAGCTTTAGTCTGGCCCCTGGAATGCCAAACTAAAGCTACTTTATACGCCACCCTAAAAGGTTCAGTTCTGCCTGCCTTCTGTTTACTTCAGGAAACTCATACCAGTTCCTCTCTTCTTCGCTCCAGTGTGTGGCGCTGCTTCTCCCACTCTGAGGAACACGGTGACAGCCTCTTCACGGAGCCCCGTCCATAAAGCCTTTTCTGTGCCTCAGCTTTCTGCTGGGCTAAATTTCTCTTTTTATCACTGGCTCTAAAACAGGCAGCAAGAACACAAACAGATAACCGTTTGTAAACAATTCCAACAGATGAAAAGCTGAAGCAGGTCCCACGTGTGAAGTTTAAACATAACACACACACAATTTCAATTAAAAAAATTCTATCTGGTATCATACCAGACTCTCAGTTTGCAAGCCTACACTTTAGATAGTCTGTTATGCTTGTACTTCCTGGGTCATTTCACCTCATCAGTGTCTCTGAGGTCAAAGAATCTCTCTGGCTGCAAAGTATGTGCTTCATTTAAATGAAACAGACGGTTGGTTAAGAAGCAGGAAAGAAGACATTGGAGGGGTTAAACAGAATATCACATTTCTGAGGTGAAATCACTGAAGTAAACACTTTGAAAACATTCCCCTCGTGTACAGTAAATGATAATTTGCAACTAGGGAAGGGGGTTTTATAGTTTAAAAACCCTTTCTTATCTGTCTGTTATCAATCCACACAACTGGGCAACACTATGCAATATGTTTGCTGAATGAATTCTTTTGATAATGAGAAGCCCAAACTGTAATGAGACAAGGAGGCATTGAGAAGTACCTGATGTTTAGCAGCCTCAGGGCATTGAGGAGAACTCCCTTCTTCACATCGTAATCGATCTTCTGGTCCGTGCCAAAACTTGGAGCACGATTAATCTAGAATAAAATAAAAATAGAAATGTGTGCTGTACATTATAATTATCTTAATAGGAAAGATTGGTATTGTAATACTGTAATACAAACAATCACTTTATATAGCATGTTTGTACCACAAGAACAACACCTACCTCTCACCTACACCTAATACATGAAGAATGTCAGTAACACTTTAGTTTAGGGACCCCATTATAAGTGGTTCCACTATATATGTAATAATACAAAATAACATTCTTATATACTATGTAGTAGTTAAAAAAAAAAAAAATACCATTCATTTTTACTATTTGAAATCATAGTTTATAACTGTTGCATGTTTATAGTTGTGTATCACCAAATGTTTACTGTATCTACCGAACAAAAACAGATTAGCACATTTGATTCAGTATGAAATAATTGCGGACAAATGCAGGTAAATTCTCTGGGTTTAGGTCAAGCACAACTGATCGATTTGTTTATTTAGACCAAAAGAAGGCAGGGACAGGTGGAAGTTACTGAGGTCTAGCAGCTCACCATTTTGTTTGCTCCAGCAGTACAATGCTAAACAAATCAAAGTCCTGCCATTGCAAGCGTTGATCTCCCTGCCTCTCCCCAATCAAACCACTTTTTTTTGTAACACCTAGTTGTTTTTCTTCTTTCAGCCTGCCTTAATACCAACAAGGGGCAACACCCATTACTGACTGCAAGTGTGACTCTCCGAAAACACCACTCGCAGTAAACAGAGCTACTTCAGAGCTGAAGTTTTGAGTTTCATCATCAAAATGAATACGTTCATCTGTTATCTACTGCAATAAAGAACACATTTCATAGTCAGCTTAAAAAAAAAAAAAAAAACACCAAAGTGAGGTATATTAATATATTGTCATTAAAGTGTCAACAATGATTAATTTGAGTTCAACACTGATCCGGGGTGGGTGGGGGAGGATGGTTGCTCATCTGGCCCATCATTCAAGTTTAAATAGGACACTGGAAGGTACGGAAGAATCTGATGTGAATTCAGGGATGTGCTGAACCTAGCAACATCCACAATGGTGCACTGAGTCACAGTACTCCAGGAGGTATTGAATTAATCTTAGAACAGCTGCTTTATGTGTTTCCTTTACTGTACTTAATGTATTATGCATTGTTTTTGCAATTGCATCTTGTAAAGCGCTTTGTGATGGTGGTCCACTATGAAAGGCGGTATATAAAATAAAGATTGATCGATTGATTGATTGATTATAACCCCACAGGCACTTGTAAGTCCTAACCCGTTCATGAGAAAGTGACACTTCATTGTCGACCCTGTCAACAAATCTCCAAATGAAATGTTAAAAGCGCCAGAGAATCCTGCAGCGATGCTGCCACCTTCCTTCCAATTACAGCACAGTCATTTCATCTGGGACTGGAACAGAAACCTCTGCCCTGTTTCAGCAGAGCACTGATAATATCCCTTGTCACCTATTATGGCCACAAATTATCAATGATGTATGAAACACACAGGCTTTGTATCACAGTTGTTGTATGAGCAGCATGACAGTAGACAGAAAATGACAACAGTTCCAATTTGTATCTATATCACAGGCGCAGGGAAAGATTGGCTGAGTGCAATCTGTCATTGGCTAGAGTGGAATGGAAACTAGCATGTCAGGGAGAGGCATGCCACTTGGTTGGTAATAGATAAAAGCAAAACTGACAATTTTTTTTTGTTCCAGATTGACAAGGAACTGTCAAACTTGACAAATTGAGTACAGAACAGTAACACAACTTAGCTAACCTTTATCGGGTGGCAGAATACCTTAAAGTGTTTATCTGAAGTTCAGCCATTAATAGAGATGTATTAATTTATCATACACATATGACTATAATTTCTATTCAAACTTATTTTCTATACGAGGCATATTCGCTCATCTGCTTCATTTCCGGAATATAGCATTATTATTATGGAGTTAAGGATGCATAATTGTACTTACTGCTATATAAGAACCAGGATAAGTATATTGAGATGTGAATCGCATTTATGCATATCCAGCAAGGCACTTTAAATTTATTATTTGGTGTATTTCTGTGGTACCCAGCATGTGGTGGATGTTTTCCATGAAAACAAGGTTAACTGCAGGATCAACTATTTTAAATGTAAAAAACAACCTGATCAAACAGTAGGATATCTGAAAATAAGCATAGAAATAGGAATTACTATGAACAATAATAATAGTATTTGAGTATGAGACTGGACCATGAAATGCAACACGCTTTTGGTTTACATAACAAAAACTGGTAGTGAAAGTTGTGTTTGTGGAACACTGATAATCTCTTTCTGTACAGATTCAGTTACATGTTGACCTACTTTACGACTATAGTGGCTCCCATTATGCTGAAACCCACACTAACTGAACCAAACCGAAAATAACCGCCAGACTGCTAAATCCTCCCCTTTTATATGTGTGCCATTCATTTTGTGATGTCCATTTAATGTCTAATTTCAATGGCTTCTAATGGCACAATATACTACATACTACAAAACCCAACAGTGTCTTTTAATACAGAGTTTCATTGGCCCTTGCGATGTTTGTTCTGAAGTTGTACAGTAAGCACTTGCAACAGGATTACAGTGTATTTCTATCTCAGTTAGATGAAGATTTTGCAATGTACCAAACTGGCTCTGGTCTACCCCCTCCAGGCATTCCACGCTTGGAACGCGCACTTCCAAAATGCAGAACGCTACAGTGCAATGACGGAATGATGACATCACAAATCTAGAAAGAGAATGTTCCAATCTGGGTGCCAAAAGTCATTGTACACGTAGCCAACGTCACGTGATGCAAAACAACAGACTGAAGAGTGAAGTTGTTGTACAGATGGTGCTCATATTAAAACATTTCAATTCAAAAGTAAGTGGATCTACATAGGATGTGATATACATGGTAGTTCCATTAAAAATGAAACAACGTACATTGTCAATATCTCATCTTATAATGCCAGTATCTTACACTGTAGACACTTCTGAAGAAAACAAAGAGGCAGCAGATATCAGGAGTTATGCAATAACTACTGTATGTTGAATGAATTGCACCAGCGCTTTTAGAAAGCTAGCACACAGATGGTCAATTTAATTGACCCAAGTTTGGGGAATGCCCACACATACATACTCGTGGTACAAAAACTGACAACTAGAATTATTCTTTTTTGCTAAATATCATTTTAATAACAAAAGAAATCTGAATTCATGTTTATAAAGGAATAGGACCCTTCAAAAGCAATTAAGAAAAAGTGCACCAGACTGTAGCTAATATTGTTGCTCTGTGTAATCCTGGTTACACTTAAGTGTCTGTCTCATTTTTCAGTGTGATTTGTTGCACTGTCAATTTGTCAACCTGAAAAGAATTAAACTGGCAGCATACCAAACATTTTCTCATTGAGGAAGGGAAGCCAGTCTTGAGACTAATGAACCCCAGAAGCCTTTAAAACTCTGTAGTGATTTCCTTAAGTGTCACTAGTTGGGGCTTAAAGGGTTTGCCAACAAAGAAGTATTTATTAATACTAAAGATGAAAGTTTTGTTTTAAATTATATCTAAACCTACAGCTCTAAAACAACAATACACAAATACCTGGATAATACATTGATTACCATTTCATATGATTATCAAGGCTCCTACTGTCACTGTGTTTTAATTATAGATATATTGTTTAAAAGAAACCTGCATAGCAATATTTTCTAGAACCACTTGTTCCTCGCAGGCAGTAGGACTCCTGTTATACAATCCAGATCTCCAACTGTATTAACCATTTGGTTTCAATTTACTTTAAAATAACGATCTCCATTATTTTGCTTAAAGCTGTAACATAAGGCAGCACAACTGGCTTGTTTACAGATGAAATGATATATTTCAGGAAAGAAAATGAAGGTGGGTGGGGAGAGGCAAGGAAACACTACAGCAGGTATATTTATTAACCTCTATGACAGTAGGGCAAGAAAATTCAATTTGGGGACTAAAGTCATACATGAATGGATTAGTTACTGGATAAACAGATGGATTCACTTAATGCTGTACGATGTCGTATATCACAAGTCCTGCTATGTGTAGTCCTATCCACTGTAAACACAGGTTACCTACTAATAAACACATCATTAGAAATGTAACAGATTACTCCAGTATGTTTGTAGTTTTATTATGCTTTTCCCATGGTTATACTATGTATTTACCATAGTTTACTGTGGCATCCTGTATTTATTAATATGCTTTGCCATAGCTTCCTATTCTTTACCATCCTTTATTACACTTTGCTATGCTTTTACTATGGTCAACTTCTATAAGGGTAATTCATGTGAAGGGCAGTGCCTTTACAATGCAGTTTAGTTTTCCTCAGTATTGTAGCGTCTAAAGAAAGAGTGGTTTGCTTCATATAGAACATAAATCCTGTCTCCATTTCTATATCTGACATCAAGCATTTCAGTTTTGTTTCCAATTACCTTATGTTTTCTTTCCTGAAAATAAGTTAAAAGACAACATGAAAGTTACTCCTGATACATGTGCATTCTGAAGTTTTGTTGACATACAGCTGTGGCCACAGTTGCTGACTGTTTGTATTTTTTTTTTATATATATTTTTTTTTTAAATGACACCATATGTCATCAACATTGAGAAACTTACAGGGAAAAACACATGACTGAGTACAATAGAGCTACAAGTTCCAATTTCAGTCATCAATCTTTTTTTTACATTCATTGTGGCGAATTTCCATGCAGGAATTCAATACTCTTCTCTTTGTATATCCTGTGAAGGCTGCTGTCGGGCTTCGATCCTTGGGGCTTGAAGTCAGCCTTTCAGTGAGTCAGCTGACAGGTTAACCCGGCAAAATGAAACCCTCAGACTCACTACAGTATACTGAGAAAGCCATCAAAATGCTATCTGGACCCTAATAGCTAACAGGACCGTATCCAGAAAGCTTTTGAAAAATTATTCAGCAGCACCCAAATGGTTTGGTCACACAACAATCTAGTAGTTGTTCTCTGGTCCTTTCTGTAATATTGAGACCCAAATTGAACACAGTATTCATACAACCTTATCATCTTATCATTAGTTCATTTACACCTTTTACTATAAATGCAAGCATTCTGTTCTCTTTTTTGATTGCCTCCCCACAATGCCTTAATCCTGACAATGGTGAGTCTACAACAGTACAACATATCTTTTTTTGTTGCCAGATGGTTCCAGTTCTGTACCACTCCTGCACGAAAATAAGGGTTTCTAAACTATAAATGTATGCTCAGTCCGTGAAGACAACTTTGCTGTGTACATCTTTAGATCTGCCACTGAAATGAATCCATGTTTTGTATAAACTTTCCATGTGCATTGTTTTTGACAGTTGTGGTACATTAAATGCTGTTATCTTCCTTATATATTGGAATGAAGCCCTTTTAAATGAGCGTGAAACACAACTATGGTTTTCAAGTTGTTCTTGAATTCCGTGTAAAACAGAGATCCGTTGAAAGCTAGTATTTCACACTTAAAGATTGAACAGAACTATATCAAGGGAGGTGCTGCCATCTTGAGGCAAAATACAGAACAGCAGCATTTCAGTTGCTAAACAGATGCCGTTTTTCATGTGTACCAGTATTTGCCTTTTTAATACTTACCAGCAGGCACAAGCACAGTCTGTAAAATAATGCAAAGAAGCACACAGAGTATGTACAATTTCTTAAACAAATGAATTCAAAACAAGTACGTACTGTAAAAAATAAACATCCTTCCCAGTCACAACTACCATGAAAAAGTAGATCCCCATGATTTACATTCAAGTGGGACAGAGATACAGGTTCATCCATAAGAACTCCAAACTGAATAACTTGTGCTAAGGAAAGTCCTAACCAAGTTCCATAACAATTGGATATATATTCCTATCCATAGTTTGGTGACATTCTTCCCCAGTGAGTTATATTGAACCGTTCCAAAGTAGTCTATAGTTATTGAAAAAAAGACTGCACACTCACTGAAAAAACAACTTAGATAATTACTGGTTTGGATCATTTCTACTTGTTTATAGTTTGCTTTGTGTTTCTGTTAGGAAAGAATAAATACATTCATCTTGAAACAATTGTGGTAAATTGCTCTCAGAGTATGGCTGGAAGCAGTCTCTGCACACTGTTTTACCAGTCCCTAAGCATGTCTGACCCCTTCTCATTAGGTGCCAATCATTCCAACACAGGCCCTGAGGACTGAGCAATTAGGGAGTCGCTTCTAATGTGAAAGCTTCAATAGATACAAACAGCTGTGGGTCATTCTCAACTAAACTAATACAAAGAACTCGCAGGAATGTCAAAAAGTATGGTATGAAAAGTCTTTTTTTTTTAAATACATATCGTAAGACCTATTCACAACCTTAACAAAAGGACTGTTTTAAGAAATGGTTTTGTTGAGGACTATCGTTTAAAACATTAATAAAATACTGTTTGCACCTTTTTCAGCTGTTTTAGAAAGGGTTTATTAGTTTATTCACATTTTTTCAAAGCACTGTTTAACCCTACAGAATGGTAATAAACACAAATATAACTGAACACTTTTAGCTTTGTTTCTTGTTCCATAAACCAGGGCTGTCAAACAATTTTTTTCATTTTATTTCAGGCAATATTGAAATTTGGTATGTCATTTGTTTTTTTAAATACGTTTGAATGTGTTTAGAGGAACACTAACCTTTGCTAGCTGCCAACATGTACTGGAACAAACAAACATCCTCTGCCTCACTGTAATATCTATCCAAAGTGTTGATGGTAACATTACATTTTTTAATTGCTGTGATATAAGAGGGGACTGCACAAAAAAAATCTAATATAAGATCAAACTTCCTTCCCATCCGCGCTTGTATTTGGAGCCCTAGCCTTAGAGCCAGATAACATTGTCTTGGGCTCAGATACCTCTGTTCTAAATGCAAAAAGGACTTAGAAATGTTTATTCTTGACTTCTGCATACAATTATACAGTATAGGTCAAATATCTTTTGTATTCTAGTAATGAATCAGGCAGAGTCATCTGGGGACTACGAGGAGTGTGTGAGGAATTAAGCAATGATCCAATTAAATGTACATAAACACTCCATCTAACCAGGAGCTTTTCAAAAACCCAAACGATGCACATGTAACTCGAAAGTACTCTGCACACAGTACTGCATCCACTTTGTGGGTCAGCCGAGTCCAGGCTAAGAGATCTGGGGCTCAGGCTTTCAATAGCCGTAACTGAAGCTGTTCAGTTTAAAAAAAAAATAAATAAATTTAACTGTAGTTCTGGTGTACTTGCTACTTCTGACTTATGTTCTCAGCATTATTTTCTGTTGCTGTTTATATTCCACGTCTCAAGATTCTAAATGATGTCAGAATCTGAGGCAGGAGTTATTTATAGTGAAAAGCCATGGGAGCAATACTGAAATGACACTGAAATGTAAGGCAACTATAAAAGCAAACAGCCCAAACTAACATTTTTTTTATTATTTTAAATGCTGACTAAAGTAGCACAGCAAGTGGAATAAGTACAGTATGTTATCCTGTTTTAACTTTAAAAAAATCTTACCTCAAGCAGCCAAGGTTTCAATTTTCGGTCCAATATTATGTCGAAACCTAGGATCTCAAAGCAGACACTGTCACTTCCAGGTGGCTGTCCAGGTCGACACATACGATACGCATGAAGAACATGAGGCTCTGCTACAATCAGCGTCTTCACCACTAGCTCCTGTTTCAAAGCAGTAAACGTTGAATTAAAAAAATAAACTACAAAAAAAAAAAAAAAACATGCAAGTCTCTGCACTTTTAGTCTCTGGTCTCCATGTCAGTATACAACTATACAGAGGCAATATTTTAATTTAAATAACTGCTGGACCATTTTATTAAAGTTAGTTTTATTTTTAGGTAGAGGCTATTCTTTTTGGAGGTGTACATAACATATGTTGCCATGTTTCAAGTCTAATAAAAATGTATAATAAACACTTTACATACTTTGTCATTTAGCTTTTTAATGAGAAACAAAATTCAGTTTTCAACATGACTGAGTTTTGGGCCAACAGAGGTTTCGTTGGTGGTGACATATTGTGGTCATGCTTCAATATATATACCATATGTAAACTGTAAAATCTTTTTTGAAATTTTTTTGATTTGTCAAGTCTCAGAAAGCCTTTGTACTTAGCTTAGAAAACTGTAGCAATGAAACAGATTCACTGATATTTTGATAGTGCCATAGTGTCCTGATCACCAAGCAAGCTGCTATTTAAGGTCCCCCAGATTTCCTGTGTGACAGCCAGTTACAACACATTCCGGTGGCTGAGGGGCAGGCATTGACAGGCATGTACTGACCACAGGGGAGTCTCTAGCTATTCTAGCCATGACCTCAGATTAGATGACTTTCCTGATACTACACATTTTCTGCATGGTCCCGGACACATTTACCAGTCGCTTATTGTAAATGACTTCTTATAATACAAATTGCCCTAGTTCAAAGAGCTGAGTGTAAAGCATAACGGTAAATGTATTAACTGGCATCCAAATTAGCGCCTCTGTTCTGTATTTTAGTGCAGTTTTGGGACTACTGATCCTGTATTTCGAGTACTTCCAAAATAAGTTATACGTAGTCTACCATTCACAAAACCTTAACTTGTATTTAAAGCCTATTTTGATTAACTGAATACAACTTTGGACTCAGTTAAACATTTAGTGATTGATAAAAACTGGTTGAGTGTTTAAATAAATAAAGTAACTTTTCCATTTATAGATATAAATATAAAAACTTGCTGTCATCTTTGAGGCATACTCACAGAGACATCCCCCCAGAATTGGGACACATCATAATCGTTGATTCGTAGAAATTCTGTGAACCAGCTGATGGAACGCTTGCTGCCTTTGTCTGCCGTTTCATCTCGCTCAAAGTTCTCATTGTGCTTATTCACAGAATAGTTGGTCAGATGCATGTACAGCTGGCTCTGAGTGAAAAAAAGGGTTTAAGCAATAACTAAGCAGTCTATAAACCAGCTTTTACTTTACTATTACAAACTTACATAGTGCTTTTATAAAACATCACTTACTACAAAAACGAAGCAAAGCTTATCTGTAAATCTGACCTTTATTACATTATTTTACACACGCAGCTACTGGCATCTATTTAAACATTCTAAACAGTGGCGGATATAAATCAAGTCGGCTTTAATCCCACAACTGTTGATCTAGTATCCTCCTTATTAACATCACTAAATACAAAAAAATACCCCAGAAAATAATCTGTGATATCAGGGTTTAAAAGAGTATTCCAATCATTAAAATACAGCCCACAGTATTTACATAAACCACAGCATTCCCAGTAATAACAATGTTCAAGCCTGCGTCAGCCAATGAGATTTTTGGTAAGAGATTACGTAACCCATTAAAGTATTATCTACCTTCAAGGCCCTTGGGGATCTTGGGGCAGCTAATCTTCAAGACCTGCTGGTTCCCTATCTTCCCACACATTCCCTGAGACTACAGAATGCTGATCTACTGGGTTTTTCAAAACTTTGGTAAACGGATTTCTGCATTTCATCTGGATTATATTGTGCAATTGGGTTTTTCAAAACATCAAAATGCGATCATGATTACTGTGATCCAGATTTCGTTTGGTAATCCGATCGCACTTTAATCACGATTAAATGTTGAAATGGGGTTTTTCAGAATTTAAAAGAGGAGATCACGATTACTTTGATCCAGAATACCAGGATAATTGTGATCATTCAGCAGAGGTGGATTTAGCTTTTAAATGATCATAGAACAGTGAGATTTTGTTTGAATTGTCATAGCAATCACACGCTATGTGTCAAAATCGAGTGTTTTGTATCCTTGCAAGCAAAAAGGAAAAGACGTATTTAGTCGTACAGCTTTAATAATAATAATTCTAAAAAAACTGAAGCATACGCCTTCACATACGCCTCCTTAAAGCTCGTCTGAGATGCTGGACTACCGACCGTCGAGGAAGACGACAAAGATGTCTAAAAACAAATACTTTTTTCAAAAGTTTTATTTTTATTCAATTTAGAAATTAGATGTTTAATTTCTCTTAGGCATAAATAAAATAAGTGTTTGCATGTGTTATATGTGCACTAACATTAAAAGTGAAGTGTGATTTCTTATAAAAATATAAAATAACATAAATGAAGTTGTGCATTACTCATTATTACCACAATCTTATTTATTTTGTTAAAATTAGGCTATATCAAATAATGGCCTCTTAAAAAACAAAACACAAATACACTATTAAGAACTAGCCCACTTAAAAAAAAAAAATGCATTTCGTGATTGTTATCTGGATAAATGTAATCCAGCAGTGACATTTTCTGAAAAAACAGATCAAAATGATCCAGATAAAAGTAATTTCGATCATAAAATATAGGATTACAAAATGCAGATCACTGTTACCCAGATTAAAAGTTTTGAAAAGCCGGCCCCCCGGGGTTCCAAAAAGCCGAATAGAATTGGCTGGGGCAAACGCTTTCTGTTTCAGTTTCTATGCCCCCCCATCAAAGGTATTCAGAACCCACTTGATATCAGGAAAGTCAGCACCATTATATTTTTCAAATCTAGATTAAAAGCTTTTTCATGCAGTACTTTTATATCTTTAGTATTTTTGCTAATTACAAAACATGTAATTTGTAATTTACAGTTGCTAGGCCAGATTTTACCACAAGCTCATTAGGGATCTTTTAAACGGCCCTGGGATGCCTTAGCATTAAAAGCGCCACTAATACCATTTCATGGGGTGGCTTTGTGTTTTATAAAAATGTTTGGTTTTTTTTGTTCCTCTGTTTTTAAAAACTCCAGTAAAAATATACATATAGTCTGGTATATTTATACATATATCATATATATATATATTATATATATATATATATATATATATATATATATATATATATATATATATAAAATAAACCGCTCACTACAGTGGATCTCTTCTTACCTATATGGAACAAAAGCAGATGTTTAATTCAGTAGGCCCCGCACTTACTGAATTCATACTCTTTTCTCATCTGCTCTTTCCTATTGTTATGCAGGGCATTACTGACACTTCATTAATCTTGTGTTAAGCCTCTCATCACTCTCAAGTGTCAGTAAGCAAGTAAAATAATCTACTTTGAGAAGTTAACACCATACCAGACAGCCCTCGGGAAGAATGAGACATCTGGCTTGGATTTTCCTTACCAAGTTGGTATCGCTCGGTGGATGGTACTTCTCAGTGCCCATTCTCACAAGCCCATCATTGTATAAGAAGATGCGTAATGGGTCACATGACGTGACCAGTATGTAAATCCTCAAGTCAAACTTGTATCCCTCCATAAGAAACGGCTTATCGAGGTATTCCTGGACTATGAAATGGTCCTGAACTGGAAGCTTCTCACAGTTTCTTATTAACGAGATCCTGTATGAAAAATAAATCATATACATGATATCATAAAATGATAACATTTATAAAATAACACATAAATCATGAAATGATAACACATTTAGACATTGATAAAGACTTATTGTTGAATCGTTTGTCTTCGATTTTACTAGGTTTATTTTTCACTACTTTGAAAAGCAAGGAAAAGAAATTGTGGTGGTGTAAGGCAGCGGTACCTCAAAAAGAAATGGTTGAACTAGCAGTAAATTACCACAGATGATTGATGAGACATACTTATCCTTCAAATGTATTGTGATCAGGTAACTGAATCCCACATTTACCTTCTTAAAGTGGCTCTGCCTGAGTTGCTGTCTCCATTCCCCACACTTTAACTAGCCTCCATGTCTACAATTACCCTTACAACTCCAAACAATAACTTGTAAGCTTCAACTGCTTTTCTAATTGAACATAAATTACTTATGAGCATGAAACCTAATACTTGGAACTGAGTTTTTCAAATATGCTCAAGACAACTGTTTTAGATGGTAATAATAACTATCACAGGGGATTTGTAAATCCCAGCTGAAGATATTTAAATGTCACTCCTATGAAACCCAATACTAAACCTATTACATACTGACCTCAAATGGATTCTCTGTTCATTCATAGTTATTATGATTACAGACTTTTCTAGTGTAATTTTCATTTTAAAATCAACATTATGGCTGTCATATATTTTAATCTTGGTATATTATTTTTCTAATCTGTCAACAGCCATAATATAGCAATACACTGTAATTTATTTAGGCTTAAAGGCTATAGTGGGTATTCTGACTGTAGTTTGTATTTAGTGTTTTTTGACTTCAGAAAAAAAAAATGCTAATATGGGCTAAGAGTAAAAACATACTTGCTTATAAACTCTAAACTATGCTCACAAAATGGGGTACACAGAATGAATATGTACAGTATGTAAATCAATGGAGGCTTCTTAGACGAAGCAAGGGAGGCAAATCCTCCTCAACTTTTCAAAGAAAAAAAGGGGGGAAAATATATAATAGCATTATAACATAATAATCTTCAATAAAATAATTATTAAAAAAAAATACATTTTAACCCTAGATTCAACAATCCTAAATTAACATCAATTCTAGCTGTTGAGAGATGCACTTAGAGCACTAGCATTGGGAGACAGGGTTTGGAGGAGAGGTTTTTTTTGTTTGTTTTTTTTATGAGGGGGTGGCTCTGCCTCCATGGTAAACTCCTATCTCCCATTAAATACAGTAGTAGCAGATCACTTGATCTGAGCATTGATTTTAATTGGAAGAACCACCCACATCCTCCCGCCCCCTGCTGAAACACTACTGCAATGCACTGAGTATGCGTTAATTTATGAGAGTTGATTGAAATTGTATCGTTTTGTTTCGCATCGCATCAGCGGTAAGAAACACAATATATTTTGTTATTGTTTTATTTTGGTGCATGGCCTTGTGTAATTTTCAGTAACTGTGCTCACATGGTCAAAGTATAGCTTTATAAGGTGCTCTGCATGGAGTGCAGGATGTGCCCTATAGCCTGGACGTCGGCAGTTTGAATCCAGGCTATTCCACTGCCGACCGTGGACAGGAGTTCCCAGGGGGCGGCACACAATTGGCCGAACACCGCCCCGGGGGGGGGGGGGGGGGGGTTGTCAGCCAGGGTGTCCTCAGCTCAGCGCGCACCAGCAACCCCTGTGGTCTGGCTGGGCGCCTGTGGGCTTGCCTGTAAGTTGCCCAGGGCTGCGTTGTCCTCCGACACTGTAGCTCTAATGGCACACGCTTCAGAGAACAGCGTGTGCTCGTCTTCTCCCTCCAAAGTATGCGCAGGGGTTACGGTTAGGGTTAGGATAGGGTAGCAGTGAGCTGAGCCTAAAAATAACTGGCTATTACAAATTGGGGAGAAAATAATAAAAGCAACTGCCGACCACTAAATTTAATATTAAAAAAAAAAAAAAAAAAAGTATAGCTTTATTGATTTAAACAATCTCGACTGGGCTATAAAGCATCACAGCAAGCCGAGAAACGATGTCGGTTGTGAAGTTAAACTAACTTCTGGGGCAGTTTTTTTTTTTTTTTTTTTTTTTTTTAAATACTAAAAAATACTAGGTATTCACCAAAGAGGGGAATTCTCCATCTGTGTCTTCTTTCTCTCTGTCACCGCTGTCAGTCATACAGACGACACTGTAGGAGTAGCGGGAACAATTTTTTTTTTATATATATAAATCATTAAAGCAATTTTTTAAAATTCAAAATTACAATAAATTTTTAATTATAATTACTTTTTCTGTTTTTTTATTTCTTTTGGGAGGAAGCTTTCCATCAGCCACCTTTGCTTCAAGATACAGCTGAGTAATGTACCTTGCTCCAGAACTAAAGTTTGTCTGAATTGCTTCTTTTATATTAAATAGATATGTTTCAAATGCACAGATCGGTATCTAATTATTTTGTTGGCCATTTAATAAGTTTAACAAATTAAGTCGATAGGGTGTGCTTGATTTTGCTCTGACTTAATCTTTAAAAGAACCTTACCATTGTTGGTATTGTTGGTCTGCGGTGCAAGGGTGCCCCCTTGTGCCTTAAATAAAAATTGGACGCCAGTCTCAAATAAACTTTCTGACTCACGTGTGTTCATTGATCCCCACACCCTCCCACAGTATGTATTTAACTTTTAAAATCTGACTGAATATATTACCAATTGATCTATGTATGTAATGATAATCTTTATCATAATGATTACAAACATGAAATGGACTGACTATATGTGTCCTTCCCTTGGCTTGATACTTGAAAATCTCACAAACAAGCCTACTACTGTACCTCTGCAATCTACTCAATAAACCACATAATTTCCAAAGTGTCACACCAAGACCAATGTCCTTTATGTTTTAGATTTAGCCATTTTTCACTGTATGTGACAGCCAGGAACAGATGTTTAATAGGTTTTTTTTTTTTTCTGACCTACCCATGACCCATTGCGCCATTGGCTGGCTTCACAATAAATGTCTTCTGCTTGCGTTTCTTTCGCAGCTCCTTCACGTAGTTCTGGAACTGGGTGTACTCGGCAGGAAAGATCCATGTTTTGGGAATGAAGCCATATTCTTGTGACTGGCTCTTTATCATTCTGCAGATACAAGAATGGGCACCAAAGCATAGGTACATAAACATAATATAAAAACCCAGAAACTCTATCCAAAATAAGTGTATGATTTATGGTATGCAGTACACACTTTCATTTTAAAAGGCTGTGGGAAGGAATGTAACGTATAGGCTATTTGACTGACTTTACTGTCAGTTTCAGTAACAATGGGAAAGACAGTCGAACTGGTATTGAGAGCAGATGATCAGATGGTAGCTTATGCATCGAATATGACAAGCATTACTTGTATTTAGCAGAGAAGCAATAATTAATAGTTTTCAATTTTTGTTTTGAGCCTCAATTAAACATTTATTGATTGATTAATCACCCTGTTGTCCTACCTTTCTTTACACATATCTGCTTTGTAATGGAAAGTGTCAGAATCTGATGTCTTCTTGCTTTTTAATAATAAATCTAACAGTTTTCTGATGACTGTATGTAAGGGTCATTCTGGAGAACAGATTTTGCTGCTAATACCAACCCTGACAGAATTGAGGAATGCTTGCATACCTTCAATAACAATTTAAACCCCTGAATGTTTATAGCATTGTTTTGTGTTAAGTTAAAGAAAATACTTACTTGGCCATGTTTCTTGCTAGGCAGTCTTTGCGGCAGATTTCTCCCATTCCCGGAAAATGGTTAATTCTCTGTATTACAAGAAAAGATATGAATATAGCTGCACTTACCTTGCTGAAATGTTATTACGGGAAATGAAATGTTTTTGTACCCCCTTACAGTCAAATGTCGGGCCAATTAGAGCTTAAAATAAAAGGTGAACACAAGACCTTTCTTAACCCTCATTTAGTTTACCACATCTTTTTAATTAAAAATAAAAAAAAAAGATAAATCTCAGCATTGTGGGTGTATCGTAATTGGTTCTGCATCACAGCTACTGCAATTTTACACCGTGATAGATGAGTGAATTGCTGTGGAATTATTTGTTTCTTTGAGAAAATGAGGCAAAACAGGTCTATAATTAGGCTATTGCGGAAGGCAGTTTGACAGCAAATCCTGCAGAGGAAAGCATGGATAAACCCAGCGTGTGTGTCCCACAGAAGGCATGTTCCTCAAACAAAATAAACAAAATGTACTGGGTGATTGAGAAAGAATGCACTACATGATTAATGACCTGGCAGATGGTAATTCTTTGCTGCCAGTTAGCTAGGTCCTGAATGTCATGTGTGCTGTTGGCATATTTAATCCCAATTTTACCTTGTAATTCGGCAATGTTCTGATTTTTTTTTTTTTATTATTATTATTTAATGTACAATACTCAGGTTGCCCCAGGTGGCCAACAAGTCTGGTGTTTGAGGAGGCCACTCTACAGGGCCTCAGTGAACAGTGGTCTGGGTATGAGTTGTCTAATTAGGCATCAATAATGTTCAACTATTTTGGGATGCACATAAATCACACAGAGAAACACATTTATAAAGGTGACTGAACACAAAAATAAATTACTGTTGCTCTAAAAGCAGTGGTTCTCAAACTTTTTTGTTTGTGTACCACCTGATTTTTTTTTTTTTTTTTTTTTTTTTTTTTTTTTAAATCGGCGGACCACACAACAACAGCGTAGGTGGCTGAAAAATAAGCACATAAAAAAAAAAATTACTATAATACTTACAAATAACCATAGGCTTACCTTTCTTTGTTTCAAAGCAATGAATAGGCCTGTTTCTCTGAGCAAAGTTATTTTAAAATTGGAGTTTTAAAGAACGGTTCTAGATTAAGTTTCGTTAACACGAATTTACCGAGAGAAGAAAAAAAATTGGACTGTTATTTTTAAATTGATAATTACAGCAGAAGTTGATTTGTGTGAATTAATAATCTGTGAAGTTAAAATACACCCATGAGATACCAGCACAGTTGGAGCTATGAATCTCGAGCTATAATCTTTATTTATAAAACAGGATGTTTGGATGCTGCACGCTCATTGGCTGTTGAGAATTGATTACCATGCTTGGCAGAATAAATTCTTGCAGACGCACACTTCAATTAATACATTATCAATACACAACACAGAAAACTTGCAATAAACACAGTTAAAAATGAGTCAACAACTTAATGAAAGGGCAGCTGGTGTTTTTATTGATTTGATGAAACCGACTTAAACAGTTTATCTTGAAAATCTAAAAGATCTGCTATGGTAATTCTATGCTTGGTGCATAAATCAGCTGGTCAGGAGTACTCAGTTTTGTTATATTAGCCTCCATGGTGGTCTCAATCGCTCCGTAAACAGTGCTGACATAAACCGCAATGATAGCCAGTGTTAGTGACCAAGCATTCAAAAATGCCAATCATTAATTTTTATATTAGCTTCTCCAGGTCTGTGGTAGTAATGCGTGGATAATTAACTTTGTCTTTACCTCTTTTTCTGTATCTGTTCATTATCAACAAAAACACATGATTGACATTTTTAAATGCTTGGTCACTACCAAGGTTAACATTGCGGATTATGTCAGAGACCAGCGCGGAGGCTTCATTCATTTGAATTAATTACATTAAAACGGAAACGTTGAAAACCTCGTTTGATGTTTCCAACAAATAGAACTTTGTTTGAGGGACTATTTTTTCTTGAAAGCGTAAGGATATATCTTTATTATTATTGTATCTGTTTTATAAGTGGGATAACACTCCAGAGGTTGTGCGTTTTGTTGCATTAACAGACAGATGTATGTTAATGCAACACAACACACACCGTGTCGTGAGTTACTTTACAAGCTGCTGTACAGAGTACACGCGAGCGCAATACACAAAAACTCCCCAATAACTGATACAGGCACTCCAAAACTCTAGATGACAGAGTTTAGACATTTTTTTTTTTTTACTTGGAGATATTCTCTATGTGTGCATTGTCTTCCTGCATCTGTAGCTGAGTTTTTAAGGTCTCAAACTTTAGGTTTGCTTTTGGGTTTGCAATGGGATCTATAAACTATGCTGCTGTGTAACCTTTCCAAAGACTGAGAACCACTGCACTAAAGAACATAAAACCATGAGGTGCTTCACAATCCACCTAAGACAGAATCTTTGCTGGGAATTCAGACTACTCTGCAGCACAGTCAGTTATTTCACTAGTCACTCGTTATTAATAACTCAAAGCACAAAGTAAGAGGGAGTTGAAACATGCAAGTAACATACAGAAAATGAAATGTCTATAGCCGTTATTTTCAGTTTTTCCCTTATATTTTACACAGGGTGGCTGAGAAGCAATTTGCCAGCTGAAGTGACCCAACACTGACAGCTAGGAGGAGCTATATTTGTGCTGACAATGCTTTTCTCAATGAAAATAGACAGAATCCAAATGTGGCATACAAGCTTGAGTTTCACAGTTGATTATATATATTAGCTGTCCCTAAGGTTCACAATCAGGTCTGACTTTCAAAGTAAAGGATTATTTTACAAACAGCTGGGACTTAACTATCCATTACTGCAACCAGACAAAAAAACACACACTACTTACAGTGAAAAGGAGAGCCATTTCATTTTCCTATTGACAAAGAGGGTCTTGGAACTAAGAGCATCCCTTACAGGGAAATAACACAAGCTTTAATAGAAGAATTAACTAAATGAATGCGGTCTCATTTTTAGACAACGGTTCATATTACATTCTGAGAACTGGGTTCGACTCATGTCCTGTCCTAATAGAGTTTAACCAGAAGAGACTGACAATTCAGCTTATTGATTCCAGCAAGGGCAGAAGCAATAGCGTGACAGCACAGTCTGCAACTAAAGGAATCTGGGGTCTCAAAAAGTGAATCAAAAGAGAAAACAAACTTGTGCCTCTAATCCCTTACACTGATTGAGTTAAATTTTTTTTTTTTTTTTAAATTACCAGGTAAAACTGATTGCAGAGCTATTTTCATTGCTGTCCCTTCATTTTCATGCAGTAACAATCACATATGGATATGGGTGGTTGCAGGTGAAGGCTGCTGCCTTGTTTTACACTCACAAGCTCCAATCAGAGAGCTTAACGGAACCTGTAACTTCAAATGCACTGACGGTCAGCAGAGCAGGCAAAAGAAGGAAAGAAAACTACTGTCCCTATTTATACAGGGTCAAACTTAAGAGGGACATGGCAATTAGTATTGCCAGTTCTGTACAGTATTACAGAGTGCGGTGGATTTAGAGGGGAAAAAAGGTAGGACGCTTTTTTTTTCTTGGATCAAAGGCTGAAAATTAAAGCCACTTTGGATTTCATTTGATTTTATTATTTCTATGCATAGGTTAAAACTGTGTGTAAAGTACACTGCTGCTAGCCAAAATGTACACTTGACTTAGTCTTAGTATTATTATTTTTTAAGCCATGAATGTATTTACACATAGGATACATTATTTTATTACATTAGTTTTTTTTTCCTTATATTATTAGAAATTGTTCAAATAAAATTACAAACCAAAATACTTTATTTGTAGTGTAATTTTGATCTGCTGTAACCTTACTTTTTTAAATTTTTTGGAATTCCTGTAAATATAAAAATGATTATTGCAATTGTTTTTCTTGAGATCAAAGAATACTAAAAATTCAGCAGTTCCTAGAAGTTGTCTAAAATCAGGAGGGGCAAAAGCCCACAGTTGTTCTGCTGCCTGCCTCTGGAACTCCGTCCCAAGTTATATCAAGAATGCTGGCACAGTCACGTTTAAAAACATATTTGTTTGAGTTAGCTTATTTTTAATTTTATTATTATTATTATTATTAATTAGTTTTTTTGTTATTTTCTCCCCAATTTAGTAGCGTCCAATTATTTTGTTTAGCTCAGCTCACCGCTACCATCCCTGCACTGACTCGGGAAGGGTGAAGACGAACACACCCTGTCCTCCGAAGCGTGTGCCGTTAGCTGTCCACTTTTTTTACACACTGCTGACTCACCATCTAGCCACCTGGAGCTACAGCGCTGTTGGACAAAGCAGCCCAGGACAACTTAGTCGCTGGTGCACGATGAGCCGAGGACACCCTGGCCAACCTAGGCCTCCCTCTCCCAAGGCAGCGCTCAGCCAATTGTGCGCCACCTCCTGGGAGCTCCTGTCCTTGGTAGGCAAAGGAATAGCCTGCACTCGAATCCTGCAGTCTACACCTTATTTTTGAGCTGGATTGATTTCCCAATGGCTTTCCTTTCTTTTCTTTTTTTCTTTTTATTCTGAAGGGCCCTGGAAGGCTCTGCATGAAGAGCGCTATATAAAAGCAAACTGTATTGTATTTTGTATAGAGAAAAAGGATTTTGAGAAACCCCAAACTTAATGCTCAACACATTTCCTTAAACGGGTGATAGTGTGACAGCCTGGTCTAAATGAAATATAACTGCAATTATTGCAGGAGGAAATACAAATAGAAATGCATGTAATGTACCTGATAGTTCCTGAGCTCAGCGATTTTCTCATGCTGTACCGCGGAGTCGTTCCAGATGAGATTAGCTGTGTCATCTTCATCTCGGGTTTTCATAAACACCATCTCATCTATGACTACACGAACTGCACACAAGAAAAACAAGCACAAACACATTTGACCTAATACCACTAATTGTTAAGTGTTTCTGCATGTGCAGGTTATAAAATTAGTAACAATTAACACAATAGATCATGCTGCTATACAGATGCTTAGAATAAGCTGAAGGGGTTAGTGGCAGTCTGTTCCTCCCAACATGCTGGGAAAACCAGAAACGTCATAGAAATTTGATTTCAAGGCTTGTAAGCTTGTGACTACTGAAAATTAGGTACTAGGTGTTCGTCTCAAAAATGCATTGAGCGTAACTGGCAACAAACGAGAAAACATGGACTGGGAAATGACAGCCACAATTGCGACTGTTTAAAACATGCTTTCAAAAGTTCTTAACAAATTGATGCAGTTTTAAGTGTCGCAATTGCCCGCAGATTTAGTACATTCATTATAATATTTTTGATCCCTCATTTGCATCTCCAACGTGTTTTTGGGAATTTCTTACACATTCGTTTAAGGCTAAAGCACAAATAAGAACTGCGACTGCAAAGCATTCGTTAAAATAATGCTAACAGCGTTGTGTTTGTTTAGTACATTTCACGCTACACTTCCCACTGGTTTGCAACGATTGCGACAGACGCAACACTTTAGTACATCTGCCCCTAAATCTTTTGAACCAGCACAACTGGCTGAAAACCAGTAGTTATGGCCAGCATATATACCTGTCATTGCTGGGACCTCATGGGGTTTCCAACATTTGTCTTGAAATTAGGACTTCTATTTTTGAGGTATTTAAACTGCAAAATTGAGTATTTTGTAACCTCAAATATGAAATATGAGCAAATGTTAAATTCAAAACATCTAGTTTTGTGTTTTATATACAAAGTTGTCCTTTATTTTTAGTCCAGTAACAAAATTCACATCATATTTGTACTCTGTTCTGGTTCCTAGTTTCTATACTCAGTAATATATACCAGTGTCTTATTTTTATATTAATTACACTCATTTTTTTTGCAATTTTAAAACAGCAGAAACTTATACTATGATTCCAGTTGGTGGAATCTTTTTGTGACTGCCACTGAATGTCAGATAATTGGAAACTTTGGACTGCAAAATCATTGCAAATGTGTTGCACTTTCATTAGCTACAGAGGTCTCTCTCAAATATGCAGTTTAAAAACAAGCACCTGTTATAGCACACATGGGGTTTAATTTAAAACATGATAGCTGGTACTACTTTAGGTTAAAGGAAGCTCTCCGTTAATGTGCCTTATTCTTGGGTTATCTGTTTGCACGTGCACACTTTATTTGGGTCATTTTACCTCAGCATTGTCTTCTGGGTTAAAGCATGTTACAGGCTAATATCATATCATTCAACAGGGGAGGCAGTTGATTGGTTATTGACAGGAAAGAAGCCAGTGAAGGGGGGCTAAAAGTATGACTGGTAAACAGACATTTCTTTAGCCTAGTGTAGTACCAGATATCATGTTTTGAAATTAAATACATGTTTGTTATAGCATGTGTTTCTTTCAAACTGCACATCTGAGACCTATAAAATTAATAGAGGAATGCTGTATAACTATTTTGTTAGGTACCTTTACTATAGAGTCAAAAATAGCAACCTTAAACAACTGGTTAACATGAACTACTGCTTACCTATTTCATATTTTGTTCCAGCCACATTTGCAGATATAGTGCCTTTCTTCTTCTTTTTCTTCTTCTGTCTCACTTTTCTTTTGCTTTGATATGGGGAGTCAGACTGCAGCAGGGATGTCCCGTGATCTTCTGAAAAAAATAATTTGTGGTCATTACTTCTTTTCTTGTTTTTAACTAGCGTACAATACCTGGACGCATTACTGGTTAACAAACAGCCAAGGTGTAAGAAATACAATACTGGTACATTATAGATAACAGCACCTTAATTAACTGGCAGACAAGAACACAGCAGTATACAGGCAATGTATCACTGTAGTATTGGCACAGCTCTTGAACTTACAGCACTAGATTCAATGACCTCAGTATTGTGCTTTATGAATGCATATGACTAAATTAGTAATAACCTTATTTTGTCAAGAAAGTATAATAGAGGTACATCACGTACCACGTACCGCACACACACACACACACACACACACACACACACACACACACACACACACACACACACACCACACACACACACTCACACCATATTGGTAAAGGCCTCATAAAGTGAATAATGTATTATATAACTGATGATAATGAGAAAACGCTAATCAGCTGCAACTGATTAGCTTAAAGAATAAAAAGGCCACAGTTTGAGTCTTCTGTTGGTTGGGTTGGACTTTTTGTGTGAATACAGGAAAAGAGGCAAAATAAATAAAACTGGTAAATGGCTTAGCTGTCTGATAAAGTTAAACTTGGGAAAATTTTAGTTAGCGCTCCAGAGAGGAGCTAGGGTTAGTTAGCGCTCCAGAGAGGAGCTAGGTTTTGTTGTATTTATTTTGTTTGGCTATAATCAGAAATAAACACACAGGCACTGTCCTGTTTCAATTTTGTGAGTGCTTGTCACAAGGAGATGGGGCTGGTGAGAGCAGACACCTGGAACAGTATGTAAAAATATATATATATATATATATATATATATATATATATATATATATATATATAGATATATATATATATATATATATATATATATATATATATATATTGCTATGGGACAAATGCAGCCAAGAAACCAAAAGAATGCAAATTAATTTTCAAACTTGGCACTTTGGAACCTCTTAGAATTAACCTTCTACTTGGAAGTCATCATGTCATTGTCCTCTGGCACGTCACTTTTGAAAGACAACTTGTTTATAACTGCAGCTTCTTTACACACTGCTTTTTCTATACAGCAGAAGGACTTGTACTCTGAAATGTCCTGATATAATATTTTATTTGTATCAATTCACATTTGCGTACCTACGTTAACTTATTTTTTTAGACAGACAATTTTTTTTTTATTTTTAAAAGAACTTTATTAAAAATATATATTTTAATTAATTTACAAATTCAAGACAATTCAGTATTTTCATTAGACAACCAAATACAATTATTCAATTTAAGGAATATAATTATATATATATATATATATATATATATATATATATATATATATATATATATATATATATATATATATATATATACATATACATATATATATATATATATATATAGACATCGTTTGAATCTCTAAGAAGGAGGGCGTCAGTGACGAAAGCACTATGAACCATATTCCTAGTAGTTCTGGTTAAAATAAATAAATAGATAAATAAATAAAGTAGTGCTGGATAGTTTAAGTGCCGCGAGACTATTCTCTCACACGTGGCTCTCGGCCACTATCTTTAAGGATTATAGAAACTCCGTACACTGCAGTAAATAAACCGTTTTGAAAAAAGACGATAATAAATCTATCTAGGTGTTTTGCAAGTAGTGACTTTCGCTTTAACTCTTAAAACTCAGCCCCATTCATTTTAGCCTCTTCCACATTTAATTTTCCTTGCCAAAATGTGGCTGGAAGTTCCTTAATGTTTTTAAAGTGTTTTATTTTCACACAGTCTATACAGATCTTTCTTATTAATTTCACTAAAGTGGATCATAGTGATCCCCAAATTGTAAAAGCAGTACAGCTGATCTAACCTGTAACTCAAACTCTGGGGGCTCTAACGCTAGGCTGACAGTACCTGGATGGATGGATGGATGGATAGATTTACTGAAAAGCTACAATACCACTTCCATGCTAGTTCAAAATGTCTGCTTCAGCACTTACCTGCATCATTAGGAAAAGAGGGCATTGCACACTTTGAAGATTTGATGACACTGTCTGAATTTTCTGCCAGGCTCTCTGGATTCTGGGCAGGCATTCACAGATCTTTTTATCTTAATTGCTTTCTAACACCATTGCGGCAGGCAGAATCTCCAGGCTCTAGAAGGGAGAATAATGTTGCTGTTTATATGGAAAATAAAATACACATACACAGTGGTGTAGGGTTACATTATATCCAAGCATCGCAGGTTAAAGCTGAATATTAAAGCTGAATCCACACTGCAGAGTTAAAAGATTGCTTCAGGCTACTTAAAGCAATCTGTTCATTTGGGATGAATATTTGATCTGTGCTCCCAAGAGATTGCAACACCAATCTGATGTGCGCAGTTTCACAGAAATGAGCCAGTCATATTTTTTTCTGACTGCAGAGCTGTAAAATATGAGCACATGTACAATGGAGCACTAATATTAACCTCTACATTGTTTTCATGTGCAGACTTGTGCAGTGGTTACCACTCCAATCTACCTCACCACTACCTCCACTGTGTTTCAGCCTCTTGGGATCTCATTCTACTGCATGTTCCATCAGTCACAAAGGTATCCGCTACTGTGCAGTTTTTTAAATCAATTTACTTAAACCGTGGACCTCTTGCCAATTTCACAGTTTCTACACCTTGTAGTCTTATCTACTATCCACTTAGTATGGTTTCTTAGCATTTATCATGCATTTTACTGTGCTAGGATTTTTTCTATGCTTTTACAAAGGTGTAATTTTTAAAGATCATATATATATATATATATATATATATATATATATATATATATATATATATATATATATATATATATATATTATATATATATATATAGATAGATAGATAGATAGAAAAAAAGAAAGATTGCTTTACTGTGAGGGTTATGAATCCTCAAAAGGTTTGTAAAGGTTATTTTCTACCACTGCCTAAAAAGATTACCTGTTTCTGTTCTATTACCATAACCAACGAATACTGTTGTTTTCCCACTATTGTAGAGGTATATTTACAGTAGTAGCATAGTGTCTCACAGTCATCTTTAATTTTACATTCACTTTTACATTATTACTGTTGCACATTCTAAGAAAAAATAAAACGGGTATCTATCTGCCCTAATTAGAGAAACATTGATTTCTGAATGTGCTTGAAAGGCAAAAACATTCTTAAACTATTTAGATGTTTTGCTTCTGAAATATAACTTAAAATACAATATTGGAATTGTATCGAAGGTTATCTGCTTTGGTTAAGCATTAGGCCTTGTAGTTTTGTAATACAGCACTGTGCTTTTATCTTTCAGCAGCTGTCAACTCCTGAAGATCCAGGGTACTGTATCTTCTGCTTACTTTCACCTCCACTATATAATTACAGTTTGGATGTGGTAACACTGGAGTTCCACTGTCAGTAACACTTAATATTCACTGTGGTTAATTAAACTCTTCACACTCCATCACCGTGTAAAATGGCCCTTGCTGATGTGTTTGGTGAAAAGCGGTTCTAGACACAATTCCAGTCAGAATTCCCCCAGCTGAAGGGCCAGAGAATGCGTTCTCTGTAATCTTACATCCACTGCATCACATTGTAAAATGAGACCGCCGCTGGTGCTATACAAGTAAAAGCAAATTAAAATAGGCTATTTTAACAAGGCTCACAAAATTCACCTCATCGTGTACACAGTAGCTATATGAATTTAAGCTTACCACAGCATATAAAACTAACACATCAAAAGCAGTCCCCTGCTGACAGAGCTGTGTGATTTGTACCCATTATTTAAATGAGGTCACAATTAGAATAAAAGATGAGTCATCTTGTAGTGTAAATACTAGAAGCTGACAGGGCTGGAGTTGATGGCACCTAAGTATCCCAGAAGTGACATTTTATTCTGCAGTCAATGTTAAAAACAATTGAAGAGAAGGAATTTGTAGAAGTAACCCACTGCTCTGTGGACAAGGGCTGGACAAAATCTAGAAATACAGCAAGTAAAAGAAAGATACTGTGATATATAGTAATTAGCATTCTGTAGTGAAAGCTACATCTCCCAAATGCAAGTCATTTGGATCATGATGAAAATGACCACAGGTTGGACTGTTTATCTCAACTGTTATACTGAACATACTGGCCACTCCAATAACACAGGCTACAAATAAATAAATAAATAAATAGATAGATTTAAAAAAATCACCACAAGGGGGCCTCTGTTCATTTGGCTTTGTGTCACCCCGCAGATAGCTCTGTAGTTTGTGAAGCTGCATTGTGAAAAGTTACTACAAATTGCAACAAAAAAATATATATAAAACAATGGTTGCTGCTAGTGAAACACCAGCACTGCAGGTGGCTACTAGTCTAACTTGCAAGATGTAATTATTCTGACAGAAGCTTTTAAATTAAGGGTTGTTTTTCTTGTTTGTTTTTTATTTTAAATTTATTTATTTTATTATTATTTGAATGCCTAGTTGCCAAAACATTAATGTGTTCACATTTTCTGGATACAATTCTAAATTTTGAGTACGGTACTATAGTCCACAGTTTCATCCTATTACTAAAAGAGAAGAAAAAAAAAAAAAAAAAAAGTGTTACTGATTTTTCTACATTTTGTCCACAAGGTGGCATTTGAAACACTCTAACAGTCTCAGTGTTTGTTTTGGAAAATACACATTTTAATTAACCCTTTCAACATATGTGAATGCTTGGTCTTTAGATTCTACAGTGCAGAGGATTGTTATTGTGTAGGGGTGCCCTGAGGTTAAGGGTCGCTGTTGTTCTTTGACATGTGTGGTGCTGTGGGACTTCCACCAGGCAGTTTTACATCTCACCTCAGAGTGGCACCGCTCCCACTCACAATGTATTGCTTTGCTGGTAGCAAAGACCACGTCTTCGATTAACTCTGGCACGAGATTCAACCTTTGCCTTTTAAATTCAGTGAAGACTCCTGTCTTTTTAACAACTGGACTTTTAAAAACATTTCAAAAGGGAACAATGGATGAAGTACAGTACAAGTGTACTGAGATTGTTTGTACTGTAAAACAATTTCAATGTAAGTTATTGAAGGATTCCAAGACAATTCGTACCCATTGTTTTTAATCTTATTGTTCCTGCAGTCTAAACGCCTGTATCTTAAAGTCTAAAGCAGCAGTTATAAAATGTCTCGCAATTAAAGTTGAACAGAAAATATTGTACTATCTTCAGATTATTATGTGTTTAATTATGTGATAATTATGTATTAGTGCAAATGTGTTCAATATTTCAGCCTCGATGTCTCACTTTCATATGAAATATACTAAATTATTTAAAACCTGTCTAAAGCTCTTCAGAAGATATACTACACTGTCGCAAAATGAATGCACATCCATCCCTCAACTTGCTGAGCAGATGGATAAAAATATATTGTGTTAGTGCTAATAACTCAACAAAACTGTTACTTGCAGAGTTTATTTTCTTCCATGGAAAGACTGAAACCCTGATATTCCCAGTTTAAACAAGGTATAGTGTGCCAGAAATATAAACACCCGTACCAATCCAATCAACAGGACCACATCGGAAAATGAATCAAGAAAAAATAGGTCTGTACAGCACATACAGAGAAAGTAAGTTATCGCATAACTCGTATTAAGTTTACCACAGTAACTTTGCATTTGCACTTACTGTATCATAATTTACCATGGTTTGCCATGTCTTTTAATATGATTTACCATACCTCTCTGTGCTTGAATGCTTACCTAAGCTTCACCGTGCTTTATTACACTTTGCTATGATTTTACTCTGGAAAAATTTTATAAGGGAACAAATGCCTATATTGACAGTATTGTACAGTAGAACCACCCATGTACAAACACCCCTTAAAACCAGAAACAAAGCCTCTTAGAAAGACGTAAAGATGCCACGCTGTGAATTTCATTCCTTTTATCAGTTAAACAGTCTTGTCTGATTTCTTTTTATTCTTTACATTTATGATGCATACCAGTTTATAAAACAGTACAGACACATTCAACCTTTGAAAATATTTAGATATCGGTCTTATGAACACCCTTCATTCTCTATGCTTATAAAACTAAGGCTCTACTGTATGGTGTTGTATGTGGTATAACTTTTGTATCCAATAAAAAAAGAAAAAGAAAAATTACAAAAGTATGTACAAATACCTGGATATATGAGATGCATCCCAAGCAGGGATTACAGCTGCTAGTAGGTAACATTCCCTGAAGCAGAGTTGCCCCTTGAGCAGAATTTCATTTGCCGAAAAGCCTGGCTGCTGCATATTTTAAATGGTATACTTTTCTCACAGCTGCTGCCTGCCCATTGGCCAAACACAATGAGCTGCTCCATTGTCTAAAGCGCTTGAAACCCTGTAATATTGTACTATTATTATTATTATTATTATTATTATTATTATTATTATTATTCTTTATTTCTCATCCAAGAGAAGGGATCAGATGTACCAGTATTCTCTCCAAAACTGGAGCTGTAAAGTAGGGTCACTTAAGGGTATTCTCTGGGTAATGTAAAAAATAGATTCAGAGCTGGGTAAAAATATCTGAGACAAGGTTATTTTCACTTAATTCATAACTCCAATAACATTTTGAGCACAGATAACATATAACGAAAGCCTTTGAGCATTGAGAACTATGAATGACCTTATTTTTTTTTTACAGTACTTAAATTGTTTTTAATCTGGTATGCTCTGGTAGAAGCAGGTGTGGATTGTCTTGTGCAGTAAAGAATAGTGCACAAGTAACTCAAACTGACTGCATACAGTAGCCTATAAATAGAGTAGCACATTGAGAGATAGAAGCTGCCATGATTAGCAAAAGAGACAGCAGGGTAAATCATTAACGACTGTGAGAAATTGTAATCCTTTATAAATAACTGATAACACCGTCCTTACATTTTCTATTTCGTAAACCTTGTGTCAGCTGTAGCTGCAGTGACGTTCCAATGGTAAACTAGAGATGGAATCAGCGGACTGTGAAATGAGTCTGGTAGCAATTCTACAGCTGACAATTTTATTTATATTATTAAAAAAACACAGTACACTGGTGCATGAGTTACAATTAGTCTACTGCTTAATTTGATAAATTACAACCACCAGAAAGATAATGCTAACTAATGGTTGTTTTGTAGTGCTAGGCTAATGTACCATAGTCTCTAAAAATCTACAGTGTTTGGGATATGCTTATGTTTACATAGAGTATATAGTTATTAGAAAAGATTATGTTTTGTTCAGAAATCAATCAGAAAAAGTCAATGAAACTGAGCCAGTAATAGGAAGCAGATCAGATCCCATCCAATCCTTGGACTCGCTGTTTGAGACTGCCGGCCAATAAGCAGGAAGAACACAAGGCTCATGTGTCTTCTTCCCATGCCATTGCAGGGTAAAGGCTAGTTCATTCACACACACCCCCACCCCCACCGCCCTTCACCTTTTACAGCTATACACATAAAGCACTAGCAAATCAAACCATTCTATTATACTGCTTGCTTTTTAGTGTCCTGAACAGAATCTAAAAAGTCAAGTCAGTCTAACTGAATTCAGTATCAAGTGCTACAGTGACAGTCTATTTAAAATGCAGTGACTAAGCGGGGACAAAGAAGCCTTTTGTCTTTTCATTATTTAGCCACTGCAGTATGAACAGACAGAAAAGTCAAGGCTTTTCTGTTATTAAATTGTATTCACGGCTCTACCATAATTTAACTACTGTAAGCTTTTACTAAAGGCAAAGTTGGTGCTGAAGCTGGGCATTACATTTCATAATGTGATTGGACACAAACACTCTACCTGTGCATACACATGTACTGTACAAATTATGCAACTTCAATTAGAAAATCATAAATGAACAGTTAATAAAATCCTTGAAAATACAAAAATTAACCAGGGTTGGTGAACCATTTACTATACAGTAACAAACAGCAGTTGTTCAGAAACATAGTGTCTAAACCTTAACAAATAAGTAAAATAGTTTAGAACTGTGTTTTTACTTGGCAGCTGGCAGCAGTAGTGAATGAAGCTGAGTTCTCAACATGTGCAGCTTCAGAATCCATGGAGGAGGCCTAGGGCCCATGTCTTAAGCCTCCATTTTTTTGGCCCAGAATCAAACCAAGATCAACAGCATCCAAGGCTGCTGTGCCAACTACTATACCGGTAGGCCAAAGCAGTAATAGGCTTGTACTCCTTGTCGGATAAAACCCTTTTGCTTTATCAAATGTTGCTGCTACACATTTAATGCCTGGAATCTACATACGTAGTAATGCTGAACTGAACATTGTACTGCAATAGTACTCTTTCTATGGGAGGGGATAGAGGCAGGGTTATAAAATTGGTAATGTATTACAATGAAGTAGAGTAACATACTGAAGCTACTTTTGTGAACACAGGATGACCAAAACAATTTAAATAAATAAAAACATTAAAATCAAATCAATAAATCCCTATAATTTTATTTGTGCAATACCACACTTCAACAGCAATATGAGGTTCACCGCTGTAACTATAAGACTCACCCCAGGATTTTGTTTACTTGGGGAGGAATCGTTGCTCCATTTCCTGAATCCCACCAATGCTCCAAATACTGAAGAGAAAAAAGATACTACTGTATCCCAACATCTCACAGTACCTTCAAGTGTTACTGAACAGATTGTAGGGTTTAAAACACAGCACACTACTTTCCATAGCTTCCTGCTTTGTTATACGTATTCCTGTCTTTTTCAACATTATTATATTTTATTAACAGATCCCTGGTCGTTAATTGGTTTTCAGTAGTTATTTTCGTGTTACACATCTGTTTATGCATCTGGTCTTCCCATCAAAATGTCTTCTGAATTTAAAACATCGCCTTGTTGAATTCAGCCTGTTCACTCAGAAACATTTCATTGGCTCCTGACCCCTCTCACAAAGTTCAGCATTTTGATTGCTCTAACCACTATACTGTGCAGCTTGAGTGTCCTTGTCCCGAATGTTGTAGCTACACATGAAAGCAAATATAAAGCAAAAGGGAATAAGCTTTTTTTTTTTATTTTATGTCAAATTAAATTTATCACAGACAACCAATATCTTTACTTTGTCTGCCTGAGTCAGTGTCCACTGTAGTCCTTGCTAATTGACTACTTAAGAACAATTACCCTATGTAACACAATTTTTGTTCCTGGGTAGTAAGTGTTATTTAGATATTTAGAAGTGAGTAGTTTTTCGAGATTTACGATTATACTGTAATTTACAGTATAATCGTAAATCTCGAAAAACTACTCACTTCTAAATCTTTTGTAGTCATTTTTGTATTACTTTAGTATAAATACATGTTAATTTGGATTCATATGTTGTTTTTTTCTGACTTTATGTGAACGAAAAGACACAAAAGCGCCCGTTTTCTCATTGGAAATAGTGATATTTTGAAATATCACTGTCCTGGTCACAAAAGCAAAGTTTGTGGGGAATAATAGCCATTTTCTATACTTTTGAGGCATAAGCAATTAGGAAATAACACTTACTACCCAGGAACAAAAAAAAAAAATTTTTTTAAATTTTTAAACGGTGTTATCAGCATCAGTGGCAGTCTACCGTAAGATGGCCCCATTTTGTATGGTAAAGCCAATACATGTCATTTCGAGCCAAGGTTATAATTTGAAAAATTCTCGGTTCCTCACTGCTAACTTTTTACAGGTCAAGATAAGAGTGCGAATGCTATATGTGGATAGGTTATTATGTAAATGGCACGTTCACTTTTCTGCATATACACCATACATATTCACCGTGCAAGGAGAAACTACGTTGATCAAAAAAGTAAACAGCAACCTATGAGAAGTCTGCGACAACTTAAAAAGCTCATTGGTTAGGATCTCTTCAAACTCTCTGGATTTCTTGGTACTCGGGATAGTAGTTTGAGAGTGTCTAACGAACCTTGAGCCCATCATGAAACACAAACGGAGTGTAAGTATATAAGTTCCTTTCATTACAGGTGCCCAAAGTATGTCACGGGTCATGATCTTATACCTGTTTGTTTGGTAAACAAACAAGGGTCTGTATGTAACATACAAAAAAAAATGTCACCTTTAGTGGAACTATCATAGGGTACTGTGACAGGAGCAGAGGTGCTAGACACTGGAGACCAGGGGTGTCAGGCTGAAATGCCAGTCTGGCACAACTGTATTCGTTATACGATGGACACCATAAACATATTCCAGATCAAGGAGGATATTTTCTTTTTTTTTTTTTTTTTTTTTTTTTTAAACAGGAGCAAATGTAATTTAACAGGACAGAGAAAGTGTCTTGGTTTAAACTTAATAACTGCCCCACTCAGCAAGTACTTCTCTTTCCCTCACCATACTTGTTTACAGCGTTCCCCAAGTACCTGCACAGCATGCTTCACCATGGCAACTGTTCAGTTTTAGTTTTCTTTTCACTATATTTGCAGAATTTAACTTATCTATTGAAACATTCTTATCTTTTCCTACTTTGCATCCATTTCTTTTAATGGGAGCACCAGCCTTAAACAATTTCAGTCTTCACTATGTTGTTTACGGTAGCATCATAAGACGTGATAAACATTAAAAGATGATATTAACAAAATGGATGCCAAGTAGAAACAACTACATGAAATAGAGAAAACTACACAAGTAAGCTACACAGAATTCAATATACATGGACAACATAATGTGGTAATAGAGGTTCATTTCTGCAATACTGTATACCCCAAGTTGCATTCAAGATTAAACAACTTCCATAGTAAATATTTAATCCTTCGTCGTCACAACGGGGGGAAATTCCCCATCTTATAGATCCTTTTTGGAATATTTTTCCTTTTCTGAAATAGCTGTACTGATGAGAAAAAAAGATCAGCGAGCTTACAACATTTTTTTTCTTTATAAGCTTAATCAGTATTACTGCTTCCAATGGTACCTGGAAGATAGATTGATACAAGTTCAATCAATACTATAACTTTTTCTCAGCTTTTGCTCTATAATTGCATCACCTAGGATAGCCCAGTAATCAATGGAAAGTGAATTGAAAACTTTAAGTCAGTGGCATCCCAGCTCCAGGCTGCTTTTATTCTACAACCCGGTTGTGAAGTGATATTTATTTTCTCAGAACGTGGTAAAGCCACATTACACAGGTAGTCAGTAGAGACCTGGGCCAGTCTTAGAGCCGACAGTCTCCCCCTTGTAAAGCTGACAATCCAATTAAGCAAGGAGGTATTTATGTTTTTTAAACATACAGTACAAAACATAATTAAGTTTCTTTAGAAGAGCACCAGTTTAAAATCCACATACAGTAAGTAGACTATTTTTCCCATTACCCTTGTCGTATGAATACTAAGGGAATCCTAGATTCAAACTAACAGCTACATACAGCAATTTCCTGCAGTAACATATTACACTATATAATGTCGTTCTCAGGGTCTACTATTTTCTGCCATACTTTTCTTCTGAAATCGAACCTTGTTAGCTTAAAGTGGTTACAGTGAATGCTCAGCTGCAGGCACTCAGACTAAACTGACCTGCCCCACTATAACCTACATCAGCAGGAGGCTATACAGTACACGTGGACCTGCATGGGAGCATAGTACCGGTGAACTCTGAATGGAATTCAAACTTGAGTAACATTGAAATTAGAAAGGTAATTTAACGTTATGATGAATATAAAGACATACTAAATGTTAAGCAGAACAACTCAGTGACTAGTAAGAAAAGGCAAGATACTTGGAGTTGGAAAGGAGTTATTTTTTTAACTCTGGACTGCAGTTCAATGTAAAACATCTACTGTTGACTTTCTCTGATGGATGCAGTAACGTGAACATTTGCACTGACCATGTATCCTTGTTTTGAATTATTTACAGGTTATTGACTAAACAAAGTAACTTGACTTAGATTCATCTAACGTCAGTACTTGATGGCTAGTTGTAATTAGTAATGTTAAACTATTGTAATGTTGGAATGTATTTTCTATTGTTTTGACCAGGTTACAATAGTTATACTATTAAGATTTTGTTATACACATTATTTGTTAGAATTAAACAGATGTGGAACATTTAGGTTGCTGTATGATAGGTGTTATTTTATTCTGAATACATGACAGCAAAAATTATTATTTGGTGGTTTACACAATATTATGCTACTGTGGCTTTAATTGGAAGAGATACGCACTGTGACATTTCTGCTCATTGAGAAAACTCGTGTTGGAAATTGTACACTATGTCAACCCGGCTAAACGTTAACGGCTTACACTGTTATGCTGTCTGCTTGTGTACACGCATTTGCCTTTTACTCTTGGTAGCGTAAGGGACCAGAGTTCGGGTAATCGAATACACAAAATTTGTAGGCCCTGTGTATTCAAATAGGAAACTATTCAAAATTCCCATTCCTAATCCTAATAATAAACACTATGAAAATAATATTCATAATACAAAATAATAGCAATCCTATACAGAGAGTTGTCGCTTGTGTAGCCTCTCCCAAGTCAATACCAATCTTGCTGAGTGATACCAACGAGTGCTGAAAGATTGTGAAAGGCATTTTTGACCTAAACACAGCAGATCCGAAATTAAAAAGTTAGACAATTCGATCGCGTATCTGGATATCCATCGGGACATCTTACTCTCAGACTGGATATGATGTAAACGAAATGTTGAATTCACAACAAAGTTGCTGTTTTTTCTGCAAGTTTGGTAAACTAATGCCAAACAAAACAGAACGTTATTTTTTTTTTCACTGTTATAATGAAGCCAGATGTGGCCACACTAACTGTTCGTCTTCATTTTTTTTCCCATATTTTCCTTATGATTTATTGATTTCAGCACATTCCGTACGGCATATTGGTCGCTTAGTTGTAGAAAACCCGATTTGTAAAAGATTTGCCATGTCGCGGGAACGAGTACCACCAACACAGCACCTCAGTATGTAGTCTCAGAGTCTGACCGCAACAAATATGACGTGCGGCGGGAAAGTTAGGATTAGTTCATAGTTATGTTTATAATTTAATTTTCAGATTTTTGGCACACTAGCCCATTTTCCTGGATTCATGAAACAGAAGCCATGTGCACTATATATATTATAGTAGTTTAAAAAAAAAACAGCCCAGTCGAGCTTGTGGAGAGGCGAGGCGGCGCAGTAGGCGTGCAGAGCCCGTTCCGCTAAAACAAACTTGAAAACTCACGTTCCCACGTGCAATTCTGATTATTTTTTTCCAATTTTGTAGGCAGCCAACAGGCCAGGCGTCTCGTCGTGTCAAAAAAGGCAGCCGCCGCCCGGCTGAAAAAAAAACAGATCTGCCCATCTTGCAGATACTAGAGTGCCTTTAACAATAATGATTAATTGTGCTGCAAGCAGACTAGATCACTTGCGCATTGCTGGGTGAAAAAAACTAAAATATTGGAACAGTGTCAGCTGTTACGTCTTGACACAACACTTAACCAATCACAACTTAAGGGACAGGTTTTCTGTGCTAAGCAAATCAGAGGCTGAAACGCTAAAAATGACTGCTAAAAAGATAACCGATTATTTTCAAAGCAAAAATAGTGACAATGAACGCAGGGTTTTCAAAATAAGCAATCCACCACCTAATACTGTATTTGCATGGGCTACAGTGGAAATCAAAAGTATTTACCCCCCTGGACTTTTCCACATTTTATTGTGTTACAACATGGAATCAAAATGGATTTAATTATGAGTTTTTGCCACTGATCAACACAAAAAAAAGTCCATAATGTCAAAGTGAAAAATAAAATCTACAAATTGTTCTAAATTAATTACAAATATAAGACAGAAAATAACTGATTGCATAAGTATTCACCCCCTTTGCTATGACACACCTAAATAAGCTCTGGTGCAACCAATTGTCTTTAGAAGTCACATAATTAGTTGAATGGAGTCCACCTGTGTGCAATTAAGGTGTTTCACATGATTTCAGGTTAAATACACTTGACTCTGGGAGGTCCCACAGTTGGTTAGTACATTTCCTAACAAAAACTACATAATGAAGACAAAAGCACGTTCAAAGCAAATCTGGAATAAGGTTCTTCAAAAGCACCAATCAGGGGTAGGATATAAGAACATTTCCAAGGCACTGAATATACCCCGGAGCACAGTAAAGTCAATTTTTAAAAAATGGAGAGCATACGGCACAACTGTGAATCTGTCTAGAACAGGCCGTCCTCAAAAACTGAGTATCCAGGCGAGAAGAGCACTAGTCAGGGAGGCCACCAAGAGGCCTATGGCAACTCTAAAGGAGTTACAGTGTTCCACGGCTGAGCTTGGAGACTCTATACATACAGCAACAATAGCCCGGGTGCGTCACAAAACTGGCCTTTATGGGAAAATGGCAAAAATAAAGCCACTGTTGGAAAAAACTCACATCAGTTTGCCATAAGGCATGTGGGAGACTCTGAGACCAAGTGGAAGATTCTATGGTCTGATGAGACCAAAATAGAGCTTTTTGGCCTCAACGCTAAGCGCTATGTTTGGAGCAAGCCTAACACCACACATCATCCTGAGAACACCATCCCTACCGTGAAGCATGGTGATGGCAGCATCATGCTATGGGGATGCTTCTCTGCATCAGGGCCTGAAAAGCTTGTGAAGATAGAGGGCAAAATGGATGCAGCAAAGTACAGAGAAATCCTGGAGGAAAACCTGCTGAAGTCTGCAAGAGACCTGGGTCTTGGCAGAAGATTCATCTTCCAGCAGGACAATGACCTCAAACATACAGCCAAAGCCACACTGGAGTGGCTTAAAAACAAAAAGGTCAATGTCCTGCTGTGGCCCAGTCAAAGCCTGGACCTCAATCCAATTGAGAATATGTGGAAAGAGTTGAAAATTGCTGTTCACCAAAGGTCCCCATCCAAATTGACAGAGCTTGTGCAATTTTTCAAAGAAGAATGGGCAAAAATTGCAGTGTCCAGATGTGCAAAGCTGGTACAGACTTATCCAAATAGACCTCTACCAAATATTGACTCAAGGGGGTGAATACTTATGCAATCAATTATTTGCTGTTTTGTATTTGTAATTAATTTAGAACATTTTTTTGTAGATTTTATTTTTCACTTTGACATTATGGACTTTGTGTTGATCAGTGGCAAAAACACCTAATTAAATCCATTTTGATTCCATGATGTAACAATAAAATGTGGAAAAGTCCAAGGGGGGGTGAACATTTTTGAGAGCCACTGTAATTTATTAAAAACATATTAAGATTATTTTTGGGTATTATCATTCAGTCCATGTGTTGTTGTATTATTGTACTGTAAGATGATATATAGTACATAATAGCTATAAAAATGCACCAAAATAAAAAAAATCTAAAAAGTTCTCTTATCGTGATATCGTAAAAATATGTACCCAGGTGCTTGTGAGAGATATTGGGGGTTCCTGTATAGAGGCTGTACGCCTTTAGAAGAAAGGCGTGCTGGGATATCAGCTGAACTTCTCAGCTGATATACAAATGCTTAAGTGCAGAGGTCCTGGATTACTACACTCATGTTTCATGCAACAGTCATGGTGAACAAACGTGTGCAAGTACTGTTGTGTAAAAAAAAAAAAAAAAAAAAAAAAAAAAATGGTTGAAATGAACAGTTGCATTAAAAAAATGTAGAACAGCGAAAAACTAAAACAGACGTGCATTAGCAAAATGCCCTGAAAACTTAACAAAGAAAACTATTTAAATTAAGCAATAAGCTTAATAATTAAGCTAAAAAGGAAGTGAAAAGGAATTTTTTTTTTTTTTTTGTGTGTATGTGTGTGTGAACTACAATAAACCAACATTATCTTTCCCCAGTGAAATTTACCATAACAAAAAACAGTAATGAAAAAAATGTAGAATATAAAAAAGTGCAAGCAGATATAGACAACTAAACAAAAAACACTGTTCAAATTCTTTGTTGTATTATATATTTAAGGTAAGGCAAGTTTATTTTTCCATTAAAAGTGCTCCCTGCTATAATGTTCTGCCGCCTGGCTGTACAGAATTCCTGGGGAGATCCCTGTAAATTTACACACACACACACACACACACACACTAAAAACAAGTGCACAGATGGGGGAGGCTATTGTAATAGAGCAATTCTGCCATGCGGTTGGTGCCGAGCCGCAAGCCGATACGGCGCCATAACCCCAACACCTTGGACCAAGCCGTGAAACTGGCAGAGGATTTTTAGGATTCTCTGGTGTCAGCACAGTCCAGGCTACTCACTGCTCCAGCCCAATGGAGCATCCGAGCCCCACCTCATCTCCCTGCTCCACCACCCCCACCACCAGGACTTACTAGACCTACTAGAGCACTGGCCCCAATGGGCGACTTCCCCTCCATGGAGACCAAGGTTGGCTACACCCACCCTGCTGCAATACCAGCAGCGGGACAGACCATTAACCACTGTTCCCTACCTGTTTTAGGTGTCACCAGCCGGGTCATCAGGCCAGGTCATGCCCATCTGCGATGGAGTGTGACATGGCCGTATGTAATCTGGCATCTGAAGCGGGTATGCGAGGGAAAAATGGTCGGGAGGGGCCTTGTATTATTAATGTGATTTTGAGAAATGTGAAAACCCATGCATTAGTGGACACAGGGTGTGGTCAGACCTTAATAAGAGCATCTCTCTTGTGCAGTGTGTTGTGGCAGCCACAAGGTCAGGTGGCAATCTCCTGTATCCATGGATACCCGGCAACATACCCCACAGTCAATGCATATTTATCGGTCGGTCCGATAAAATGTCACCTGGTAGTTGGGGTGGCGGAAAGGCTACCACATCCAGTTATTCTGGGTCGAGACAGGCCAAACTATAAAGATTTGGTGAAATTAATGGCAGTCCCAACCGTACACGTAAATCTGGCAGAAAAGCCGAAAATGACTGGTAATGTATAATATAGAGAAGGTTGCGGAAATGGGAGGAAGCATTAATAAGACAAGGCTGGAGGCTGGTGGGAGCCTGCTATAACGGCGACAAACGCCAGTCAAAGGGGGTCAGAACTCAGTGTGACCGAGAGGGCAAGGTTACTGGGCCATCAAGGGCAGATGTTACTCCCGCCCCTCTCAATATACCGGACATGTGGCACTCAAGCGCGGACATAGTGTGGGTCCAAAATAACAACCCCTCACTAGTGCACACTTGGGGACAGGTCCGGTCTATTGAAGGTAAGGATGTTGAAGGCTCTGGGGCGCTAGTATTTCCACATCTGATTATCAAGGGGCAATTACTGTATAGGGTAAACCTTGTCACGGGCACAGGACAGCCTGTAACACCATTTTTGGTAACCCTGTCTTGTCAGTTGGATATCCCCCGGAGCACAGTAAAGTCATGAGGATACACGATATCCCTTTTGCGGGGCACCTCGGAGCTGACAAGACAAGGGAGCAGATCGATTTTATTGGGTAGGGTAAATATGTAGCTACATGCCCAGACTGCCAGCAAGTAGCGCCGGGTCGAGTGTGCCCCGCCCCTTTGGTCCCACTGCCGACTATTTCCACCCCCTCTGAATGCATCGCAATGGACATAGTCAGCCTTTTGCATATATTAGTGGTGGTAGATTATGCAATGTGATACCCAGAGGCAGTTCCACTGAGGTCCACTAGTGCTGCTGCCATAGCCACAGAACTAGTGCAGATTATGGCAAGAGTAGGGCTCCCCAAGGAGATATTGATTGATCATGGAATAAATTTATTGTCAAACACGTTGAAGCAAGTATATAAAATACTAAAAATACGTCCCATCAGAATGTCTGTTCATCGTCCACAGTGAGATGGTTTGGTGGAACAATTTAATCAGACCCTGAAGGCGATTCTGAGACTACTTGTAAATCAAGAACAAAAACATTGGGCATTGCTTCTTCCCTACCTCCTTTTTGCAGTGAGAGGTGTCGCAGAGTTCAAAGGTGTTCTCTCCCTTTGTATGGCCGACAGCCTTGCGGCATTCTCCATCTGTTGAGAGAGAGGGATGGGAGGAGCACAAAGGCTCGCCCACAAATGTAGTGCAGCATGTGCTCCTGCTTAGAGATCGCCAAGATTTGGCGGTCGTTTGGCCCAGGACAATCTCAAACCAGCTCAGCACCGGCTACAGCAGCATTACAATCAAAATGCATTAATCTGAACCTTTCGACCTGGAGAAAAGGTAATGCTGCTGCTTCCCTCATCGGAATCAAAACTATTGTTTTCAGCAAGTTTTATTCAACTTTATGTAAGCAAATGTGTTCATTCTATAAGGTGAGGCAAATCCTTTGGCCATAGCTGTAGTTTATGAAAAAGAAACAGCTTCAGAGGCTACAGAACTAACCCAAGTAACAGAACATAACTTTTTTTGCACATGTTTGTTTTATCATCGTTTCTGAGATGGGCTACCACAGAGATTCAGGGAACACATCAGTGAGTAGAATCAGCATTCACCTGCTACAGTAAATAACACACAGCATATCAACAAGGAACATTAGCGCTTCGAAATAACATCCTACTGTACAGATGATATCTATCAATTCTGAAATGTAGTACAGTAAATACCATTGCTCATTAGTACAATTCAATTTTGGACAAAATGTAATACCTGTTGTACCGATATTGGTTTAGTTTGTAATAAACATATTTTTGACCTGAAACTAATGGTGGTCTGTGAAATATATATATACCCATATATATATATATATATATATATATATATATATATATATATACACACACATCATGTTTTCAGCCTGACCTACTATAATGAATCTTGGAAGACTAGCAATACACCAATTTGTATGTTTTACTAATGATGTACAGAATGTGCTGCGTTTCAGTACAAGGGCTAATTATTAAAATGATTAACAGCAGATTTGGTTGAAATTTGTCTGACTATTCTGCTCCATTCACAGTATTTTACAAACTCCCTGCAGAGGTTGGTTGCTCTGCCATACAAATCCAGCAACAGTACAACCGAAAAGAGCTTCTCGTAGCAATATGCACAAATATATATATATATATATATATATATATATATATATATATATATATATATATATATATATATATATATATATGTATACACACACACACACACACACACACACATATATATATATATATATATATATATATATATATATATATATATATATATATATATCATTATCCAGTTACAGGAAGAAACAGTTACATGTCAGAGTTCACAGTGCTACCCAAACAGCAAAAGTGTAAAAAATAACGCAGCAATGTCACTTAGTCTCTGCATGAAATTGCATTGAGCATATGACTTTTCTGAAATACCCACAGGAGGCAGAAATCTGAGGACTTGAGACTATATGCAGAGTCACTGACTGATGACACTTTTAACCAAATAAGAACACAGTCAGCAATTCACACACAGTAATGCTTTAAATATGTCATAGTGTTTATTTAAAGTGGTATGCTGTTAAAAATGGTCAAGTCAAGTTCCTGCCAGGGAAACTGTGCTCCAGTTTTCATAGATTTGGAGTAGTTCTGTTTTATGCAATGCTGCCCAAGAGATTTCTGTCACAAGGTCACTTGCTCACAAATTTTGACAACCTTCAATTATAACCACTGATGGTCGACAGACTAGTTAAGATTTTACATTGTCTGAGTTGAAAGCAGCTGTTGTGTTATAGGCACAAATGTACTGGTGTTCAGTAGATTTTGTTCCATCACCTTTTACATAATGATTTTTGAGGGGTGTAATTCTCTAACTCAAGAAATTCTGCCAGGTCTGTATGTAAGCACTCCTATCCTAACCTGTAGCGTGGTCAGAGTCAAAAAGGGTTGAAGTCAGAGACTGTACTGTCACGGAATGGAGGGAAGGGGGATATGGATTACCAGCAATGTCTGACAGACATGGGTGGGACAGAGAAGAAAGGCAATTGTCTTTGGTGTGAGGGGTGGAGGGCAGGAAATTGCACAGAATAGAACAGTCCAATTAGCTGAAGGCTTGTTTAGATTATTGTTGGAGTATTGTTCATTTTTAGAATTTTTCTGGTGTGAAAGTTCGTATTTGGGTTTTGGGAATATGAATGCAAAAATGTTTAATATTGGGTCAGCAAATCATTATGTGGTAATGATGCATCCAAGGTGAGATTTGGAAGTGAAAGTTACAAGAATATATAATACAGTATTGTGCAGACGTTCCTGGTTGTGATCAAACAGAGGAGAGCAGACAACTCTGGAAGTCATGCTGATCTTAGTGTGCGAGTTGGGTATCAATCAGTAGTCCTAGATCACTCAAGTTGTTGACAGCTTTCATGTTTTACTTGCATTGGCTTAGGATGCTCAAGTAAGGTGTGTGTCCTGTTTGTATTGTGTAACACTGTCAGGGGCCTTGTGGTTATAAGTTGGGTTCCTTGCTGAACATTTACAAGGGTCAGCATTTCACAGAAACATTCAATGCAACAGCATGGTAATTTGCTAACTGAGAACGAGTTGCAGGAGTAAACGGCTGGCTTCCTCTCCTCTGGAAAAGTCACCAGAAGAAGCTGTAAAACTCTTGAAAGTGTCATACTGTAGCTCATTATACTTTTAAACTAGAACACAAAACATTCTGCAGAGGCTTTGGGAAATATGATATTGGTTTCAATGGCAAGTTTGAAGAGTGGGCATAGACTGTGGTCTTTTTATTCCTAATAGTATCCAAGGTTTTTTTTTTTTTTTTTTTTTTTTTTTTTTTTTTAATGTGTTTAAATGTGGAAATACTATGTTATGCATGCTTTCAGTATACTGTTGTATTTCCTATTTGAATCAATCTACATTGCAAAGTGGGCCACTAAGAAAGGGAGCAGTAAAAACCTACAACCACAAAACAGTTTTATTATCATATTACTGCATATAGGAACCAAATCATCACTACAATAGTTTGTATAAACTCTGTACTAGAGTGGGAACAATAATGTATTACTGTGATGTTATTGATAGTTGTGTTTCTGAGTCATCTAAAGCTAATAAAAAAAAAATCCCGGCGCCATTGCTACAAAGATGTTCCTTTGTCTTCCTGTAAGACAACCAATGTGTTCATAAAGTGATGCAAGTGCCATTAAATATTTGTACTTTAATAACTTTCATTTTACAGTTGCCTTGTCTAATAAATACGGTGTGGCTTTTTTCCTCAAAGAAAACACATTAACAAATAATGTTTTTCATGCACTTAGATTCTTTTAAAGGGCTATAAGAATTGGAAAAACGACAGTATAACAACCTGATCAAGTTAGTATTTCGAAACAATTACAGTACAATGCAGTCTTTGCAAATAAACAAGAAAGGGATGCTTCAGTTAAATCACTTTTCTATAGATGCTACAGTACAGTCTCTTTTCATTGTACTTGATTTCCCTTGGCAGCAAGTCAAAGATAAACTGAATACAGCAGATTAGTTAGGCAGTTGGCTGAGGTGCTAATTTTATATATATTTCTTTTTACATCCATATATATATATATATATATATATATATATATATATATATATATTATATATATATATATATATATATATATATATATTATATATATCTTACATTTTTATAATCGCCCACCCCCAGAAAAAAAAAAAAAAAAAAAAAAAAAAAAAAGAATGTAAAAAAAACAGCATCTTTCTGAACCTTTACAATTGTCTATTTCAAATTATCTGCACCCCCACCCCCACAGCAAGTCCCATCTGTTTGTGATCCATAAAGTAGTAATCAAAACAGTATTGAGTTTCCTAAGAAATTACACAAATCTATATAGTACAATAGCCCACCGAGTTCCAGCAGCATCACCTAAGCAAGCGTACAGTAAATATTGTAATGGTAAGATTTTTCATTTTGTTCATAATTTCACCCATGGAACATGAAATACATCTTTTAAAAAAAAAAAAAAAAAAAAAAAAGCGCATCGCGTTTTTCTCAATCACTTTCGCTCTATGTCAACGAATAGCTGTATCACAGTTCAAGTGGCCATCCCATCAGTCGAGCACTGGTTATACTGAGTGGCCCTTGTTTTGTACATCTGCCACTGTAGGCCCTCAGTAAGGCCAGATATCCTTGCTTACAAATCAGAAAATCAAACAGCACGCATTTAACGTTTAGCGTTTTACTTGACCCAATCCATATCAGATATTATGGGGGTTGTTTTTTTTTTTTTGTTTTTTTTGTTGTTTTGTTTTTTTTTTGTTTTTTTATGTGCATTGTTTGTTTTCTTTTGTTATTTTCCTTTAGTTGCAAATGACTGTGTAGACGCAATATACATTATTTTTTAAAGAATGTCACGATCATAAAAGAACCACAGCTGCTTTAATGTAGTGACCTTTGGTAAATATTTTGAAGCTTAATGATAATCTCCTAATATTGTAAATGCTTGTTATACAGTATGAACTGGAAAATGCAGTGATTGGTTTGGTGTAAATAAAAAATCAAAACGTAATTTACTGAAGAACGTAAAGAGGAGGCGCACTATGCAATACTTAAAATAACTGGACAACACAAATTATATACACCTAAAGGTAAAGCTAATAATGTCAAGTCTATACAGTATATAAGATATGTCTGCATCCCGGAAATACAGCAGTACCTGCTTTGTGTGCCAAGCAGTGATGCTGAGTGAATCCATGCAAACACTAACATTGCGATAGCTAGAGCATTAGCTGGGTTGATAATAATAATAATAATAATAATAATAATAATAATAATAATAATAATAATAATAATAACCTTATGAAAATTGTCATATTGTGGGTCACGCGGAAAGGCACTGCGTTGAAATGTATGGTTTATTGTTAATGATTAGCGTTTCACGAACAAAACATTGTACTAACATAACCAAATAAACGTGAAATGCAGATGATTGGTCAATTTCCACGTAATTTCAATTTCCACTTGAAGCTGAGTTTCTTTAAAATCACAACATTTGTATACATACTACATAGCTAAAACATAGATCTCCGTTTACAAAAAAAAAATTAACATTTAAAAAATAATGAGTTACCTGTTATTATCCAGTATTTGTTTTACAGCTTTCCTTGGTTAAATCCAGCAATGCCGATCTCTTTTATAAATGTTACAGGGTACGTTATTTCATTTATTTTTTTAATGCAGCTGATGGTGACATAGACATTCCTCCAATCAACCTTCCTGCTGGGTTCTTTTCGTTGTACAGACATGTGAATGTTAGGACTTTGAGAGTGGGCTTGAACCATTCTCAAAAAAGGGGTGTTCGTAATTGTAATGTTTGTTTTATATTCGAAGAAAAGCAGTTGCATCCTAAAAAAAATCATATTATTAAATATATCACTTATTTGTTTTGTGAAGAACAATTTAGTACAAAAAGTAACCATTAATGTAGCTTATATGTATTTGTTTTAGGGACTTTTCAACCCCGGCTTTTGTTATCACGGTTGCTGTTTCCAGTGCAAACAGCAGACTTAGCAACACTCTCGTTTACCAGCACGGTTGGTTATACCATGGACGTAAGGCACTCAGTCGTGACAGATGACGCCCTATATAACCCTCATATTTAGGTGTTTATTGTTTCCTGCCATTAGGAACTTTTCTAAACATTGCTTTACAGTTCTTACACTGTCCTTCTATCTGTGTTTTATGGTCATCTTGAACTGTTGAGTGAGCTGTCCAAGGTTATAAAAATAGCTGCTGCACTTTCTCAGCGACATGAATACTTTGTGATTAAGTTACTGTAATAAAAATAACTAAATTGCCCTTGGCCAATATTAATACAGTAGGTTGACTGGACTTTTTGATTTCTATTTCTAATATATTAGCAGCACTACGCCAGCATAATAATTATAGCTATTGATTAAACTAGCATTTGTTCTCTGTTTCAGAGATATATGTTTTGAGGTTATGAATTAAATAAAAGGATACACATTCATGTCATGAACTGGAACAGAGAAAAAATTATTAATTATTATTTAACTAATACAGAAATATAGGCACGTTAAATGACATTAAAACCTGTAAGAACATGTGTAAAGTAGGCAAATATATTTGTAAAGATAAAAATGAAATCGCAAATAGACAAGATGAATATTAAGAAACCTGCCATGCAAAACTAGCAGCCTTGTTTATGTTTATTTTGAAAACACTGTAACAAAATAAAACATAGGAGACAAGTACAGCATTGTGTAAAATAATACAGAACCACATATTGAACATAAGAAACACAATAATAAACTAACCCAATAGTTAAACATTTTACTAAAAATTCACATAACATGCAATATCTACAATTTGTAGTTTTAGAAGAAATACAATTAGATAATGTACAATACAGAAGAATAAAGGTAAATAAATGGATACAAAGAGTTTTAAATAGAAAGGAATTGTAGATTGTTACATAAGAACATAAAAACATAAGAAAGTTTACAAACGAGAGGAGGCTATACGGTCTATCTTGCTTGTTTGGTTGTTAGCAGCTTATTGATCCCAGAATCTCATCAAGTAGCTTCTTGAAGGATCCCAGGGTGTCAGCTTCAGTAACATTACTGGGATGGTTCCAGACCCTCACAATTCTCTGTGTAAAAAATGCTATTTTCTGTTTTGAATGCCATTTTTAACCCTTGGTCCTTGTTTCTTTTTTCAGGTCAAAAAAGTCCCTTGGGTCAACATTGTCAATACATTTTAGAATTTTGAATGCTTGAATCAGGTCGCCACGTAAAATTCTTTGTTCGAGACTGAATAGATTAAATTCTTTTAGCCTGTCTGCATATGAAATGCCTTTTAAACCCGGAATAATTCTGGTCACTCTTCTTTGCACTCTTTCTAGAGCAGCGATATCCTTTTTGTAGCGAGGTGACCAGAACTGAACACAATATTCAAGATGAGGTCTTACTAATGCATTGTACAGTTTTAACATTACTTCCCTTGATTTAAATTCAACACTTTTCACAATATATCCAAGCATCTTGTTGGCCTTTTTTTATTGCTTTCCCACATTGTCTAGATGAAGTCTTTTTCATAGATTCCTTCTTTAATTTCAGTATCTCTCATATGATATTTATAATGCACATTTTTATTTCCTGTGTGCAGTACCTTACACTTTTCTCTATTAAATGTCATTTGCCATGCGCCTGCCCAGTTCTGAATCTTGTCTAGATCATTTTGAATGAACTTTGCTGCTGCAACAGTGTTTGCCTTATTTATGTGTCATCTGTAAATGTAACTAGTTTGCTTACTATAACAGAATGTAAATCATTAATGTAGATTAGGAATAGTAGAGGACCTAATACTGATTCCAGTGTTACTCCACTGGTTACCTCAATCCATTTTGAGGTTTCTCCTCTAATCAGTACTTTCTGTTTTTTACATGTTAACCACTCCCTAATCCATGTACTTGTGTTCTCTTGAATCCCTACTGCGTTCAGTTTGAGAATTAATCTTTTATGCGGGACTCTGTCAAAAGCTTTCTGGAAAACTAAATAAACCATATCATGTGCTTTTCAATTATCCGTTATTAATGTTGCATCCTCAAAAAAATCAAGCAGGTTAGGTAGACACGATCTCCCTTTCCTAAAACCATGTTGACTGTCCAGGATACTGTTACCATATAGGTAATTTTCCATTTTGGATCTTATTATAGTTTCCATAAGTTTGCATATAATAGAAGTCAGGCTTATTGGTTGTTGTTACCTGGTTCGGTTTTGTCTCCCTTGTTGTGGCTCGGTATTACGTTTGCAATTTTCCAGTCTGTTCGTACAACCCCTGTGTCAAGAGACTGTTGCATGATCTTGGTTAGCGGTTTGCAAATAACTTCTTTCATTTCTTTGAGTACTATTGGGAGGATCTCATCTGGCCCAGGGAATTTGTTTATTTTAAGATCTCCTAGTCCTTTTAACACTTCTGCCTTGGTTATGCTAAAGTTATTTAAAACTGGACAGGAACAGGTTGACATGTTTGGTATGTTGTTCGTATCCTCCTTTGTAAAAACTTATCATTTAATGTAATCATGTAAATTTAGTCATTTAATGTAAAAAGTAATCATTTAATATATTTGCAATTTTTTTTTTCTTCGTCTATGATTTTGCCATTTTGATCTCTTAGACATTTAACCTCCTCTTTGAATGTTCTCTTGCTGTTGTAATATTGGAAAAACATTTTGGAATTGGTTTTAGCCCCCTTAGCAATGTTCATTTCTATTTCTCTCTTGGCCTTTCTAACTTCCTTTTTGACTTGCGTTTGCAGTTCCATGTACTCTTTCTGTGTACTTTGTTTTTGGTCCCTTTTTAATGCTCTGTAAAGTGCCTTTTTTCTCAGATTTTTTTTTTTTTTAATTGATCTATTAAACCATTTTGGCAATTTAGTTTTAGATTTAGATTTGTCCACTTTTGGGATGTAATTGTTTTGCGCCTCTAGTACTACATTTTTAAAAAACGGCCATCCTTTTTCTATGGATGTTTTCTCTAATTAACTCCAATCTACTTCTGTTAGTCTCTGTTTCATACCTTCATAGTTTGCCTTTCCAAAATTGTAAACCTTAGCTTTAGTCATTACTTTTTGGATTTTAAAAATCACTTCAAATGAGACGATGATGTGGTCTGAGTTTGCTAGTGGTTCTCTGACCTCTGTTTTTGTTATTCTGTCTTCGTTATTGGAAAATATTTCTTATGTATAGCGCTACCCCTCTGCCTCTTCTGTCCTACCTGTCTTTCATATACACTGTATACCCACAAATATTATATTCGTCCCCACCACTGTCAGACAACCAAGTTTCTGTAACACCTATCACATCATAGTTACTTGTTAGTGCAGTAGCTTCAAGTTCTAAAATTTTGTTTATGATACTTCTAGCATTTAGATAAATACATTTAATGGCTGTCTTACCTGAGTTGTTGCCCTTGTTTTGATGCGGTCTCCCTTCTGTTTTTTTGTTGATTTCTTCCCCCTTCCTTTCTAGTTTAAATTATTCTGAACCTGCTCGAGGATCTTTTCTCCAAGTAGATTGGTTCCCTTTTTATTTAAATACAGTCCGTGCAGTCTATATAGATAGTCCTTGTTGTAGAATGTGGTCCAATGATCAAGACAGGTGAAGCCTTCCTGTGTGCACCACATCTTCAGCCATGTGTTTAGATTAATTATTTCCAGCTGTCCATATGGTCCTTTGCAAGGTGTCGGCAGTATCTCAGAAAATACCACAGTTTTGGTCTTGTCTTTTAATTTCCTTCCTAGCTCTCTGAATTTGTTCTGCAGGGATTTTGGTCTCTCTCTTCCAATGTTGTTTGTACCAATGTACATCATTTACAATGTAACAAATTTCATAAAAAAAACAAATTGATAGATTTAAATAGAAATAAGTGAGTGTAGTTTCCATGGCATCAAACGCCTATAAGTACCTCCACTGTTCCCTTGACAAAGATATGTTAAACATATCAAAACGTTGGCTATCTATTGTAACGGAGGCTGGCAGCAGGATTTGTTGTTGTCTGCACCAGGAGACCACAGCCAGCGCTGTGACAAGTGTAATAGAAATGTAATAGAAAATAGGATTGGCTTGACATGGAAAAGTACTGGCTTCTTGCACTCCTATAATCTTGCTTGCATAACCTTGTATGCTTTGCTTAAGATAAAGTTTTGCCTACACTGCAGCTGCAGCTGTGACAATGGATAATAGGATGAGCCAGACGTGTTTCTTTGCACATACACACAAAACAGCCATTCTGTTATCTGCTTGCTTAGCTATATGCCACATATGCATAGTTATAAATTGTTTCCCTTATATGCTAATATCTGAATCAACATTGGCTAACCCTCTGCCTTGCTGACAGTTTTAAGGTATATAAGAAACTGAACTAACTCTGTATGTTGGAACACTACTCGATGATTGTCTAGCACCCTCTGTGTTGAGAGCATTTTCAGTTTGCAAACTTAAGAAATAAAGGCCTGTGTGTTTGGAACTCGCAGTCTCTCTTCCTTTTATTAGAGTTTCCACGAATTTCCACGACACGAGTGTTCAGCATGAAACGGACCTGTGGGTCGGTCCCACACCCCATTACAGCAGTTTCCAGTTGGGGGCCCCATGGAGCGCATGGGGCTGGGGGTTGACATCCTAGGCCCCTTCCCTTGCTCTGATCGGGGGAACAGATTCATCCTTATGACCATGGACTACTTCACTTGACTTTGACTCGCTTGGGAAAATAAAATTGTTAATAAAAGAGCCATCTGTTTTGGATGATAGAAGTTATATGCTTGGCTTCTTACTGCTGCCACAATTAGGCACTCTGGAAGCTCTTGGAATTGAAATTCTATTCTGAAGTCTTCATGACAACATGAACTGCAGCTTGCAACTGAACTTTTCTTTTGAAAGACAACTTGTTTAGAAAAAACAGCTTGTTTACAGCACTGCTTTTTCCATCCAGCTGAAGAAGGACTTGTAGTCTGAAATATGCTGATATAATCACATTTTTGTATATCTACATTAGCCTTTTTTCTTTTTGAGTACAAAGCAGATGTGTGATGATACTGTAAATATGTAGTGAATCTTAAAAAAGTAATAAATAAATAATGGTTTTAGAAAGTTATTTAATTGTACATACTTATATCTATATTCATGATTGGAATATGAGCTATATACATATTTTATTGGAAGTTTTATAGGAAAAAGTGTATAATACAAACAGACATTTCCTGCACTTTTCTTGAAAACGGTCACACAGTCACACAATGGCCAACTGTTAATTTTTCCCAGGTATGATTTAAGAAAAGCGCTTAATTCCTTATTCCAGGAATTTTATTAATGTTTAAATTACCTATATTAATATTTTTAGTGGCTCCACTTTTAGTTTGCTTGCATTTTGATTCCTGGTATTCTTTTAACGTCACACTATAGGGTAGGGCTGTCCTCTAGGTTTGTACACAGGTAGGGTCCCCAAAAACCCTTTGTCCTAGACAGTGTCAACATGGCCCTACATGTTTAAGTGGTATTGTAATAGCAAATGGACTGGTCTTAGTTTACAAGAAAGCATGGTGGACTTCAATAAATGCAGTTCACTATACCGTAGAGGAGAATGTTGCTCTCTAGTGCCTGCCTTCTTAGACATGTCAAAGAAAATGTTTTTTTTATTTTTTTTATTTTCATTATTTTTTTTTACATACTACTATACCTTTAACCGTTTGGTTATCTGCATTGATCCTGAACAACAGCAAACCTATGCACTCTAGGGAATCAAAGGGTTCAATACATGTTTAAAAAAAATACTGTGCTGACATTGAAATAGCAATACTGTGAAGTTTCGTGTTTCTCATGTGACTGGGTTAGAGAAAGTAATGTAACAATTTGTTACATTACTTGTCATGATTTCTGTGGATGTTAATAATTATTAGAAGTGTTGTAATTGAATTTGACCATGCAACATTTCATAATAGTGTGACATGCTCTCCGCACCTTCACAGAATTTTTGAACAATTCATTTTAATGTGAACCCTCTGGAGCTCGCACACCAACCTTTAAAAAGCGTCATTAACTCAAGTGTTGGTTGATATGTATGTAATGATTAACCTGTTAGATGCAAATATAACTAACAAATATATTTTTCAAACGCCATTTCTACAAATGTTGCAGCATAGTATGTTCATGTAATAGTAAAGCGAAATCCCCTTCTATTTTTATGGGAATGTGTTTTTTGGCCATACATAACAAATAGTATTATTCAAATATCTTTTCAGCTACATCCAGAAAAGTATAACAATGACATTTGCTATGAATAGTTACTGTATGTATCTAAAATTATCACCTGTATTTGTGTTTGCCTAACATTATAACATTGTATAATCGTATTTGCATTTATAGCCTACATTTTTACAGATGCACAGTACAGTACTTCCGCAGATTTCCAGCAGTTTGCTTTATTTGTTTATGATGATTTACTTATATTTATAAAATACAATCAAATATAACTCATATGGGGAGGTGAATAATATCTGGGGTATAATATTAATAATAATAATAATAATAATAATAATAATAATAATAATAATAATAATCGATACTGTATTTACATTACAGTTCAAGTTATTGTGTTTCTCTATCAAATAAAAACAGGAGGTGGCGCTCCTACAAAGGTTACCAATTTGCAATAGCTCCAAATCCTATGAATCCTCCGCCTTCCCACTGATCATGTCGGTCGCTCTAAAGGCTGCGATATAACGGCTCATCTATGGAGCCAATCATATGACAATGGAAACCGATGTTAGGGACAGAAAACAGGCAGCAAAGATGGGCATCATGACATCAAATAGTTAAAGAACCGGCTTATATTGGTTGTAATTTAAGTAATTGTGCGTTATAAAGATTTGCGACGTGTTCTTTTGCGCTGGCTCCACACTGTTAGTGTTGGGCTGCAAAAATATGGCAAAGGTTCAGGTGAACAATGTAGCAGTGTTGGATAACCCATCTCCCTTTTTAAATCCTTTCCAGTTTGAAATCACTTTTGAGTGTATTGAAGATTTACCAGAAGGTATGTGCACATTGTTTAAAATTGAAATAACGTAGAAAATGCATGTTGACTATATTATCATCCTGTAACAATTGCGAGGCCAGGGTTATAATATAACATTTTAAAAAATAACTTTGGCTTTAAGGGATCAGTAGTTCTAAACGCGTTAGTAAGGTTACGCACGGTAATCATAACACGCATTTAAACGCTGTTTCACATGATGTTGAGAAAACAAGGAAACCTTTTTTTTTTATAGCAGATTTTAGAAGAATGTGATTTTTGGTATAGTTAGTAAACAGCAGCTAAAAAATTCACATCCCAATGTATTTCCAATAGGTAGCCATGTTGTCAAGAATGTATTTGGGTAAGTACACGACACAGGTTTGGGTGACCGAACCAGCGATGTCTCTCACTCTGGCGTGAAGCTTGCCTAAAAACCCAACTCAAGTTCGCATACCCTTTTCTAAACTAAGCACGGACTCGTACAGTAAGATATTTAAAAAATATGTAAGCTTGCAACGCAGTGTTCCTAAAATACAGTAATCGTATTCAGTCGTGCTGTGACTAACATGATTAAGTGCTGTGTTCATCCTTCATACTGACAGGATTGACAGCGGCACAGGAAGGAAGTCGCTACAGTACTGTTGTGGCAAATGGTATTCTTTCAACGTTATTTTTTCTCTTATTATACTCGGAGTTAATTTCTGTTGAGTTTGTCAACTGGTTTTAATTCTCACAATCCGTTCTTTATATGCTCTTTTTAAAGTTTTTTTTTTTTTTTAATTCCTTTATTTTTATTTTTTTTAAATAGAAGTTTCCATCAGATACATTATTTTTTTTATGTTTATGCCTAGCCCTTCAGGAATGGTTCTTATGGTGCGAATAGGATGTGGCGATGACATATGGTACTGATGCATATCAGTAGGTTTTGAGTAAAGATCTGTTTTAATAAATCCTTAATAGATCTTTCACCACTGAAATGTCACAGAAGCCTAAACCAAATGCATACTGACAGTTTTTTATTGAAGTTACAGTAATACTGAAATCAAATTTCAATTACAAAACAATGAAAAGTATTATACATTTCAAAGTATTGTGCATTTTAGTGAAAAAAATAGTTGGCAGCGAACTTTAGTATTGCAAATGAAAAAGTATTGCAAATGAACTGCGAACTTAAAAAGTATTGCATAAATCACTTGTAATCTGCATGTCCCATTCTGATCAAGGGCATTTTTAAACCGCTAAAGGCATCCTCAATACCAGGTATTGGGCAAATTTAGAAACGCTGACAACTTGCATCCACAATTTGCTGTTTATAGACGTGTATTGTTATACCTCATCTTTTCAGAATGGTTGACAAAATGTTTGCGGGAATGTTAAAAATAAACCTAAATGTTGAAAATAAACATAAACCACATGTGGTGGAGAAAAGGGTACCCCAGTACCCCAGTTTCCCATGCTTTTACCATGGTTGTAGTATGCATTTAACATTTACCATGTTTTTTCATGATGTTTAATGTGCTTTACAGTAATTATCTGGGCTTTACAACGTTTAGCTTACCATGTATTCACAATGCTTTAATATACTTTGATATGCTTTTACTATACTGTAATAAACATTTAAGGACGTGACTTGGTCAACTAGTATAAATTTAATTAAAGGTTGCAAACGAAACTCTCAAATAGGATATATATATATATATATATATATATATATATATATATATATATATAATATATATATATATATATATATATATAATTATTAAATTTGTTAAAACATCAAAGTATTTTGTCTTAATTAGAATTTGTGACAACAGTTTCATGTGAAAACAGAATTAAAGAATTTCCCTTTAATAGCAAAAGTCCCTGTAATAACAAAATAGTAGATTAAAAAAAACATAATTGTGGCAACAGATATAAATCGTTTTAAACCTTACCCAAATCTGAACCCCTTTTTCTTGTTTATTGAAACTAGTGGAATACCAAAATTGGGGTCCTAGTTTTGAAGCAATTGAAAAATAGTCTTGGTGACTGCCTGCCTATTTAGCTGGAAGAGCACCTGCACATTTGATTGACAAGGTTTGGTTGTACATGTTTGTATATGTATACATTTTATACTGTGAAGTGTTTAAATGTCAGATCTGATGTTTCGTGCAAATCAGTAATGTATTTAACAAATAAATAAAAAATACATTCCTTTTTTTAAATTTGTGTTTTGCTTCCTGAATGACATTAGAGATTGGAGGGGTATTAAAACTACCTTTTGGGGAATGAAAACAAACATGAGGTTAAAGTTCAGTTAGTTATCTATTTTATTATTACTCTTGTTGCCACTAGAATTGTAGTTTTTTTTGTTTATTAAATAAATGGTGTCAGTGAAAAAATACTGTGGATTCTCGCTTGTTTATGTCAATTTAGGATATCTAGACATTTCAAATGGAATGGTATACATACAGTAAATAGCTGCATCCCTGACGAGACTGAAATTGGCTTCTTATTTGCTTGTTTCTTATTCAGACTTTGATCTGCTCCAAACGGAATAATTGGAATAATCCTAAACAATATTAATTTTTTGCTCAGCCCAACACTGATTTCAGGGTCAAAACAGTTGGCAAACACGGCACACATGCCAATGTATGTATTATAGTTGAACTGTAACTATAGTTACATACATTGGCATGTGTGCCATGTTCACAAGCTATTGTGACCCTGAAATCAGTGTTGGGCTGAGCAAAAAATTAATATTGTTTAGGATCTACCCCTCTATAAATATCCACAGAGAAATGAGCAGCCCAACGTTATTTAACCCCATAAATACAAAGCCAATCATTCAGTTTAGAGCAGATCAACGTCTGAATAAGAAACGACGAATAAGAAGCCAACTTCAGCCTCGTGCATCCCTGCACCTTTACAGTCGGTCACATGGTCTGATGAGAAAGAATTCGGCGTAAGCTTGAGCTGCCAAACAGGAAGTTATTAAGTACCAGGAAGAGGCATGTCTTTTCATCTACTGTATTAAAGTATCTGCATATTCAGAAGGTAAGTATAAAATTCAAGTGGAATTGGGATTGAATTGCTAATGCCTATTTTCATATTGTGTTTACAGATCTGGAGTGGAAAATCATTTATGTTGGTTCTGCAGAAAGTGAAGAGTACGACCAGATTTTAGACTCTGTTTTAGTTGGCCCTGTTCCTGCAGGGAGGCACATGTTTGTATTTCAGGTGAGGTAAGAATACTGGCACACAAACTAGCATTGGATTGGAAGGCAATTTATAATGATGACTACAAATTGGTGGCATCAAAAAAACATTTTATTATGAAACTCACCAGAGGTTAATTTGTTCTGGATCGCAACAGATCCCAGATACGGTACCTTTTTGTCTGACAGGCAAGAATTATTCAGTTTGCAAATTATGAACTGTATGGAGAAAGAAAAATGGTTGCAAAATAAGTCTAAAACACATACAATAAAAAACGCTTTCCTGTTCCATTAATATAATGACAAAACGGTTCTGTAATAATTTATTTTAGGATGCGACATCTATGACTAGTAAAAAACTAGTAATTTACTCAAACAATAGAAAAGTCCCAAAAAATTGCATTTGTCGTTCCTGTTCATCAGTCAACCCGCCACTGGTATTGTTCAAACCTGATTGTGGCGAGGCATAGGTTGAGATACAGATACCGACAGCAACAATAATAATTCACGAAACCAAGCAGATGAGAATTTGAAACATAAATGGAAGCTACTTCAAGTTAAGATCAGTAAATTAGGTCTAGAAACAGAAATTACTTCCTTCTTTGTTAATGATAAGATCCGGTACCTTTTTGTTTACAAATTAACCCCTGTTTGTCACAAAACGTGATATAGGAACTTGAGGGTATCAGTCATGGTGACCTACTTGAATTAGTTCTGGTCTCTGAGCTAAGGAAGGCAACCTTAAGAACCGTACCATTAGGAAATGTTGCACAGACATTAACCCTTTCAGGCCTGAATTATTTTTGTCGAGCTGAATAAAACTTTTATTGATTGAGTATACATGAGGACACATTTTTTTATTATTATTTTTTACATATATTTATACACTACCTCACCCTTGAGGTTTCAACATGAGTGGAGGGTCCTGCCACGACTGAAAGGGTCAGTTGTAGTTTTTGTCCTAATATTGCAATTTAAAAGAAAAAATCTGTTGTAAAAAGCAGAGAACTACGACAGATAAGAATGTCTTTTTTTCTTTCTTTTAGTCTTACCTCCTGGATTACAGCATTGAAAATGCAATAACTTTAATTAGAAGTGAACAAATTAATATTTTGTCTTGTATCCCAACTTTCTTACCATTATATTCCACATGTAATTTCATTACTTAGCTAACAGTCTGCATCCTGTTTCTGTGACTCACATACTCTCTGCTTCCCCCATTCATTTTCCAGTTTATTTGGTTATAAAACACATCAACAAGTTAAGTAATAGTTTGTTTTACAGTACCTTGGCCAGAAATAAAGTATTTTACCACATTTATTAAGAGAAAGCCTTGTAGTTAAGTGTTCATAACCTTTATTCTCTTTTATCTCTATCATTCTATTTTGTTAATTCTAAATTCATTATTGACCATAATTATTTGTGTGCTTGAAAAAAGAAAACCCCAGGGGGCACAGCTGTAATTTTAGTCTTCTCTGTACCTGGGATGAAATTACAATTTCTCACCCCTAGTGTTCATTTCAAGAGCTGTTTTTGTAGCATTATTTCAACAGTCTGCTTAATCAACATTTGTAATAGACTTCCGATTGAAACGCTTGTCTAAATTGTCTACTTTTTAGTACTGCTATATTTATATATTATGTTTTAAAATTAAATTTTTTTTTTATTTATTTTAATATGAAACCTGGGGAGAGAGGTTTATTTGGCAGTTAAAAATAAATGAATGGCCATACTGTTTTTTTTTGTTTGTTTGTTTGTTTGTTTTTTTCTTTTTGTCATCCTACAATTCCAATCAACCCTAAGAAAAAAGGCTGGGGCAGATGGAAGACTGTTTACTATGATAACTGTTAATAAAATGTTTTCACTGGCTAGTAAATATAACAATATATTTAAAAAAAATGTATTTTGTTTGTTCTGTTTTTTCTTCTGGCACATAAATCTGATTACCTTGTTAATACTAATTTAGATTTCTATGATGTAATCCTTTCAGGCAGATTCAGCACAACCGGGACTCATTCCAGATGCAGATGCCGTGGGTGTGACTGTTGTGTTAATTACCTGCACGTACCGCGGTCAGGAATTCATTCGAGTGGGGTATTACGTTAACAATGAATACACAGACCCAGAACTCAGGGAAACCCCTGCTGTGAAGCCAGATTTTGCCAGGGTATTTGTGTTTACATATTCCTTGTACAATGGGACACTACTCCATTGTAACTGGTGGGTTGTGTTTGATTCGCTGTAGATTATTTTGTTTATGTGCCTTGCATTTAAAAAGAATAGTTTTTCAAGAATAATGAGGATTTGTTTATTTTAATTTCCATAGCTTTTGTTCTAAGCAAACTAAAAAAAGGATATGCAATAAAACATCCTAGCAGCACATAAACATGCAGCATGGATTAATGGAGTGAGAATGAATGTCGTAGGTTACTTCAGCATCTTTGAGGATTAATTTCACTCAAGTGATGCACTGGTACCCTGATGGCGATTGACAACTTTCAAATTGATAATGCACCCATCCACCATGCCAGAACTGGGTGTGTAAGGTTTGACAGAAATTTCGGGCATCTTCCATGGCCATTACAATCCCAGATCAAGAACCAGCCGAACATATTTCGGAAGAAATAGAACAAAGCATTTGTCATCACAGTACTCTGCCTACCTCTCTGCACCAGTTGTCTGAAATAATAATGACTGAATGGATTAACATCCCTTAAGACAGCTTCCAGTACCATGACGTGTCAAGGCTGTGGTCCAACCTGGTCTTAAGAAAGGTACACGGTCTAATAAAGGGGCCCTGGATTGCATATCTCAATTAGTAATGGTAGTTGAAAAGTTCATGTTATAAGTATAACTTGTTTAATAAATGGTTACCGTAAACAATACAGTTGAAAACTGCAAATCTGTTTTGTAGAATTTGCTGAATTTTTTTTTTTTTTTTTTTTTTTAATGAATGAGTATTTTTTTATTTCAGCTTCAAAGAAACATCCTGGCTTCAAACCCACAAGTTACAAGGTTTCACATCAACTGGGATGATAGCATTGAGAAAATGGATGATTCACAGAACACACATCCAGACATGCAGCCTGTTCTTACATCAAGCATTCTACCTTCAGCATCAAAAGGGCTATCAGTCACTGGGAATTCATTCAATCTTATGTCAGGCTCACTCGTGAACTGCATGTGACTTCCCACATAAAAAGAAAACATGAATCACAAATTAATTTGTGAACAGGTGTTGATTTACTGAGAAAATGTGTCACCTTTCCAATATTGGCATACATGTTTATTGAGGCTTGTAAGAACGAAAGATACAAATTCGTAGTTTTACAATTGTGGTTATTTGTTCCAGTTTTAATGTTAAAACAGTAAAATATGCTTTATCTTTAAACTGTCATCATCAAAATGAATCTGTTAACACTGATGTGTGCCTGTTAGGATTCTCATTAAGATTCAGAGTAAGCTCTTTAATGGTGTAAATAATTATCATAAAAATAAAAACTGATGATACCGTGGATAATGATAAATCAGACCTGGGCAACACTGGTGAGACTATCAGCCATTTGTGCCTTTTGCTTGATTATTTGTAGTTAAATATGTTTCCCTATTTTTATATTATTACAATATAACAAGGCTTTTTTTTTTAATATAAAATATATTATTTATTTAACTGTTCCTTGCAGTGCACTGACTTATTTAGTCTTACAGCCCTTTGATTGTACATTTTTATATACCAGAAATATTACAACTATCATAGTGTGAAGATAGATTATAAACATTTTAGAATTATATATATATATAATATATATATATATATATATATATATATATATATATATATATATATATATATATATATATATATATATCGCTATAGCTTATGTATTTTGGGCACAGTAATAGTAATATAAATTGTATACAAACTCCATGTACAAAGGATCTTCAGTTGCAAAAGCTGATGCATGAATTTAAGAATCTCATAGTGTGAAGGATGTTAAGAAGAGGCTACTTACCCGGTGACGTCAAAACAACATACTAGAAAGTGGTTACTGTAACTGAAATAAAAATGAGGGGCACCTAATTATGTTGACAGTAATAAAAACAAATAACTTGAACGGATAATAAAATGGAAAACCAAGAACTTCTTAATAAAGATTGTTTATTGTTAAAATGGTTGTTAAAGGGTATCCAGAATGTACGGTACATGGTTTGTACCATACTACGGTGATGGTAAACTGGAGGCATTGAGAAAAATTATGAGAAGTTGAACTGGATCCAACAAGATATGGCTATATGGCACTGAATATTCCTGACCTGAACACACTAGTAGTATATCGCTAATATAGTTGTAATATCTATAGGGGTTACAGAATAAAATTGAAATTTGTATATGCAGTGCCCACTATTGTGTAAATGGGCTGTCTTTCACATGGCTGATTACTATACCTTGTTATGCAAATTAAATCCCTGACTTAACAGAACAAAATTTACAAATGAGAGGAGACCATTTGGCCCATCAAAGCTCACCTGGTTCTCAGTATTTGATTAAAGGATCCAAGTGTTTCTGCCACAAAATGACTGTGTCGAAGTGTCTCCTTCCCTGTCTTACGTCTATCTCATTTGCAACTGTATCCTTTGGTCTTGGTTTCTGTGCTGTGCTTAAAGTAATGGAATGGGTTAACTATATCAAATACAGATTTTAAAGACTTCAATCATGTCTCCCCTGATTCTTCTTTGTTCCAGGCTAAATAGATTCAGTTCAGTATTTTTTAGTCCTGTGATTAGTCAGGTTACTCTACTTTGGACTCTATCCAGGGCCACAATGTCCCTTTGGTGTTGTGACCAGAATTGGACACGGTATTTCAAGTGCGGTCTCACCAGTGCATTATGCAACCTCATCATGACCTTGAATTTATGCTGTACACATGCCTCCTGTAAAACAGTATGGTAATATTTTTTTTAAAAAAGTAAATGTATTTGAAGATAGTTTTACACCAGATTTAAACGTCTGTAGTACTGTGAAAAGTAACAATAAATGACTGACTGCACTTAAAAAAGATAGTGTGAAGTAGAACATGCATTCCTATGTGGAATCAGGTTTTTCTGGACTGGAACAGATATCTAACGGGTAAACTTATTCTGACACAGAATGACTGGTGTAAAACGTGTTTGAAACAAGACAAGCACTTGCAACTTAGTAAAGATACATTTTTAAATCAGGCTCTTATAATTGTCCAACTTTGGTTCATCCATAAACAAGAACAACCTGTAACACTTTAAACAGTGTGTTTAATGTTTAGCCTAAATGTTATGAAGGCCTACCAAATATGCTTTATGTATTTTACAACACTTAAAACACTTCAACAAGTGCATGCTATAGCAAGTTCTGACAGACATTTTCACATTTAAATCGACTTTTAATTTTTGAAAATATATATAATAAAATACCAGTGGAGGTTAGCACATCATACTTTTTTTTTTTTTTTTTTTTTCCCGCGAGCGTTTCTGATGTTTTGTCTTCCAATTTAACGGTTTAACAGCAGCGCTTGTTTAGCATTAGACTACCCAAAACTTGGCCTTACCTAGAAACGTGAAATCTTATCTGAAGAGTGAAACTCCGTTTATTTGTCAAATGGACAGACCCGCAGAAATATGTAAGTCTATTGTGCTAATCGGAGTTTACTGTAATTGGTTGATAACCCATTATTATCAGATGTATTTATTCGTAATGAAGGACTTGGTGTGCACGATGTTACGTTACGATTTGTAAATGTTGTCGCGTACTCTAGCATTGGCACCAAAAGTTAATACCACCACAGCCATTTTGTAATATATCTTCCTTTTAAAATCTATATTAATAATAATAATAATAATAATAATAATAATAATAATAATAATAATAAAAACACCGAAGAAACTTACTGAAACATTATACTAAAGTAGGCACTGGAAGTGGATAATAAATTAGTTCGGTCTATTGTGTATTCTATTAGGCCGTAAAATTTATCTCTACCGTGTTTAATAAAAACGTATTTCACTATAAGTAATTGTTCTAATACCTGCACTTTCTCCTGCCTACTGATTGTCATACATCTTGACTTGATAAAAAATATAATTTAATTACAAAAAAATAAAAAGCTATATATTTTTTTTTTTTATAAATGTCTGTTTCCTAATTTTACCAGAAGAAATATTTCCACAAAGTTATGCGTGTATTGTTTTGTTACTCTTGTTAACGAATTCTATAACCATGGGGCTCATTTCACCCGTTTCTTCCTGCACAATACAAAAATAAAACGTTTTAAGGAAGGATTCAGCAGTGTCTTCTTAGATGGGTCAGTAACTGTCCATGGTAATCAGAGAAGGCCGTGCTTTTGGTTTTGCACGCCTTGCAGTTTCTTGAAAGTATTCATCATGCTGTCATAGGAAGTCACAGGTAGAAAAAGTAGTGCTAGAAAAGATAAAACAGGCCCACAGAAACGTGCCTTCGGTGCCCTTTATATTGCCTTTAGTTTTGAGGTATTTTTTTGTCTCTGTGTATTAAAGGGACTATGGTCAGTTTTGATTTTGATCACTGGACCTGATGTGTCAATATACATTCACAAGCATAGTTGTTAACAGTGGTATTAAATCATTTCTTAAATCAATGTGTGTGGGGAAATAGCTCAGTGCGCACGAAATGCATTAAGATATGCTTACTCTTTCTTCCAGTTGTATTATACAGCCAAAAATTCTAAAGCTCGCCTAGTTTCTTATTTGACAGTTTTTTTAGAAGTTTATTTTATTCTTGCACCTTGCCTGCTGAATAATATTTCTGTGTAATTGTCTTAACGTTAAGGTTAACATGCTTCCTACATAGTTATTTGTTGTAACAACTTACTTTTTAAAGTCATTCTGCATTTATATATATAATCCTTACCAACCAACTGATGACGTTTCTGGCACACGTGTTTTTTTGTTTTGTTTTGTTTTTGTTTTGTTTTTCCTGCTATGTACGGTTCAGTGCTTTGCAATACTTTTGTGTAAAAAGCGCTATATAAAAGAAATAAATAAGTATTAATTGCCAGACTGGCAACCCTGACGTCTGATATTATATACAGTTTTTGTAAATTGAAAGCCAACATCCAGCTTTTACTTCTTTTAATTGTAATAGATTAAAAAGAAAATGAAAAAAAAGAGTATAGAAGTTGATAAAAGAAGATGAAACTATGGACGCTGGAACTACTGCATAGTAGAAACATCATTATTTTTATGATCAGTGCGAAACATATCACACGTACAAAAACAACGAAGTTGTGTTTTTTGTATTTTGGTAATAAGTTATCAGTTTGACACAAATATTGATTTTAGGCATCAAGACGACTGCCCAACACTGGAACATTGGAGCCGTGCCAGTCATGATGAATGACTTTGTGGCTTACCCTTTTCTCGACCAAATTTCAAACCTCACCAAAAACCAAATGATGTTAACTGGCCACTGCGGCCAGGTGTCGCTCTAGTTCCTCTTATTGACCTTTCGTCACTTCCGGTGTGTGCTAGTGTTTTTTTTTTTTTTTTTTTTTTTTTTTTTTTTTTTTTTTTTTTTTTTAATGTGGCTGAAAACGAACAGTGGAGATTAAGGGGAGAAGGAGTCTGTGTTTGTATGTATGGTAGAAAGATAGAAACGGGAGATCCCCAACAATAACAACACAAACAAGAAGATTAAGCAGAAGAAGAAGAAAGGGCCCACACTCCAAGATTTATTTTTGAAATATAGAAAATTGAGGGACAGGAAAGCGACGGGAACCCTCCACATCCAGTAGCAGTATCGCCATCTCTGCACTCAGAGCCACTGCCGTGTCTTCCTTACGATGGGAAACGCTGCTACCGCCAAGAAAGGCAACGAGCTGGAGAGCGGTGAGTGAGAGCGGAGAACATAGACCATAGAGCATGGGCAGGGTAGGTAAGGCTGAGAGACGAGGGCTTGGCTCATTCATTACAGATGGAGTCAGTATCACACAGACCCCCAGTGTAGGGGCTACATGGAAGGATTGGGTGAGGGGGTGTGTATGTCCGAAAACGGGGGCAAATAGTAGGAGCCCAGGCTGAAGCAGAGTACTGGCGCCACTATGTAACAGTAATGCTAATTGTGACTTATTCCTTGGTGTGTTGCTTTACAAATAATCTCTGCGATGCATTTTTTTAATGTTGTATACACATACACATCTGTTCCGATGCACTGCAGAAGTACTAGAAAATGCAAGGGGATTAAAGGGAGACCAGGGAGGCCTGCTTGTGTTCCCATAACCTCCCCATAAAACGCATATAGTTTAGCGAGTCGTCCGAGAGGCCTGTTGTGACTATAGACAGTACTGTACTGTGCATTAGTGACTGTATAGGCTGTGATATTCTAGTACCAGTAAATCTGTGTGTAGAATGAGAACCTATCAGTGTAAAATATGGGTGGTGTGGTAAATGTGTGTGCAATGGTGTTTTGTTGGCTGTCATGTTTTTAGTTTCAATGGAAAGTTATTTATTTTCTTCAGAGGTTCAGGCCCAAGAAGTGTGTGTTTTTATTGGAAATTAATATTTTTGACAGGCAGCAGTTATTTCTTGTATACAGTAGGTGTTATTTGACAGTGTCTAATGATCTGTTTTGAAAGCTGTTCTGGCTTTAACTTGATTTGTTAAGGTTACCATCAATCTGCAGCCTTAGCTTTTAGGGCTAAACAAAATTGTGGACATGTAATTTCAAAGCAGTATTATAGTATGAGTATCGCTATAAACCTAAAACCAGAGCGATGTTTTGTGTGAATTTAACTAACATTTAGAACATGTGCAGATTTTCATGCTGTAGCCCTCAGTCTACTAGCAAAGCTTTAAGTCCTGGTGAACATGATTTAAAATAAGGCATTGCATATTATATCCCAGGTGGAATGTGTTGGTAAAAACTTTGCCCTTGTACATGAGATAAGAACTGTTTATGTACACAGTATTTTAGTTTAAAAAAATATTGGTATACAAATTATTTTAATTGTAATTGTTATATTTTACCATTGAAATATATTTAAAAAACATTCAAAGGAATAATATTGTCTATTCTAACAAATCAAATTGTGTGTATAGTATTTTATACCTGGGGCTGCATTTTTGACACAAATTATATGTAGTACTGTACCAAATATTAAATTTCAAAGTGAGATCTGGATGTTGGCGTGTCACTGATTAAAAAATTGAGAATAGTTTCCACAAAAAATTGAAAAAATGCAACGGTTTGAAGCACTTCTTGCTGTTTCATACAAGTGTAAACGCAGCCTTCTGGAAAATCATTTTTCCGAATTCTTTCAAAAGATTCTGGCACGTAAATGTAAACGCAGCATATGTATGTCAATTTAAGTACTGGAGTTAAATATTAGGCCTGTATGTTTTAAATATTGAATCACCTTCATATTGCATTATATAGGTCTATCTTGCAAGTGTTGGCATATTCCCAGAGATAGGAGGCAACTACATAAATTTTTATAAACTGTTTGCACTGTTAGTAAATATCATATATATATATAAAACAACACTTTAAAATTAAGCCAAATATTGATTAGTATTATTTAAATTTGAAGGAAGGCCTGTCAATTATCATTAAAACAAAAAAAATAAAAAATCAGAAAGTGCATTTGACATACAATACCAATTAATATCTTCTTTTTTGGAAAATTCTTAAGTGTTATTATTGTACATTATCTCTTCTGATAGCTGATAGCAATATAGTCTATATTTTTATGCATTTCTTGTTGTAAATAAAAGCGTTCAAATAACCAAGGCATTTGACAGAGGTGTTTGTTTGTGCAAATATCCCACTTGAAAAATTGACTAAACAAAAGTTACATAAAATCTTCAGACTGTGTGTAGCAAATGGTAGAGTGATTTCTTCATCAGCCCAGCTGAGACACGAATACTTACATAAAGTTGCCGAGTATCACAAGCAGGAGATTATGGAATTGGTAAAACAGTCTGGTTGCTTGTCAGTGGTCACTGACGAGTCAATTGATGCCCAAGATCAGTATGGGTTAAACATTGTATTTGTTTTGCAAGACCTAAGTGGTGCACATGCATCTGACATGCTAGAACTGAAATCTGACCTTGCAGATACACTTTACTTACAGGCTGTTAATTACGTAAGTAAGCACTAAAGTAATTGTCGTTGATTTTGATGATGTCAGTGCATTTATCTGTATATTTGATGTTTAAAAAATAAATAATAAATAAATAAATAAATCTGTACACATAATTTATAAAATAGTTCACTGCACATTGCGCAAAATACGATACTTGACCCATGGCACTGCCTTGAATTTTATAGAAAATGCCTGCGATTTTCACAGGGCCTTAGTTCTGTACGAAAATCTTTTTAAATGTATACAAAATATGCAGAGTTCTAAATTAGAGCCCCTATACGATCGTACTGCCCTCCGGTGGGTGTGGAACAAAAAACTTAATTTCTCCTATCTTGCCTATACATTGGGTGGCATTGGCATAGAAAAGACTATCTTGGAAGTGTCCCACTACTCTAGACCGCCTGTAGTCAGAAAACCATTCTAGTTTTCTACCCATGTTCAACAGACTGAAAAAACTTGGCAACCACATTTGAGTTGGAAGAATTTGAAGTCTGTGTTTTTATTTAACGTTTTGCTTTATGTCATGCAGAGTCTGCTGTTACTATTTCCGGTCACAACCATGCAACACTGTTTTCAGAGAGCTGCTTGCATGTATGTTAGTTAGCACTACAAGCTATGAACTTGTTAAAACAGTGTGGGTGTTTTGTGGCAAACCAGTTTGTAAATTTTTTCCAAATTATCTGTAACTTTACTGAGAACACTCAGTAAAGCAGAGGTGTCTGAATGTAGCCAGTTTTAGTAGATACTGCAACCTTTTTGACTTCCCTCTACTACAAAAGAGTTGCAGAATGACTGTATATTAAACTGTTGTATAGTGAGGGGCTGATACAAGGAAACAGATTCACACAATTTACTGTAACATTTACAGTATAGAAGATAATATCTCTTTATGTAATAATATACTTTTAAGTCACTTTATAGTTTTTCATTAAAACATTGTTAGCAGTTAAGTATTGTTAATGGAAGTTGTATTTTGAAAGGGAAGTAATATAGTGTAGTATAGTGTTTGTGTTCCCTTGTGCTTCTTATAGCTGCTGCTTTTGAATAAGTACAAATATGTTGCGCCAATGTTATGAACCATGTCTGGAATGCCAGACAGGCTTTAGTTAAGAGTTCTTGTAAGTTCTTGCATTGATATTCTGGTAACGTTTAAGCATATCCTTAAGGCCTTGTAATTTTCCTTTATCTCTGTGCCAAACTGGTGTCTTTCCAAATGGTTAACAAGTCATTTTTTACCCCCTGTTTTTTGGATGTCCAGGCCCAGCTACAGTACTTTGAACTATAAGTCTTTCTGCTTTGTTTCACTGACCTTACATTACTATAGTTTAGCACAAAGACTGTGTTTAAAACATAAACACAACTTCTTAGTATTACAGTTAGTTATTCTGCTGAGTTTGGTGGATATTTATAATATCATTTCTGTGGTTGCAAACTGCATAGCAATGTATTTTTGTAAGTATTTTCATTGTTCTTTGGGAAATGCCCAGCGTACAGGTGCTTGTCACCTGTATTCATTTTTTGAAAGTATTCTGGCTGCATGCATGCATGCAGATTGGAAAAGGTGCTTCTTAAAGTCTCCAAATCCTCATCAAAATCCTCATCCGCATCCCCTCGTTTACTTTTGTTTGGCTTCCCTACTCTGCAGCAGAGCTTGCAGATGACACTCAACCTCCTGCAGCTGCAGGTAGAGCAGATGGATATTTATTTCAGAGAATGATAGAGTAGCAAGGTGGTTTCAGCTTGTGTTCTATCTGATAGTACTTACTTAAGTAACCTGGAAAGGTCTGTTTCTTTAAGTCAAGTACCCAGAAGTTGAAAAAATGTAGTGAACAATAACTGGAATCCTATTTTAGTGACAAGTGGAACATGATTGTGGGGCACTGCAGCTTTAAAGTGAACTACAACAGTAAGATAGCCATCATGTGGAAGCTTATTATAATATGATGAATACATACTGTACATACATACACTTTTGTTGTTTGTTTGCTTTACATAGTGGTAAACCAATTTTGCTATGTAACTTGTCTAATTTCTCGTATTACTTTTGTAGTTTTAAGTAGTGTGCTTTTCATACTTGAGTAGAAATATACATGGTGAAAATCAGAAAGGTAAATTAGGCATAACGAAAGTACATCTATATAGTAGTTTTAACATGGTTCTTGCTTCTTGTCCTGCAGTATCCATCCCTTCACTGAACAAACACAATGTTCTGTCTGTGGCAAGCTGCAATAGAAGCTTTCCAACTGCTTTTGGCTGAAACCTGTTTTGGTTTCACCCTGTTGCCAGATGTGCTTTTTACCTAATTTCTCATTAACTGGGCACTATTCCCACAACTAGAAATACGATCAGCATGCTCTGTTTAAGCATGGCTTAGGAGTATGTGGTGTGGTGGTAGTACTGTAAGCCACTGACGTAATAGTGGTGTACTTTTTGTCCTGGAATTTTAGACAGCAAACAAATCTGCTAAATGTGTGCTTTTTCTTTTTTTTTGCCCCCCTAGGCTTTCAAACACAATGCCTTTCTATGTTATTTAGGATTATGGGCAGTTTTTAAACAATCCATGAGCACATTTTTTGCCTGTTGTCATATTATTACCTAGTTGGATCACAAACCTGAAAGGATGGCAGTCTGACTACATTTTTATTTTTTAAGTTGTGTTTGTTAGTATTTTGAGATGCTAATACAGAGACAAGTGCATTTTATGTTTAAGAAAACCAAGAATTCTACCAATTGCGTATGTAAAGGCATGCTCGTGATGTTCCATTTTATGAAATATAAACCTCTGACAGAGTGATCAATTGTCAGGGATGGTGGTCATGATGTGATCCAGTAAGAAAACTGTCCCTTAATGGGTTCTGTCTGCCCAGGTATTTCAAGTAACACAGTATTACTAATTGAGAGCTTGTTCTCAATAGGTTTTAGCTAAAAAGTGCAAGCCCAGGGTTAAATCTGGTTGAAAAAAAGGCCTGTATCTTTGTGAAACGTTTGATTTGTAGCTGTTAAAGATGCCTAGAACACAAAACAGTGCTGTATAGTCTTTGAGTTAGTCAAATAGACTGAAGGATCTTTCATAACGTCAAACCCTTTGTTTGAAGTATATGAACAAATTTGGAGCCCAAAAAGAGTGCTTTTACTGCACTTGAGAATTAGTGTAGATACAAATGTAATAGTAAAGTCAGTGAGTTTAAAACATTCTGTGTCTCAAATAACTACAGTAGTAGCACGGGTTTAACATCACATTCTCAATCTGCAAACAGTTCTAAATGTCCTTGGGTAAATATTTTGTGCAGAAAACTCAGAGTTGGCTAATGGGATTAAATACCTGTTTTACTGATTTTATAACACTGTGTAAGTGACATATATGTGATATATATATATATATATATATATATTGTTCTTGGGTAGTAAGTGTTATTCCTAATTACGGAGTTTTCACATTGTACTGATAATAATAATAATGATTATTTTCGAAATCTTCACTATAAAAAAGCTTTCTAAAATCTAACGTATAATAGTATATTAAATCCCGAAATCTCGAAAAACTACTCACTTCTAAATCTTTTGTAGTCATTTTTGTATTACTTTAGTATAAATACATGTTAATTTGGATTCATATGTTGTTTTTTTCTGACTTTATGTGAACGAAAAGACACACATTTGCCTGTTTTCCCATTGGAAATAGTGATATTTTGAAATATCACTGTCCTGGTCACAAAAGCAAAGTTTGTGGGGAATAATAGCCATTTTCTATACTTTTGAGGCATAAGCAATTAGGAAATAACACTTACTACCCAGGAACAAAAATTGTGTTACATAGTGTAATGAGATGATTAGATGGTAATGGTGATTTTAAAAATGGCCTTTCCTTTTATACTACTGTATTATATGTATGTGGTGGGTGGGCCAGACCTTAAATATATTAGATAATGTCTGTATGTTTACATGACCCCCATAAACGGCAACAACCAAATATGGTGAAATCTCACATTGGTGGACACCTGTACTTGGTGTATTTGAACGGTTTCCATATAGCTACGGCCCTTTCTTATCTTGTGCAGTCAAGGTCTGGCCAGTACCCTGTTTGTCATTGACTGGAAATACATGTCATTAGACGATCGTCAGAGGATAAATGGAATTAGAAGCTTTAAAAGGTTTGACGCAATCAGCCCAGGGTCCCATATTAATTATCAGTGAGCACTCACACATTTGCCGATAGCTGATTTGTTGCTTGGTGTTGGTCATTCATTCTGTCCAAATCGTTGTTTGTTGATTGCTACGTACCAGTGACTTAGTTTGCATCAAGTAAACTAAAATGCAGTCTAGCAAATCCTGCAGCTGGCGCTGTCTTGTTAAAATGTGCTTTACAAACGTAGGATGAGCAAGCATACTAAGTTAGTCTTATCCTTCATAGTACTAAATTAGTCCTCCTGAACAGGATCATCTCGCATCCGATTTGGGATGCTGCAATCAGGAGCTTGTTTAGTCCGATTTAGCGGATGATCTGCCTGTGGTGAATATCTTCTGGTACACTGCTACCGGAATTAACAACTGTACTAACTTTAGTCTAAACAAGTGGACTAAACCTGTGTAATCTGCTAGTTAGATGCATCAAGTGGATTAACTTTGGTATGCTGCAATCGACCCTGTGAGTATAAGGTTTGTCTGAAGCAGCTTCAGTCATGAATGTGGAGTTTCAGCCTTTGCATTACCACTGTACCAACTGACATATTTTTGGTTGAGTAACAAAAGACTTATCTTGGGAACCCCTTGCCCAGTTTTGATTAGCATATTCATGGACTATTATTATGAGATGCAATGTAGTGTCTGTCTTCTTTTTTTTGTTTATTTATTTTTTCTTCTTCATTTACCAGATACTGCCAGTGATGTCTGTAACTACTGCAGACTTGTATTTGCAGTGTTTTAAAACCCTTAAGCTGACACAAGTGTATTACTGGGCAGTCTTGTTTACTTTGCATTGCAGTTATTCCAGATGGTCATCACATCATGGGATGGTGTAGTGTCTTAATGGCTATTAATCACATCAGCTTGAAAAAAAAAAAAAAAACAGGTGCAGGTAGCTTTTCAATAATTAGTTATGATAATCTGATTAAGTGGCAAGACCCACTTTTATTGTTGGTGACTAAAAAGCCACATCAGAGTGTTGCAAAGCTGTCCTGAGCTCCTTTTTGTTCTCTATTGTTCCTGATGGCAATTGTGTTTAATTTCTATCTTTTTGTTTTACTTGCCAGCTGTTTTTTGTAGAAAGTTCCCTAAAAAATATCTGACTGAGCTATGTACTATAATGAGTTTGTCTGAGCATTATTGGCACACAAGGATTTAAAAAGCATTGTCTCCACTTTGTTGGTGCATGTCGAGTAATATGTGGACTACAGTTATTTGTTGATAGGAAGGTGGGTGTTTATGAAGCGGGAGTTGGGGACAGTTGCTTAGGAACTTATTTAGCTGAGTTGTATTTGAGAACAAGTATAAGTCTACAAGCATAAATCTACATTGCTGAGGGAACTCATAAAATGCACACATCAGGAAATTTAAAACATAGGACAGTAGTTATCGCACCACCTGAACAATGAAATCAGTAACTTTCTCTGCAATAGGGATGCTCCTTAAGATTTTCCTGTGAAAAGGACCATTTTCAGTGCAGAAAAAAAATCTCAGAAATGTGTGTACCTGCCATAAATATTTGATCCTAATCTACTAACCCAGTCTAATAGTACTGGCCAAATTTGGTGCGATGTTATGTTGCTAGTTTTGTATCTTTTAGAGAAATCTTTATAGATCTTTTTGACAATTTTTTTTTTTATATATATATGAGATCAAAACTGTGGCTGGTCTTAATACCACCACCCTAATATTTATAAACCATATTTTTTTGTGGACCACATTTCTCAGTTTTTTAAATCTATGTACTAATGTTAATAGGTGTGTTAATAAATATCCCCTGGGGCAGGAACTCCATCTGGTATGAATTATATATAGAGTTACAGTTATTAGATCCCACAATATTTTGGAAACCATGATCCCATTGGTGACCATATTTTACCAAGCTACTACACATTTTCATGAATTCTTACAAACAGTGTACTCCTCATCATTAATGTACCTTAAAAAATAAGGGCAATTTTAGTAAGAATTTAGTGACTTATTTAATAAAATAATTATGCTACTCTGTTTTAATCTTGAGACCCTGAATAGTCTCTAATCACTAAAGAAAGTGTTTCCTGTCTTTCGCTTCTCTGTGTACTGATAGCAAAAACGTCAGGCTTTTTGTTAGGCCTAGTGATACAGTTAATCATTTTTTTTTGGTCCGTGATTGAAGGTTTATCTGTAGTACTAAGGTTTTTAACATATTAACATTTATCGAAATGCACACATATTGCTAAGACTTATGTATCCCAGTTTGCTGTCTCAACTCTTGTACTGTAGAGTTATGAGGAGAATATTTCATGGCTAGTCAATGGCTCTGTCCCTTTGCCTTTTGTGAGCAGGGAATGCACAAATACAACAAAAAATGAAGATGCAGTATCAAATTCACAGCCATACAAAGATAGTCAATGCTTTAAATAAACTGCTGGTATGTTTCTCTTGTGTCTTCTGTAAGATATATGAAATTGGTTAAACAAGAAGCGGCTGTGCACAGTAGCTTGCTGGGGGCCGTTCTGCTTGTGGTTTGCAAATGATCAGACTTTCGACATGAATCTTTCCCCGCAGCTCAGCTACCTAACTGGCTCTTAGAGGGAAAAGGTAAACCGTGTGGTAACATGCTAGTCAGAGTATAGTGCATCATGTTTGTTTATACATGGCTTCCTTGTCTAATGTACACATACAAACACTAAACAGTAGCCTGCAGTATAAGTTCCACACTAGTCAACAGTTGTAGGGCTGGAGGAAACCATGTACAAATTATCATGTTTTGTGTGTGCGTTTTTTATATATATATAAATATATAAAATATATATAATATAATATATATATATATATGGGTGTAGACTTTCTGTAGGCATTATAAAATGCCTATAGAAAATCTACACCCTCTTTCAAAATTTTCACCTTTTGTTGCCTTATAGCCTGGATTTAAAATGCATTAAAATAGTTGTTTTTTTTTTTTTCATTTATCTATCATCCTACCCCACAACTTCCAAGTGAAAAAATATTCTAGAACTTTAAAAAAGTAATTAAAAATAAAAACTGAAATAGCTTGGTTGGAGAAGTGTCCACCCCCTTGTAATAGCAATCCTAAATTAGCTCAGGTATAACCAATCGCCTTCAAAATCACACACCAAGTTAAGTGGCCTCCATCTGTGTTAAGTTGTAGTGATTCACAAGATTTTATGGTAAATTCAGCAGTTCCTGTAGGTTCCCTCTGCTGGGTAGCGCATTTCAAAGCAACGACTCAACCGTGAGCACCAAGGCGCTTTCAAAAGAACTCCGGGACAAAGTTGTTGAAAGGCACAGATCAGGGGATGGGTATAAAAAATTATTAAAGGCCTTGAATATCCCTTGGAGCACAGTCAAGACGATTATTGAGAAGTGGAAGGTGTATGGCACCACCAAGACCCTGCCTAGATCAGGCCGTCCCTCCAAACTGGATGACCAAGCAAGAAGGAGACTGATCGGAGAGGCTACCAAGAGGCCAATGGTAACTTTGTAGGAGCTACAGGCTTTTATGTCCAAGACTGGTCAAAGTGTGCATTTGATAACAATATCCCAAGCACTCCACAAATCTGGCCTGTATGGTAAGGTGGCAACCATTACTCAAGAAAGGCCACCTTGAATCCCATTTGAAGTATGCAACAAAACACTCGGTGGCCATGTGGCAAAAAGTTTTGTGGTCTGATGAAACTAAAGTGGAATTTTTAGGGCTAAATGCAAAGCGTTATGTTTGGTGCAAACCCAACACAGTGCATCACCCAAAGAATATTACCCGTACTGTGAAGCATGGTGGTGGCAGCATCATGTTACAGGTATGTTTCTCATCGGCAGGGACTGGGGCACTTGTCAGGATAGAAGGGAAAATGAATGGAGCAAAGTACAGAGAAGTCTGAGAGGAAAACCTGCTGCCCTCATCAAGAAAGCTGAAACTGGGACGGAAGTTCACCTTTCAGCATGACAGCGACCCAAAGCACACAGCCAAAGCTACACTGGAGTGACTAAGTAACAAAAAGGGAAATATCCTTGAGTGGCCCAGTCAGAGCTCCGACCTAAATCCAATCAAATTTATGGGATCACTTGAAGATTGCTGTCCATCAACGCTCCCCAAGGAACTTGACAGAGCTTGAACAGTTTTGTAAAGAAGAGTGGTCAGATATTGCCAAATCTAGGTGTGCAAATTTGGTAGAGACCTATCCCAACAGACTCGCAGCTGTAATTGCTGCCAAAGGTGCTTCAACCAAGTATCCAATTATGATATTTTAGTTTTGTGTTTAATATATATATTTTTTTCTCAGTTAAAACTTTTTTCCCCTTAACAGTGTGGAGTATGGTGTGTAGATAAGTGGGAAAAATCCTCATTTAAATGCATGAAACTCTGAGGCACTGATACAACAAAATGTGAAAAAGGGTGTTTAGACTTTCTATAGGCACTATAGAGAGAGAGAGAGAGAGATTATTTTATTTATTTATGTTTAATTTCTGATGCTTTAATTTTACTTTAATATTTATTTAGCTGTATTGATGTTGAAGGTAATGCAGTTTGCCCCCAAAAGTGCATTCTAGCATGACTGCAGTGGTTCCTCTTGCTGTCTAAAGAGAAGGATGAGTATTTCAGTTTTAGTTTGAAGTAATGGAGCCCCCAGACTTGCTGTCCAATAGCTTTCTCTGTTCTAGTTCTGATGTTGCAATACAAAAAGTGTGCTACCATGTGTCAGGGCAGTTTTGTTTACAGTCATAATTAGTGTCTTTACACAGTATAAATTAGGCGGCAGTTAATAATTTTAACACATTTGTCTTCATTTCATCCACAGATAAGTGTGATGTAGGGTTTCAGGTGATCACTCCAGAAAAATAAATAACACTATTTTCAGGATAAGCTGAGCTTTTGTTTTATTAACATTTTGAGTTGATTTAATACAGGCTGATCATTTCTTCTATTGTATGACAGTGTTTAACCTTACTGTAATGAAAGTGTATTTGCTTCCTTGTTCTAAGAAATAAATTCACCTTCATTATTCACTGATTGTGATTCCAGTGAGCTTAACTGAACTGTTCAGATACATTGCTGGAAGTTTAGCTGTGAAATGTGCTACCCACTAAGAGTTATTAATGGCATGAAATCAATATCAGCTCTCTTGATACTCTGGCTATAATGGCATTTGGTTCAGAAGAGCATATACCTATTTTTTGTTACTTTCAAAAATTGTTGCAAGCATCACCACATTTAGCTCTACACATTGTTATACATTTCCTTAAATTCCTAGAACTCAATAAACCTTAGCCATTGTGTTCTTCCTATACTAAACTAAGCTCATCACTTCTGTCTACACCAGGGGTTCCCAAACTGTGGTCCCAGGTGTGCCGCGGGAGCAATGCCATTCTGTGTATTTTTCTATGTAGAAATATAGAGTATAAAAGAGCAGCAACAAGAGTTTGTATGCATTTGTACCATGGGCTCAGTTTTAAGGTGCTGGAATGTTTTTTTTCCTTTGGGTAGAAACGTTTTCATACTAACTTTTTCTGCTTGATAACCATTAATTAAAAAATTTAATTGATGTCTATGCTGAATATGTTTTTGTGACTAATTGGCTGTTAACATTTAAAATATTGAGTACTTTTATATACGTTTCAATAGTAACTAAATCAAGTTATTTGGGGGGGGGGTGGACGTTGCAAGCCAACTGAACGTAATTTTGCAAAAAAACTTTTTTGAAAAAAGTAATTTTCCAAAAAGGTTTGGGAACCCCTGGTCTACATCGTGTGGGAGAAATTCGTATTTGTAATTGAATGTACTTTATAAAATGATATTTCAAATCTTAAACTATGTACCTTGAGATTCTGTGATGTTAATTAAGTTTTTCTTCCCCCTTCCTTCCCCCAGAGCATTCGCGTTGATCTACTTTCAAAGGACTAGATATTAGTAACAGAGGGTCGTAAAGATTTAGGTTGGAGAATTGAGATTACCTGCTGTGCTAATCTTTACAGCCTTGTCTAAGACAAACAAAGCTTATTGTTATCTGTTAATTAAGAATGTACGCCTGAAAGACAATATGCAATTTTCTTCCTATAAAGGGTTAATAAGTGTGACACCTGGTGGATATGAGGTGCCATGACTTTCTCCCATGAAATGAATTGTTACCATGGAACGTTTAACTGAATAGAAATTACTTATTTCCTTCTTAAAATGTATTGAAAATAAAAATCTTTACGAGGGTGTACTATTGACTTGTTTAAAAATCTCAGGGTTTTAGATTTACTAAAACATTGAGATTCAAATGTAGTTTGCTAAGTAAGTATCAACTGATTTAAATTGGTTTTAGAATCATTTTAATAACAAGTCTTGTAGACGCAAGTTTGAGTTGTTTAAATATGTTTTCCCAGTAACATTGAAATGTTTATTGTGTTTAATGAAGTTTAAAGTGAAAATAATTCTTAAATTATTTTACTTAAATTATTGTATAATGTGGTTAACATGCGTTTTAATGGTAATTGTTAGGAGAATGAAACTGGGATTTGTATCCTTCTATGATCAATATAACTAAAGTTAGAACAAAAGTTGTATTCTATAAATGTTACTGTTTTCCTGTTCTCTCCATGGAGGGCTGTCCTTACAAAGGTACCACCAAATGTTCCTGTCAGGAAACTGCACTCTGATTGGTTATCATATTATTGTTAATAAAACAATGAGTAATCTTCTCCCAACACCAAAACCCTAAACCTAAGGTCAGTATCCTATACTGCAGCCATTACACATCTAAAGTAGTTTGTGTTTGGCAGTGTGTGGACGGGTGGTGGGTGATTCACCGACACACGGGAGACAGTCAGATGTACTTGAAGCACCGCACAGGTGCCCAATTTTATTAGTAGTTACTCTGGCGCAATGATTTGTTTTAGACCGCAGAGGGCTCTGTTGCCCATGGCCTGACTATTAGCAATGATAGACAGGACCACGGGAATATCATAAGAACATAAGAAAGTTTACAAACAAGAGGAGGCCATTTTGCCCGTCTTGCTCGTTTGGTTGTTAGTATCTTATTGATCCCAGAATCACATCAGGCAGCTTTTTGAAGGATCCCAGGGTGTCAGCTTCAACAACATTACTGGGGAGTTGATTCCAGACTCACGATTCTCTGTGTAAAAAAAGTGCCTCCTATTTTCTGTTCTGAATGCCCCTTTTCTAATCTCCATTTGTGACCCCTGGTCCTTGTTTCTTTTTTCAGGTCGAGAAAGTCCCTTGGGTAGACATTGTCAATACCTTTTAGAATTTTGAATGCTTGAATTAGGTCGCAACGTAGTCTTCTTTGTTCAAGACTGAACAGATTCAATTCTTTTAGCCTGTCTGCATATGACATATCTTTTAAACCTGGAATAATTCTGGTCGCTCTTCTTTGCACTAGAGCAGCAATATCCTTTTTATAGCGAGGTGACCAGAACTGAACACAGTATTCAAGATGAGGTCTTTCTACTGCATTGTACAGTTTTAACATTACTTCCCTTGATTTAAATTCAACACTTTTCACACTGTATCCGAGCATCTTGTTAGCCTTTTTTTATAGCTTCCCCACATTCTCTAGATGAAGACATTTATGTTATGATAATTTCAGTATCTCCCATATGATATTTATAATGCACATTTTTATTTCCTGCATGCAGTACCTTACACTTTTCTCTATTAAATATCATTTGCCATTTGTCTGCCCAGTTCTGAATCTTGTCTAGATCATTTTGAATGACCTTTGCTGCTACAACAGTGTTTGCCACTCCTCCTATTTTGTGTCATCTGCGAATTTAACAAGTTTGCTTACTATACCAGAATCTAAATCATTAACGTAGACTAGGAATAGCAGAGGACCTAATGTTGATTCCTGTGGTACTCCACTAATTACCACACTCCATTCTAAGGTTTCTCCTCTAATCAGTACTTTCTGTTTTCTACATGTTAACCACTCCCTAATCCATGTACATGTATTTCCTTGAATCCCAACTGTGTTCAGTTTGAGAATTAATCTTTTATGCAGGACTTTGTCAAAAGCTTTCTGAAAATCTTAATAAACTGTGTTATATGCTTTGCAATTATCCATTATCGATGTTGCATCCTCAAAAAAATCAAGCAGGTTAGTTAGACATGATCTCCCTTTCCTAAAACCATGTTGACTGTCTCCCAGGATACTGTTACCATACAGGTAATTTTCCATTTTGGATCTTAGATGTAGTTCTTGAATATAGTTTCCATAAGTTTGCATATAATAGAAGTCAGGCTTATTGGTCTGTAGTTACCTGGTTCAGTTTTGTTTTCCTTTTTGTGGATCGGTATTAAGTTTGCAATTTTCCAGTCTGTCGGTACAGCCCCTGTGTCAAGAGACTGTTGCATGATCTTGGTTAGCGGTTTGTAAATAACTTCTTTCATTTCTTTGAGTACTACAGCGGCTTGCGAAAGTGTTGACCCCCCCCTTGGCGTTTTTCCTATTTTGTTGCCTTACAACCTGGAATTAAAATTGATTTTTATTTGGATTTCATGTAATGGACATACACAAAATAGTCCAAATTGGTGAAGTGAAAGGAAAAAAATAACTTGTTTAAAAAAATTCTAAAAAATAAATAACGGAAAAGTGGTGCGTGTATATGTATTCACCCCCTTTGCTATTAAGCCTCTAAATAAGATCTGGTGCAACCAATTACCTTCAGAAGTCACATAATTAGTTAAATAAAGTCCACTTGTGTGCAATCTAAGTGTCACATGATCTGTCACATGATCTCAGTATATATACACCTGTTCTGAAAGGCCCCAGAGTCTGCAACACCACTAAGCAAGGGGCACCACCAAGCAAGCGGCACCATGAAGACCAAGGAGCTCTCCAAACAGGTCAGGGACAAAGTTGTGGAGAAGTACAGATCAGGGTTGGGTTATAAAAAAATATCCGAAACTTTGAACATCCCACGGAGCACCATTAAAGCCATTATTAAAAAATGGAAAGAATATGGCACCACAACAAACCTGGCAAGAGAGGGCCGCCCACCAAAACTCACGGACCAGGCAAGGAGGGCATTAATCAGAGAGGCAACAAAAAGACCAAAGATAACCCTGAAGGAGCTGCAAAGCTCCACAGCGGAGATTGGAGTATCTGTCCATAGGACCACTTTAAGCCGTACACTCCACAGAGCTGGGCTTTACAGAAGAGTGGCCAGAAAAAAGCCATTGCTTAAAGAAAAAAATAAGCAAACACGTTTGGCGTTCCAAAAGGCATGTGGGAGACTCCCCAATCATATGGAAGAAGGTACTCTGGTCAGATGAGACTAAAATTGAACTTTTTTGGCCAGCAAGGAAAACACTATGTCTGGCGCAAGCCCAACACCTTTCATCACCCTGAGAACACCATCCTCAAAGTGAAGCATGGTGGTGGCAGCATCATGCTGTGGGGATGTTTCTCATCGGCATGGACTGGGAAACTGGTCAGAATTGAAGGAATGATGGATGGCGCTAAATACAGGGAAATTCTTGAGGGAAACCTGTTTTAGTCTTCCAGAGATTTGAGACGGGGACGGAGGTTCACCTTCCAGCAGGACAATGACCAAAAGCATACTGCTAAAGCAACACTCGAGTGGTTTAAGGGGAAACATTTAAATGTCTTGGAATGGCCTAGTCAAAGCCCAGACCTCAATCCAATTGAGAATCTGTGGTATGACTTAAAGATTGCTGTACATCAGCGGAATCCATCCAACTTGAAGGAGCTGGAGCAGTTTTGCCTTGAAGAATGGGCAAAAATCCCAGTGGCTAGATGTGCCAAGCTTATAGATACATACCCCAAGAGACTTGCAGCTGTAATTGCTGCAAAAGGTGGCTCTACAAAGTATTGACTTTAGGGGGGTGAACACTTTTGCATGCTCAAGTTTTCAGTTTTTTTGTCTTATTTCTTGTTTGTTTCACAATAAAAAATATTTTGCATCTTGTGGTAGCGGTAGTGGTAAGTGGTAGGCATGTTGTGTAAATCAAATGATACAAATCCCCCAAAAAATCCATTTTAATTCCAGACTGTAAGGCAACAAAATAGGAAAAATGCCAAGGTGGGTCAATACTTTCGCAAGCCACTGTATTGGGAGGATCTCATCTGGCCCAGGGGATTTGTTTATTTTAAGAGCTCCTAGTCCCTTTAACACTTCTGCCTAGATTATGCTCAAGTTATTTAAAACTGGATAGGAACTGGTTGACGTGGGGCATGTTGTCCGTATCCTCGGTAATCATTTAATATATTTGCTATTTGCTAAAATCTATGATTTTGCCATTTGTATCTCTTAGACATTTAACCTCCTCTTTGAATGTTCTCTTGCTGTTGTAATATTGGAAAAACATTTTGGAATTGGTTTTAGCCCCCTTAGCCATGTTCATTTCTATTTTTCTCTTGGCCTTTCTAACTTCCTTTTTGACTTGCAGTTCCGTGTACACTTTGTTTTTGGTCCCTTTTTAATGCTCTGTAAAGTGCCTTTTTTCACTGAATATTTTGTTAATTGATCTGTTAAACCATTTTGGTAATTTAGTTGTACGTTTTAGATTTGTCTACTTTAGGGATGTAATTGTTTTGCGCTTCTAGTACTACATTTTTGAAGAACAGCCATCCTTTTTCTGTGGATGCTTTCTCTATGTTACTCCAATCTACTTCTGTTAGCCTCTGTTTCATACCTTCATAGTTTGCTTTTCTAAAATTGTAAACCTTCGCTTTAGTCATTACTTTTGGGGTTTTAAAAAGCACTTCAAATGAGACCATGTTGTGGTCTGAGTTTGCTAGTGGTTCTCTGACCTCTGTTTTTGTTATTCTGTCTTCGTTATTGGAAAAGACTAGATCAAGGCATGCCTCCCCTCTAGTTGGTGCCTTGACAAATTGTGTTAGGAAGCAGTCCTTTGTCATTTCCACCATTTCAATTTCATCCGTCGTGCTACCCACCAGGTTTTCCCATTTTATATGGGGGAAGTTGAAATCCCCCATTAGTATGGCTTCTCCTTTGCTGCACACATTTCTAATGTCATTGTATAACAGATTAATTTGCTCACTGTCTGAATCTGGCGGTCTATAGAATGCTCCTATTATTATGCCCTTTGAATTATTGTCCGTTATTCTGACCCATATTGATTCGGCTTTATTTTCTTTGTCCAGGTTTAACACCTGGGCTTCAAGACTGTTTCTTATGTATAGCGCTACCCCTCCACCTCTTCTGTCCAAATATTATGTCTTTCATATACACTGTATACCCACAAATATTATATTCGTCCCCATCACTGTCAGACAACCAAGTTTCTGTAACACCTATCACATTATAGTTACTTGTTAGTGCAGTAGCTTCAAGTTCTAAAATTTTGTTTCTGATACTTCTAGCATTTAGATAAATACATTTAATGGTTGTCTTACCCGAGTTGTTGTCCTTGTTTTGATGCGGTCTCCCTTCTGTTTTTTTGTTGATTTCTCCCCATTCCTTTCTAGGTTAAATGCTTCTGAACCTGCTCGAGGATCTTTTCTCCAAGTAGATTGGTACCCTTTTTATTTAAGTGCAGTCCGTCCCATCTATACAGATAGTCCTTGTTGTAGAATGTGGTCCAATGATCAAGATATAGATGCTTGTAAACAGTCCAAAGCCGGGCGCACTCGCAGGTGCTCAAAATAATAATGAAAACAAAAGGCGAAAGAAAAAAGGAAAATAAAACAGTAATAAAAACTACAAATGAAAGGTGCTGCACTCGGCAGCGTTACCCCGGTCGTCGCTACCCACACGACCCGGGTCACCGACCTACACTCCCGGCTCCCTCAGCCTGCTAAACACAATACTTTGGGGAATCTGCCCAAGGTTTCCCCGCTACCCCTATGTTTCTATTTCATTCGGGTTATTCTCTCCCAGCCGTTCTCGGTCCTGGACCATCGCTTCCGCACGCTCAGCACGTCTGAAAGGGCAGACCTGAGGGAACAGCAGAGTGTTATATTATAGGGCTGGCAATCCCCCTCAAGACCCGCCTCTCAGCCACTCGGAGAGGGAAAGCCACACACCCTTTCTTCCACCTCTCCGTGTCACTGCCATGACCGTCAGGTGGGTATTGGACAACTGCTGCCCTCCTGCAGCACCAAGAACACCCCAGCAGAGTTAGCACAGATCTCCCCGTTACACAGTGAATAATTGTTTTTGTTACTTTAAAAAACAAAAAAACAAAAAAAAAGTCACCGGAGGTGCTGACTTCCTCTATTGTCCTGACAGGAACATTTTGTGGTACCTTTGTAGGCACTGCCCGTGGAGGAGGGGTTGCTCTCTGTGTTATGACACGCATGGCTTGTGTAAAATGAAGCGTCAGTTAAATTCTTTAAGCCAATGAAAGGACTAGGGCTGCAGCGAAATTGGTTATGCTTCCATGAGTCGCTTGCACAGTTTGCATTCAACTTTTGTTTTGGTTGTCTAGGCATTTAACAAAAAAATCCCAAACAGCAGAGGGGTTTTGAGACATTTCTTTAAATACAGCTTACACTATACAGTGTTTTGCTGTCGAGGTGGCGAATGAAGAAATTAAAGGTTTGTCTCTGGTTGACGTGAGCTGGAGAGGGAAGGGGCATGTGGTGCTCAGTTTTCGAAATTAAAATTATTAGTGTTAGCTTATATTTTGTATGTTTCAAATATATTCTACCATAGCACTTCTCTTACACTGTCTTGTACACGAGGTATTCAGTACATGTTTTACTGAAGCAATACAGCCACTAGAGGTACAAGCTCAATGCTTTGGATACTATACCCTGTTTCAGTTGTACGTAATGTATAACGATTTGGTAGTGAATTTTATTAACAACTTTTGTTTACGTAATATGCATTGTACATATGAAAAGATCAAATTTTGCATGTTTGACATTTAATGTGTGATTTATAGTATTTACACATTGTCAAACAGTTTTTGTTAATAGGATGAAAAAAAAAGAAATAAAAAAATATACAGTGCGTAAACCCGTCTGACAAACCTTCGAAGGTTTAAACAATGTTCGAATCCCTGGCTAGCGAACGAACCTTCGGACACAGCCTTAGAAGGGAATGATTTTGTTTAGGGATTAGCTTGCTCTTTTACTCGGAAATGATTGGATGAACTCCTGTTTGGGTGCAATATTTAAAGCAAAGCAAGCATTAACTCGTTTTCTTGGGCTCTTATCTCATCTCACCATGAAATAACCACTGAGCCTTTGCTTGTAATGGGGATCCATTCAAGTGTAGTACCTATCTTTGTCCTGAAGAAGACTCCTAGCCGCAACATTTAACTGCAACTCTACATGCTACAAGAAGACCAACTGCATTCCAACTTTGTTTTTCAGCAATGACCAAATCTACAGAATAAGTATTACATTTCAAACACTCTAAGATTCAAGTAAAATACTATTTTTGTATAGGAAATATTTACATGCAAAACAAGTAAAAACGGTTAATAGAGTGTAACATTCAATTTTATGAGAAATTGAGAAATATGAAATTTGTTGCGGACTAACCCCCCCCCTTTTTTTTTTTTTTATAAAATATTAATAACATAATAGAGACGTCCTGTATAAAGAAATTAATAACTAATATGTTTGTATATTACCAATATAGTGGGGGGTGTGGCCTAGGATATTGAGGTACACCACCCACTCTATATTGCGTGATACAGGGTCCAAGTTAAATTCGCTATGTATCGAGGACCACAATAGGGTCGGGGGGCATCAGGGTCCAGTATAAATCCTCTATGCAACCTGCTTTTTCTCATTTTTCGTATAAAAAGCAGCACACCGTTTTAATTCATACTGCGGAGGATACTTGCTTCTCATGAACTTAAGTCTCCAATTAATTTCATGAGTCTTCCTCTCCTTTCTCAAATGCACATACCCACTGCATTGAAAGAGTCCATTCCCAACAGGCTTGTTGCTAGGGATCTGACATCACTGCCCCGTGACTTTTTCTAGTGCATTGCTGACACGAGTGAACACCTTGTTGACTAAAATAAAAACCGCTTCAGCAAGTAAATATTTAATTTGCTTTGTATTATTGTGCCATGCGGGTGTATACAATAACAGTACGATATTAATGCTTTGTTTTTAATTATTTTATATATTTTTGTTTGTGATGTGCAGTACGAAATAAAACGAACAGTAATTCTAAGTGAAAGTGCCTATTTATGTTGTAGGTAAGGCATGTGCAGTTAGACTGTAACAATGGTGTGCCATCCCCAGGGCCGTTATATATCTGAATCCCCAGTATAGCAAGGGCTGATATAACGAGGGGTGGTTGTATTAAAGTTAAATATTACATCTTCATAAATGTGCACTACAACCAAAGAGTTTAACAAGTGAGCAAGTTTTCGTCATATAGTTAGTCTAAATATGTGTTAGGCCATGGGTTCAAATCTGTTTTGAAATCTGAAACAGATTTGAAGACATCCCTTAGTCTCTTTAGACCACCACTCCCTTGGTTGTATCTGTGTTTTTCCTGATAAAATATTTTAAACATTTGAAAGAGCACTTCATTTCGGTGCAGCATTGTAGTGAAACAACTATTTAACAACTAGTTGATTTGAAGGGGCAGTAAATTTGCAAAATCACTAGTTAACTACTTTGCTTGTTTTGGTTTATAAAGCCGGGCCACAGAGCTGTTTGCACTGATCTGGTGCTCCACTATCCTTTTTCCACTGCTGTCCTGTTACAAATTAGCACAATCTTGTATGATGTAAACAAAATTTACTGTTAGTGCAAAAATACACCTTTACCTTATTTTTATCCTTCGCTAATGTAATTTATAAACTAATTCCAAAAACATCCCGTATGCCGAGCTGCGCTGTACCTCTCCAAGTTTGCCGTCACTCTTAAGACAGAACCTTAGCTTAAAGTATAAATGTGATCATCCTTGTTTTTGTTAATTGAGATAAAAATTGTACACATTAGCAATGTAGTCTCCTTACATGTATTAAGGATTTCTTCTGTATTAAGCCACTCCTGCACAATGTTGGAGCCCTTACGTGGTCAGCAAGTACATCCCTGTCATAAAAAAAAATATCCTCTTCTACCAATTGGTAGAAGAGGATAATAAAAATAATCGTATAACATAAGCACAATGGAAAACTTCTTGAAACAAAAGCATCCAAACTTCAAATGCATGCCACAAATTCAAGTACATACTGTTGGGCAAAGCACTGTCTCGTGAATTTACCAATAAAACAATGTCATGGGTAAAAAATACATGAGGAGGACCCCCAAATGTGTTTGTCAGCTTTTCTGATACAGGGTGTTTGTTTCGTGAAACTAGTTGTTGCAGCCCTAGTACAGCGCATATCTTTTGGTTCAAAATGAAGTTCCATGAAAAAGTGAAGTGGCAAAAACTAATTATTTATCCCTTTGCTTAGTCAGAACTAGCAGGAAAAATTACACTTGGGGAATTTCTAAACACAACTGTGCAAATTTGTATACATTCACTTTTTGCTACATCAGTGAAGACTTATTTGGATGAGTAAGATGTAGTTCTCCAGTGTCATGCAGAATCCTTGCATCTCATCTGTTTTATGAATGGTTCAGAATATATTTCACCTGTTAAGCATAAAATGTTGCCTGACATTTTAATAGGGAAATAGCATCAATTCCCCAGAACACAACTGTCAACATCCATTTTAGTAATGCTTTTTGTTTTAGGGACAGCCAATTTAAGGCTGCCATGTTAACATTTTTTTTTATATATAAAACGTGTAAACTAACTGCAGTAAACTAACTGCAGTAAACTGAACAACAGGTGTAAACAATGGGTGGTGAAATCTCTTGCAAAAATCTATGTGTTAAACCAGTTGCTTGCATTAGGGGACTTAGCAGTATGCATTATTCATTAATAGGCAGTAATAAACAAGTTAGGGAGGGAAAAACAAAATAAAGAAAAATGTAGCTATGGCCAAAATATTTTTCATCACCCTGTAGAATTAGCTAATTTTGCTTCATAGTCGAATGAAACCTGGTGAATAATGTTATGTTACCATATTGAATTACGTACTGCTTTGTAGTTTTCCATATACTTAATGAAAAACTGATAAATTGAAAAATATGACCTTTCAAAATGTAACATGATGAAATACTGTACTATGGGTTCCAGTAGACTTTTGAGATTATTTTGATTTATATGATAAATAAAATATCTAGATTTAATTTCATATCGTTTTAAAAACTATGTCTCAATCCTAAAATTGTAGGTGATGCAGACGGTTTTTGCGTGAAACGAGGCTAGGTTGTTTAGTGGACCAGGATGTGACTGAGTCAGTATGCGTTGCATCGCAATTAAAAAAACAAACTGGCGGTAAGTGATACAGACTCGGCAGCTGCTCAGTATTAGTTTATAGTTGATGGATTTTCTAAATGATTATTAGTAGTAAAAAAAACCTGAGAAGTTTACACATAGCCTTAGTCAACATACAGGGAGAGAGAGAAAGGTTGACTGTAAAATATAATTTAATAAACTGCAGGTGCCTTTTATGGGTCCAAGTTAATAGGTTTTCTAATGATAGACATACTATTACCTAAAATGGTATTCATGACTTTTATATCACTGCAGTGATGTGCATGGTGTTCTCAGTGCTGCTTACTGTATGTTTATAAAATGTTGCAATGGAAAAAAGATACTTGGATTTGACATGAGCGTCTTTTGTCTGGTGCTGTGCCAAGTTTCCTGAATGAGCACTGTTCTGACCTCCTTGGATGCAAGTTAAAAAATACCGAAAGCAGAAAGAATTGTGTGAAGGGACTTGAAACAACCCTGCACTTTGTCCAGTAGATCAACTCTAAAATTCCTTCAGTTTGACTACTGATCAAATAATCCCTGTCTGTCGTTTATTCTGTTAGTATTACTGAGGCAGAATTGTTTCTCTTTCCCAGATTGTGCAAATAAACAATTGAAGTAAAAAGGGTGGGGTGCATTACAAATATTACATTGGATATTCAGTTACTGACCTTAATCTGTTTTGATTTGCATTCTACTGTAAAACTGTAACATGCATGTTAGTTTAGGTAGCAAAATGAATTGCTTTTCTATTATTATTATTATTATTATTATTATTATTATTATTATTATTATTATTATTATTTATTATTTGGCTTCCAAGCTGGCTTGGGAAGCCTATTGTTATTGTAAAGCTATTTTGTTTTTTGTTTTTTCATTTTTTTTTTTTTCATTTAATTTATTTTTATTTTGTTATTGGTTTTTCCTCCCAAAAATTTAAACTGCGCCTGTTTTGCACGCGCTGTACCATGAAACATGAAACTTGTCAGGTATTATCCTGTATAGATTACAGTTCAGATGCTCCTGCGTCAACCAAAATGGCGACATGACGCGTTTTTTGGAAAAACCTTTCAAAATCTTCTTCGTGAGATAATGAACTAATGCAGTATTTTGAATTGAAACTGCTCCATAAAACTGATCTGTTGCTGACACTTGTGCTGCAATGCTACAGTGTGCCAAAATTTCCAAGTGGTACTGAGCTTGGAAGCCTTAAAACTGCTGCCAGTTCTAGTTGTTGTTGTTAATAATAATAATAATAATAATAATAATAATAATAATAAATAATAATAATAATAATAATAATAATAATCATCATTATTATTATCATTAATTGTTATTTGGCAAAATAAAAAAGTAATTAAACTGAATGTGTCTATTTACGGAAGTATTACTGTAAATAAATTAATTTGGCTCTGTAAAGTAGTTTTAATGTGCTGTAGTTAAAGTGCTTTTTAAATTGCAGCTGTACCATGAAACACAAACTCTTTTGGTGTCTGATGTTAAAGCAAAGAGAATACACCAAAACCTTAGGTCAAGTCCTCCACTACTGAATAAAGCCTCTTTTACACTGGCACTCCTACCCGGGTCCTGGCTAACCAGGTCACAGTCCCGCGTAGAATGAAACCATGTACCTGGGTCGGACCCAGGTCCCAATGACGAACCTCAGGAAGTGGGTTGACACGCGTTTTGAGCGAGACAAAGTGCTTGACGGACGTTCGTCAGCCGATGCAATAACAAACAGCCACGCCTGCGTGAAGGTTTCACTTCCGCAAGGAATATTTCTGATTATTCTGCTTAGCCATATTTTTGTTGCTTGAGACACAGCATGAGCCAGATTGCAGCAGGGATGTAGAAAGATTTGCTCAAATCAACATTTGGGCAGATGGTTCAATCCAGCGAAGCTTGGATGGAAGCGTCAGTAACAAGCTGTTTCCGGGGCATTGATACACACATTTCTTTTTAATTGCGTCTGTCACCCAGGTCAACCCTGCTTGACACCAGGTCTTACCTGGGTAGATCATGCCAGTGTGAAAGGGGCTTTAGTTGGAATTGTTTTGATGCTGCAGGGAATTGTAGGTTCATTATCTGGGGTAGATTCTAGTTAAACTAGAGCCAGGAGATTTGTACTGTATGTACCACGGTCATCATTGTGGGCAAGTTCTTTCTGGGAAGAGAGGATGTATTTTCTGTGGAGATTCCTATGTTGCTGTTATTTAAACTCTGGCAGTCGAGCCGAGACTTGTGAAGTATTTCCTCTCTGAACGTACTGTAGTTCGGCTCTCTCTGAGATTATAACCGGGACTCTCCCACACTCTGTATCCCAGGCTGACCCTATGTAAACAAAGCCTTCAAGCATACCCTATTTCACAGTGTACTGGGGGAAGCTGCACTTTCAGATTTAAACGGCATTCAGTGTGCTGTTTTTGAGAAGCAATCATAGCAGTGAATTTATGGCGTTTTATTTTATAGCCTGTTTATTATGTAGATAAGTACAGTAGGCTGTTTTGGTTGATGAGAGATTATGTTCAAGTGTTCAATTTGTGTATCCGAGCAACGCTGGAGTATGGCCAATCTGTATCCTACAGTTGAGGAAAGTTCTAAGGATTGTTTTTAGTAACAGAGTCTGGGAATTACTAGGATGACATGGTTTTCTTCCAACACTGAATAGTACAAATGTTTTCAAGCCTGCTGTAAGCTGACCACTGTCTGTTATATGGAGACGAAAGGTACAATGTACCAAATACTATACCGGGTGCAACTAAAGTAAGAAAGGGGAGCACTGTAGTTTGTATTTCTATATTCTACAATTTTGTCAATTTTCTGCGTATTCATGAATTTTGCAACATAAGTTACTCTGTCTGGCGTTTACATTTTTTTCTTTACATTTTTTTTAATTTCTAAAGGAGTATGTATAGCTTATTTTCCATTGCAGACCCAGCACTTATGTTTTGGGTTGGGACGAACTGTTTGGTAATAAGGTTTAATAGTTGTTAAAATAATGCAGGCTACTATTGGTTTGATTGAAAAGATTCCACTAAAAGGGTTTTGCGGCCTGCAGCGGACCCTATGTACAGTAATGTTGAAGAAAGGTGAAACACGTGAAGCACATGCAGGGTGCTGTATTTCAAATGCTATTTCACTGTCAGCTGTGTTGCAGATAATTTGAGATGTGAAGCTGGCTGGGGTTTCCTTCTGTCGTTGCCTTTCTGCTCTGTTGGAAAGTCAAACCCTTTCTGATTACAAACAGTCCTGCAAGTTCACAGGAGCCACCTTGCATCAACAAAGACTGAAGCTCTGCCTAGGGGTTATTATTACATGTCCTTAGGCATTCATAAATCCTTTTTTTTTTTTTTTTTTTTTTTTTTTTTAGTGTACAGTGCTACAATAGGAGGTTTCTATAGTGAAATCTGCTAATGCTTGCTAACCTGTTTGGTCAGTGGCTCTAAAATATTAGTATACATAGAGAAAACATGCTTTGCAAATAACGAGGTGTGCAGAGTACAGTAGAAATTCAAAGTTAACTGAGAAAACAAAGCCACTGTGGTGTTTAAGTACTACATGGTTTTTTTGTTTTGTTTTTTTTTCACAATTTTAAATGATTGGAGATTGAGAAAATGCACCACTAGTGGGTGCTAGGATGCAAGTTAAATGCTGCTGCTGGTAAAAATGAAGGGAAATTATATTAAGTCTGGATGATTTACACAAGGTTCCATCGTGTGAATATTGCATTTTTTACAATTTGACAGTACAGGAAGTCATTTTATTGTCATTACCATTCCCTTATTCACAAAGAGATTTCCCCCCAAAGTAGTTAACGGAAGGAATACAAAAAAACAAATGTAAACGCTTTAATCAGGTCATGTATATCCAGGTATCGTTTGTATAGTGTATTAGCCCCTATAAAATTGAGTCTGATCCGCTTCCTCGTCTTCAGATTTATACTACAGTAAATCAAAACCAGGAAAAATGCATAATCAGCTGAACCTGGCATTTCATACTTTGTACAAATGAGTAAATAAGAGATAAAGTATGTAAAAGGGTGTTTGTCTGCATAACACCACAAATCATGTCAAGGTGCAATCACACAAGATTATGCTTAAGATTTTTTGCAGTCACAGAAATACAAACTACTGAAGTTATCTTACCTTTACAATGTTTTGGTCAAGTGCTGCAGGAAAAAAAAAAAGTTTTGTATAAAATGAAGCTTGTGTTTAATATTTGGCAAAATACACCTGGCCCTTGCATGATTATTAAAGTACATATGAACATATGAACATATGAACATATGAAAGTTTACAAACGAGAGGAGGCCATTCGGCCCATCTTGCTCGTTTGGTTGTTAGTAGCTTATTGATCCCAAAATCTCATCAAGCAGCTTCTTGAAGGATCCCAGGGTGTCAGCTTCAACAACATTACTGGGGAGTTGATTCCAGACCCTCACAATTCTCTGTGTAAAAAAGTGTCTCCTATTTTCTGTTCTGAATGCCCCTTTTTCTAAACTCCATTTGTGACCCCTGGTCCTTGTTTCTTTTTTCAGGCTGAAAAAGTCCCTTGCGTCGACACTGTCAATACCTTTTAGAATTTTGAATGCTTGAATTAGGTCGCCACGTAGTCTTCTTTGTTCAAGACTGAACAGATTCAATTCTTTTAGCCTGTCTGCATATGACATATCTTTTAAGCCCGGAATAATTCTGGTCGCTCTTCTTTGCACTCTTTCTAGAGCAGCAATATCTTTTTTATAGCGAGGTGACCAGAACTGCACACAGTATTCAAGATGAGGTCTTACAAGTGCATTGTACAGTTTTAACATTACTTCCCTTGATTTAAATTCAACACTTTTCACAATGTATCCGAGCATCTTGTTAGCCTTTTTTATAGCTTCCCCACATTGCCTAGATGAAGACATTTCTGAGTCAACAAAAACTCCTAGGTCTTTTTCATAGATTCCTTCTCCAATTTCAATATCTCCCATATGATATTTATAATGTACATTTTTATTTCCTGCGTGCAGTACCTTACACTTTTCTCTATTAAATGTCATTTGCCATGTATCTGCCCAGTTCTGAATCTTGTCTAGATCATTTTGAATGACCTTTGCTGCTGCAACAGTGTTTGCCACTCCTCCTACTTTTGTGTCGTCTGCAAATTTAACAAGTTTGCTTACTATACCAGAATCTAAATCATTAATGTAGATTAGGAATAGCAGAGGACCTAATACTGATCCCTGTGGTACACCGCTGGTTACCACACTCCATTCTGAGGTTTTTCCTCTAATCAGTACTTTCTGTTTTCTACATGTTAACCACTCCCTAATCCATGTACATGTGTTTCCTTGAATCCCAACTGCGTTCAGTTTGAGAATTAATCTTTTGTGCGGGACTTTGTCAAAAGCTTTCTGGAAATCTAAATAAACCATGTCATATGCTTTGCAATTATCCATTATCGATGTTGCATCCTCAAAAAAATCAAGCAAGTTAGTTAGGCACGATCTCCCTTTCCTAAAACCATGTTGACTGTCTCCCAGTACCCTGTTACCATATAGGTAATTTTCCATTTTGGCTCTTATTATAGTTTCCATAAGTTTGCATATAATAGAAGTCAGGCTTACTGGTCTGTAGTTACCTGGTTCAGTTTTGTTTCCCTTTTTGTGGATCGGTATTACGTTTGCAATTTTCCAGTCTGTCGGTACCACCCCTGTGTCAAGAGACTGCTGCATGATCTTGGTTAGCGGTTTGTAAATTACTTCTTTCATTTCTTTGAGTACTACTGGGAGGATCTCATCCGGCCCAGGGGATTTGTTTATTTTAAGAGCTCCTAGTCCCTTTAACACTTCTGCCTCAGTTATGCTAAAGTTATTTAAAACTGGATAGGAACTGGATGACATGTGGGGCATGTTGTCAGTATCTTCCTTTGTAAAAACTTGTGAAAAGTAATCATTTAACATATTTGCTATTTTTTTTTTCTTCCTCTACGATTTTGCCATTTGTATCTCTTAAACATTTAATCTCCTCTTTGAATGTTCTCTTGCTGTTGTAATATTGGAAAAACATTTTGGAATTGGTTTTAGCTCCCTTAGCAATGTTCATTTCTATTTCTCTCTTGGCCTTTCTAACTTCCTTTTTGACTTGCATTTGCAGTTCTGTGTACTCTTTCTGTGTACTTTCTTTTTGGTCCTTTTTTAATGCTCTGTAAAGTGCCTTTTTTTCGCTGAATATTTTTTTTTAATTGATCTATTAAACCATTTTGGCAATTTAGTTTTACATTTAGATTTGTCTACTTTAGGGATATAATTGTTTTGCGCCTCTAGTACTACATTTTTGAAGAACAACCATCCTTCTTCTGTGGGTGTTTTCTCTATTTTACTCCAATCTACTTCTGTTAGTCTCTGTTTCATACCTTCATAGTTTGCTTTTCTAAAATTGTAAACCTTAGCTTTAGTCTTTACTTTTGGGGATTTAAAAAACACTTCAAATGAGACCATGTTGTGGTCTGAGTTTGCCAGTGGTTCTCTGACCTCTGTTTTAGTTATTCTATCTTCGTTATTTGAAAAGACTAAATCAAGGCATGCCTCCCCTCTAGTCGGTGCCTTCACAAATTGTGTTAGGAAGCAGTCATTTGTCATTTCCACCATTTCTATTTCATCCTTCGCGCTACCCACCGGGTTTTCCCATTTTATTTGGGGGAAGTTGAAATCCCCCATTAGTATGGCTTCTCCTTTGCTACACACATTTCTAATGTCATTGTATAACAGATTATTGTGCTCACCGTCTGAATCTGGCGGTCTATAGCATGCTCCTATTATTATGCCTTTTGAATTTTTGTCTGTTATTCTGACCCATATTGATTCGGTTTTATTTTCTTTGTCCAGGTTTAACACCTGGGCTTCAAGACTGTTTCTTATGTATAGCGCTACCCCTCCTCCTCGTCTGTCCTGCCTGTCTTTCCTATACAGTGTATACCCACAAATATTATATTCGTCCCCATCACTCTCAGACAACCACGTTTCTGTAACACCTATCACATCATAGTTACCTGTTAGTGCAGTAGCTTCAAGTTCTAGAATTTTGTTTCTGATACTTCTAGCATTTAGATAAATACATTTAATGGTTGTCTTACCTGAGTTGTTGTTCTTGTTTTGATGCGGTCTCCCTTCTGTTTTTTTGTTGACTTCTCCCCCCTTCCTTTCTAGTTTAAATGCTTCCGAACCTGCTCGAGGATCTTTTCTCCAAGTAGACTAGTTCCCTTGTTATTTAAATGCAGTCCATCCCGTCTATACAGATAGTCCTCGTTGTAGAAAGTGGTCCAATGATCAAGATAGGTGAAGCCTTCCCGTGTGCACCACGTCTTCAACCATTGGTTTTGATTTATTATTTCCAGCTGTCCATATGGTCCTTTGCAAGGTGCGGGTAGTATACCAGAAAATACCACAGTTTTGGTTTTCTCTTTTAATTTCCTTCCTAGCTCTCTGAATTTGTTTTGCAGGGATTTTGGTCTGTCTCTTCCAATGTTGTTTGTACCGATGTGGACGACTACTACCGGGTCGTCTCCTGTTCGTTCTAGGAGCCTGTCCACGTTTTCAGTGATGTGCTTGACCGAGGCTCCCGGAAGGCAGCACACTGTTGTAGTAAGGGGGTCCAAACTGCGAACTGAGCTTGCTGTGTTTCTCAATATGGAGTCCCCAACAATCATGACCTCCCTTCTTTTTGCTGTCTGGTCACCACTGTCAATGGGGTCCTGGATGTTGTTCCTTTCATTCTCTTGTTGTTGGTTCTGCTCATCACAAGTAGGTTTTGTATTGCTTTAACCTCAGATAACAGCAACTGGTACACATCAAAAACTGAATGTCTTAATTTAAGAAAAACAGTATTTTGCTTAAGATTGCCTAATTAAAGGAAGAGAATGCTGCTATTGTTTTGCTTTTTATAGGCCCAATTGTTTTAATGAAATGTTCTTTTTAATTTAAAGGTGTAGTCAGAAAATAAGAATTGATCCAAACCTAAATGGTAACTTTATTTTTTAAGTCAGACTCAGTAGTATGTGGGGATCAGTGTGAGTAGTTCCACAGTGAAAATGTGTGTTTGGATATGATACTCGCTAACAGTATTGTAGGTAAAACGTGGTTCAGGAAATGGTAGAAGGGTGCATTGCTTGAATTTTGTAATTTGTAATCTTCCCATATTTCAAGTAAACATTTTGGGTAAATACCACATTTTATTTATTTTTTTTCCATTCCTTGCTATTGCCATTTCTTCACAGAAAACAGTGGCTATAGACAAATTTTCATAAAGTAATAACATGAGGTATACTAAAATGGTATTGTAAAATGAGGGGGGAGAATTAACTGTTTCGTTCTCGCTCTAAAGCAGCAAACGCGTTTTTGACCCAGGTGGCCTTCCATAAAGATAACTATGTGTGCATGTGCATAATCTGGTTTGTTTACTTTTTGCTGTCTAAAGCTTTTACCCTTTAGGGTCTGAGGTATTTTTGCCTATTTTTTTTTTTTTTTTTATTATTATTTTATTTTATTATTAGTTTACTGCTGTTAGATTTATGGCTATAACTCTTGAACTATAATGGCTATAGGTACATGTCATACATGAAATGAATGTGCACACACTAGGCTTCCATAAAAAAGTGAAATAGTCTGAAACTCTCCCTGTTCAATACAGATAACAAAAGCCACAGAAAGAGACATTTTTTTTTAGAAAAAAAACATTATTTATTGTTTGTAAAAAATATTTTACCATGGGCTCCTGAGTGACGCTTCCGATAAAAAGCACTCCGTGTGGAGTTTAGGTTGCCCCCTATAGCCTGGAGGTGGCTGGTTCGGGTCCAGGCTATTCTACTGCCGACCGTGAACAGGAGTTCCCACAGGGCGATGCACAATTGGCCGAGCAGTGCCTGGGCGGGGAGGGCCCAGGTCGGCCAGTGTGTCCTCGGCTCACCGCCACCAGTGATGCCTGTAGGCGTACCTGTAAGCTACCCGGATTTGTGTGGTCTTCCAACACTGTAGCTTCGAGGTGGTTGCATGGTTGGCCCGCAGAGTGTAAAGAAGTGGACGGCTAACGGCACACGTTTCGGAGGAGGTGTTTGTCCGTCTTTATCCCTCCCGTGGGGTTGGCAGCGGTGAGCCGGGTTGAAATAAAAATAATTGGACATGTCATATTGGGGAGAAAATAAGATAAATAATTGCCGATTTACAAATTAAAAAAAATAAAATAAAAACAATTTTAAAGTATTTTAGCATGACCAGCTGAAATCTGGCAGTGTACAATGAAACTTCAACATGTAGGGAACATGGATTTTTTAAAAAAAATTTATTAGATAATAAATAAAGGAATTATGGCCACTACAAAAGGGACCAAAAGCAACCAAAAACAAACAGATTAATTGTAAATGTGCAAAAGAAAAACAGAACACATTCAAATTTTCTTCCCAGGGACCCTGATCTTGTGGCACAAGATGGGGCTGTTCACTGGCTTGAATGGCCAGCACGGTCTTGACCATGGCAACATAACCCTAACAGCTCTGGTCTCGTACATTTAATCCACAATCACAAAAAAAAAATATATATATATATATATATATATATATATATATATATATATATATATATATATATATATATATATATATATATATATATATGAAAATAGGTCCTTGTGCCTTCGATGTCGCCATTTCTCTTATTTTGTAAAGGTTTTTTGTGAAAATGTTTGTTTACTGCACTGAGTAGTTCTGCCTTACAGCACGGCAGTAACATTACAAAACACTCTCATTCATGGCTATCTCCTAACATGGTGCTCTACCTGAAATACATAAATAGGACATTGTTTTAAAGCTCTGACTCTCTTCCAACAACATACTGCAAGCAGAGCTGTCTCTCGCAGTGCCTGAGTAAAAAGTATCCGACAAAATATTTTATTAGGTCAAAAATTCCTGATCAATATAGAACAAAACCTTGTTTTGTTTAAGCAGCATTAATATCTTTGTCATTGTAGTTTTCCCTTTGTCTGCTAGATGTCACTAGAATACATGGTATTCTTCAGGTCATTGCGTATCCTGTTTAAAGCAATATTTGCAGAACAGTAGAGGTAACTTTTTCTACTAAAGGAAATGTAAAGGAAGTTGTCTTCTATTTTTATTCATGAAATGTCTTAAATGAGAAAGTATGCTGCAGGGTAATGTTGTTTAGCAAGTTGTATTACTCAAATGAGGACTCTAATAAACATGTTTAATGCTATTGCAGAAACTTACAGTACCTAATCTTGTGTTGTTTTTTTGTTTTGCTTTGTTTTTTTTTAAATCCGTCAAAGGTATAGTATTCTTAGTTCTCTAAATTCATTGTATTAAAGCAACTGTTAGTATTAAAAGGATAGCTGATAATGGTGTAGCCTGAAATAGGTTGTCCTGGATTTTAAGTATTGTATTGATTTACATTTTGGATTTATAAATGTAGATCGATGTATAGTTTTATAGTGGACTCTAAATGTATATATATGCAAAATAACAATTTCTTCTCCAAAGCTTTTTTTTTTAGCAGAATAAAGTAAAAACTAAAATGTTTACTTGTCCTTGTTTTGTATCCTTTGTGTAAAATTATTTTAATTCAATCAATTAGCAAAGGATGGTATCATCAGGATTTAACTTCTCCCACTGCATATTCTTATACTGTATGATCTTGAACCGCAAAGACATATTGTGCTGTAATGGACTTGCAAACTGTTCTTCAGTCTACAGTACATTGAAAGGCTCCACTACACACAGCAAAACAACTGCAGCTTTACATGCAGTAGAACCCTGGAGTTTCTAACATGTATTTCACATTCTCTGACCAAACCACACAAGGCGGAAGTGTGTATCTATTTAGATTAGAATGTTGTGCACTGCGTCTTTGTAGCATCAGACTCGGTATTGCTCAACATCATTAGCATGAGAGCGTTTACTGGTTATTTTTATATCTTTACAACTGACATAAAAGGCATTTTTGTATAAAATGGTGTGGTTGTTGTTAAATGTGACCATCAACTGTATGAAAATACACTGGAGACCTAATTTCTTAATGTGGGCTTCTTGCCAAGGTCAAAATGCACTGCCCTCCTAAGTAAACATTGCTTGTTAACTGAGCTTATTTTTGTGTAGTGTTTTAGTTATCTCTTCCACTGTTCCCCAAGTTATCTTAACTCTGAGATGGGAGCATAGACCAGTAAAAGCAAAAGCGAACTGTAACACAGTAGTGAGGCGAGCGTAGAAATTAAGACACAAATTATATGATGATCCATAAAAACCATAACAAACCAGGGAGGTGAAACTCTATTTGCATAAACAAGCACATGTAAGAAGGGACTTGCGTTTGTACAGTTGAGCATTATTTAAGTATACATTTTTAAAGTAATATCAATGGTGTAAGTAAACAGCAGATTAGTATTGACCTTGCAAATATGCACAAAATCACAAGCAAGTACAAAGGTATAGCAAACGGTGTATATTTGTAGAGTGAGCATATTACTTCAAATCCTGTGAGCCAAATCACTGTGATTTTTGTCAAATGTTCACTAAAAAATTAACTGAGGCAATTTGTGGCCACTACCAGCCTTAGCTGGATTCAGAATGCTGGCCTGGGGGGGTACGGGGACTGCTTCATATCCCATTACCAGTTTGCCCAGCTTTCTACTAGTGCCTTGCAACAGCTGTCACTTTCTCACCCTATTGAGCTCTTTCTAGAATAATTATGTATGCATGCATGGTTAGAAAGACTATAAAAGTTAGCTATTTCTGATGTCTGCAGTAGCAGATCAGACTTAAGAACTTTACAGCTGCTACTTGCTGCAAATGCATGAAAACAAAATACCAATCAGTTAACAGGTTGTTTTATGAATTTTTTTAAACCACAAAATGGATTATGTTTAGCTTACAGGAAGCAAACCCAGCTATATATGGTATGCTAAGCGATTGCAAACAGGAAGTTTGTGTTACACTCTTGTGAGCTGGGTTTCCTTTTAGATTTCATTACTGCTATCTATTGTTTTCAAGTTGTGAATGCTCTGGCATGGCGCAGGCGAAGGAGCAGCAGTGTAGTCAGTGCACTGGGAGCAGCTCTGCACTGCAGAAACTGGATGGTTTAGCCAGTCGGTTCTTTAATAAATGCCGCCAGGGGACACAGGAACAGAAGGCATTGGAGAGTGAAGTTCCCCACATCTCTGAATACACCGTCAATTGGGACAGATGCAGTAAGTGCTAGATAAGCTGAGCTGATAATGTGGGTTATAGCTTTTCTGGAATTTTAAATGCAAAAGAGATTTTTCTCTCTGTTTCAGTATAGGGTAAACTTGAAAAGTGCATAGTGTTTGAGCAACTGAAGGTAACTGTTTTCAGGTAATAATTTTAAAAAACATGCAACACTGTCAGAACTATTACAGCAAAAGTAAGCAAATCTAGATGCTACTTTAATTGCTGTGTTACAATTGTGGTGTTTTATTTGATTTAATTACTCCGTTCAACTGAAAATGAGAATTTGTTGAAGAATATGCTACTTGCTCATAGCAGAAACTTTTAGAAGATGTGTTGCAAATACAGAAACTGATTTACATAAAGAGAAATGAAAACTGATAGTGTTTGAAATTGACCAGTAACATTTTGTGCTATGACTTCAAGCTATAGATTAAGATTTCCCATGCTGAAATGCTACTATTGTCCTTAAAAAAGCTGACAGTTGAAATAGCAAGCAATACCAAAGTGAAAATGTATTTGTTTTCTTGTAACGTCTGGGTCGGTCACATTTTTGACATTACATTATTGGCCATAGGACACCTGTAGCATGCATTTCTGTGATGATCGAGCTTAAGATAATGAACTCAGGTTAGGTTGAGCAGCTAGCTTCAGGGAATAAGTTACCTAGCCTATATTTAACTAATACATTTTTGGAGTATCTGCGTAACTACCCAACGGTTTCTGTTTCAGTCACTCCTTTCTAAGTTGCTAATGTCAGCTATTGTAATACACAGCAGACCATGGGTCAAACCAATGTTCGTGTAGGGTGTTTTTTTTTTTTTATTCTGGATTTATATCAATGTGGCCCTTCTGGCATCCTCTGAATGCTTCCATTTTTTTCCATTTAAAGGTAAAGGAAAACAAAACATAGAAACATTGTGTATACACTAAGCAAAAAAGTAGAGGGGCAACAGGTATAGTTTGCCCCCCTGTAATCAAAGTAGTTTGCCCCCACTGCTCTATTAGTGAGATGCTTATGATTACTACGCCCTGAACACTGGTACATTTCAGTGTTGTATGTTGAAAAATTAATTCATATAGAATCTGTGAAAATTAGGGCTGCATATTAGGGCTATGATTAAATCAAAAATCGATTTTTCGATCGATTCCATTCCCCTAAATAATTGCATTTTTGAATGCGCATAGTTAATAACATTTAAGTTCATCGCGAAAATGTACCGAACACCCTGTATTACAGTATTGCTATCGCAGACAAGCAGTGGGCGTTGTTTTCTTTTCCTGCTCGTGTTAACTAGCATCTGATTTGCTGGTCCCATCCTACCAGCGAATCAGTTTTGAAAATGCTTTGTAAGTAGGCCCCTCAGTGTTATCACTATAAACAAAAAAACTGTAAACTGGTATCTAGTTTATATAGATTACATTCCAAAGTACTATAATCTGTTTGGAATGAATATTTTTGTAACACCCCTGTAGTATGTTAATTTTGCTTTAGGCTTGTTGCAAATGTTGTGGTTTTATTTTTTTCTCCTGATTCTACCAAGGTGTAATTACTCCTAGCATTCATAAGATATTAAAATAATCACGTCGGGGGGGGCGGGGAGGAATGGAGCGAAAAATCTATGTGGGCAATACAGTCATCGATATTTATTCGAACAATTCTATTTTGTGTGCCCAATTAATCGATTGCTATTTTGATGCTTAACTGACAGCCCTACTACAGATTATGTAGTCAACAATATTTATGCAGTCATCGATGAGTGTTAAATATGCTTGTTTGCCATGTGAAAAGAAGTACAAATACACTTTTTGAAAGGGTTTCACGCCCCAGAGTGGTAACTAGCAGGGTTTTTGTTGAGTGCTGCTTTTGTACAGATTGTGTTACCATGGGAATGCCCTACTGTATGCTTGATCTGATTGCAAACATCTTTTGCATCCTGGTGTGCTAGCAGCATCCCTGATGCCATTTCAGATTCTCTTTACGAACTGTAGTTTTGTTAAACTTGGAGCTGAATGATTGCAGATTTGTAAAGGTGGTTTTATTGTTAATATTTTTGTGTTTTTTGTATGGTGCATTTCGATAGTTATTTAATGGATATTAGTCTGAATTGTTTGTTGTATAAAATACAGAGATCATAAAGGAAAGAATGTTGCTAAGTACTGTGTCATGATGAATGGTGAGTACATTTTCAAATTTGCTTATATAAAAAAAAAGTATTTGTTACAGGGTTTTTGAAATGTGAGAAATATCCTTACAGCATTTAAGTTTGAATACTGTTACTGTATAATGATACGTGTCTTTCTTTAATATAAAATGTAACTTGCTGGTGGCTTGCTGTTTTTTTTTTTGTTTTGATTTTTTGTTGTTTTGTTTTTTTCCCCCTAGAATAATCAGGTTAAATATATTACCCAAGTGCAAGACAACAGTAAATGTTTCAGGAAATTCCCTGGTGCACTTCATTATATCTTGACTTAATAAAGGTTTGTGTTGTGTGTAGAGTAAGTTAGTGGCCAAGCCAGAGAACCGCAGTTTAGTTTTTAAAACCAGGCTTCTGTATTTTTAAATATGCATTCTATTATCAGTCTGCACAAGGAGTATTTTCAGAATTCTGCAGCTGCACTAGTCCCATGGTATCTGTTTTTCGCCTGAATATCAGCAGAGAATACTTGCTGATATGTAGCTAATAAGGTATCAACTTTGTCACAAATCAAGCACAGAAGTACTGTATACCATTTCCTTGATAGGTAATATTCCAATTGCAATAAATAGTATATTGCGTAGGTATTGTATGTAAAACGAGACTACAGGAAACTGCTGTTTTATATTGGGATTTATAATGAACTGTACTTGTAATAGAATACTGTGCTTTGAATTGACCTCATTTTTTTGGTGTAGAACAAAAACAAAAGCAGGTGTCATACTGTACTGGTGACATGCTTGATTTAATAAGGGTCTTGCAGTGCTTCTTGATTTCCACTTCCTATGATTGCAATATCCACAATAACTTGACAAATCCGAGCTGGATCATCTACATGCAGTTTTGTTAAGTCAATAAATTAAACCAGCTTAACAGGTATGTCATGTGAACACACCATTAGAAGCCATTATGAGTCCAGTTTTTGATTATGAAATAGAAGTAAAACGAACTTTCCTCCCTCTCCTCAGTATGCTACAATATCTAGTTCTCTTCAGGTTGCAGTGGCCCTGATATTTAGGTGCAGTAAGTTCCGCCATTGTGTTACTTCATTATGTTTCTGTTAGGAGAAAACAACCAGTCTTCATCATTCTGTTTAAATTCACTGTAAAGTTATCAACAGGGTGGCAACTAACTTGCTTGATTTTTTTGAGGATGCAACATCGATAATGGATAATTGCAAAGCATATGACATGGTTTATTTAGCTTTTGACAAAGTCCCACACAAAAGATTAATTCTCAAACTGAACGCAGTTGGGATTCAAGGAAACACATGTACATGGATTAGGGAGTGGTTAACATGTAGAAAACAGAAAGTACTGATTAGAGGAGAAACCTCAGAATGGAGTGTGGTAACCAGTGCTGTACCACAGGGATCAGTATTAGGTCCTCTGCTATTCCTAATCTACATTAATAATTTAGATTCTGGTATAGTAAGCAAACTTGTTAAATTTGCAGACGACACAAAAGTAGGAGGAGTGGCAAACACTGTTGTAGCAGCAAAGGTCATTCAAAATGATCTAGACAAGATTCAGAACTGGGCAGACACATGGCAAATGACATTTAATAGAGAAAAGTGTAAGGTAGTGCACGCAGGGAAAAAAAAAGTACATTATAAATATCATATGGGAGATACTGAAATCGGAGAAGGAATCTATGAGAAAGACCTAGGAGTTTTTGTTGACTCAGAAATGTCTTCATCTAGACAATGTGGGGAAGCTATAAAAAAGGCTAACAAGATGCTCGGCTACATTGTGAAAGTGTTGAATTTAAATCAAGGGAAGTAATGTTAAAACTGTACAATGCACTAGTAAGACCTCATCTTGAATACTGTGTGCAGTTCTGGTCACCTCGCTATAAAAAAGATATTGCTGCTCTAGAAAGAGTGCAAAGAAGAGCGACCAAAATTATTCCGGGCTTAAAAGGCGTGTCAAATGCAGACAGGCTAAAAGAATTGAATCTGTTCAGTCGTGAACAAAGAAGACTACGTGGCGACCTAATTCAAGCATTCAAAATTCTAAAAGGTATTGACAGTGTCGACCCAAGGGACTTTTTCAGCCTGAAAAAAGAAACAAGGACCAGGGGTCACAAATGGAGATTAGACAAAGGGGCATTCAGAACAGAAAATAGGAGGCACTTTTTTACACAGAGAATTGTGAGGGTCTGGAATCAACTCCCCAGTAATGTTGTTGAAGCTGACACCCTGGGATCCTTCAAGAAGCTGCTTGATGAGATTCTGGCATCAATAAGCTACTAACAACCAAACGAGCAAGATGGGCCGAATGGCCTCCTCTCGTTTGTAAACTTTCTTATGTTCTTATCTCTTCAGTGTATTCCTGTCTGTCAATTGAACTGGTAACATGTGTTCTCTTTGTGTAACAATACACTTTTTGTGTGTTTTTATGTGCTTATTGTTAAATACATAAACTCTCTTTCTCTTTCTTTCTCCTTCTTCTCATCATCCCATCCATGTGGGTGAATGTTCCTGCAAACCCTTGGTGATCTATAGAGACTTTTGGTATGCTTATTCTTTCATAAGTCCAAAGTCACAGAAAAGAAAAGTAAACGGAATTGGTTTAAAAAAATAATAGTAATTATTATTATTATTGAGCAATTTTTTAAAGCCTTTAATGTAGACTCTTTTGTTACACCCTACTGTTTTATTATTTAATAAAAGTATCATAATACTGTACAGTAGGATATCCATAACCAAAGCATTTTTTAATGCAACCTGGGCTTTGTTAAAGTTAAATTTTATTTATTTATTAATATATACCTCAAAATTAATGCTGTCATTGTGACTCTGTGACTATGGGCAGCTCCAGTCTGCAGTGTTTTTTCATGTAGCTCTCGTGTGTGTTTGCTTCTAGTAATACTGTGCTTTTTTTTTTTTTTTTCCAAACCATAGCTTTCTCTGACAGTATTACTCTAAATGTGATGCACAAAAGTTCAAGACCTAAATGCTACTACTTTAGAAGTAGCTGTGTCAGCCATTAAAACATACAGATCTCTTGACATCACCTTTAAGACTGCTTGCTTGGGTGTTGCTGTGGGGTTTTCTTTGATTAAATTCCTCAAACTATTGTAATAGTTAATGTAGGTGGGAGCTTAGACACTTGGTCCATGTGTTTCATTTTCGTAACAAAATTGGGTTTAGATATTTGTTTTCTTCTAAACAGCATTCGACACGCATTGATAAACTCCCTCTTGCATTAAAATATTTTTTCTGTGTTGCTTATCAACCGAGAAAGATGCAGAATGTATACACTTTAGCAAGATTTGTATAAAAAAAAAAAAAAAAAATAGTAATCAAATGGGTCAACTTATGCTAATTGGTGTGTTTGTTTTTCCTTTTTCAGTGAAAGAGTTCTTAGCCAAAGCCAAAGAAGATTTCTTAAGAAAATGGGAATGTCCACCACAGGTACATTTTGGTACATGTTTTTTGGCAGTGTGCATAGCACAGAAGATTCAAGTGACAATAAATGTGGAATTGGTGAATACCTTTCTGAATGTTTTAATGATCCAAGCTCTGTCTGATCACAAACAAATCACCTTGTTGAAAAATATTGCATCTGTGCTTTGGATGATTATTAACACCATGCTCTTTACACTGAAGTCACTTAATACTTTGAATTACAACTGAGTTCAAACCTGCAAAAAAATACCAGACCCTTTTCAGAACAAAAATCACAATTCAGAAGAAACTTTTAAGTATTTATAAGACTATCAGTAGCTGAAACAGCTGTTATTGAATTGTCAATAACAAAAATTGTAAAGAGGCAATGTGGCTGTTTTCCTCATCTCATCGGTTTATTGAATTTGAAATGAGGTCCTCTGTGTGGTAGTTTAAAATAATATGCCAATGTTGTTGCTATACTTCTGTTTTTATTGTAATTTATTTTGAATGTAGTACTTCTTGTAATACTGTGTGTTTTTAGTTTTTGGCATAATATAATGTAATAAACACATTGAATACAAAATGAACACATTATAGAATATGAATTGGAAATTGGTAAGTGAATCATTTGAAATAAGATGGAACTAAATGGAAAGCCTAGACTGGTAAACAAAATACCCTTTAAACAGACATGGCATCTCCTCCTGTTTTAGTTATTAACATTTTAGTTTATTAGTGCATCAGAGCCCAGAATCATAAAACATGCAAACTTAAGATGTATTTCTCCATTGCATTAGTTCAAGAGAAAAACATTAATATACTTTGAGCATTGAGATTCTCTAGCAGCTCTTTGCTGCTCTACCTGCTGAGCTTAAGAGACAAAATACTTACACTCCCTCCTTAAACAAACGAAAGGTCACTCCTCAGCATTCATTCTCAGTATCACTGCTGATTTCAACACATTTGCCCCCTTAATCCAAACAGCGAGCAAAATAGAACTAGTTGAATCACTGAAGTGTGTATAAAGCTAATGTAATGTGTGCAAAAATCTAAAGAGAAGCTTTTTTTTTCTTTTAAACAATATACGTTGATATATGTTTAACAATGTGGTGTAGCCTGAATGGGGAAATTGGCTAATAAACTTTTTATTTTCAGAGTACCACCGGTCTAGATGACTTTGAGAGGCAAAAAACCCTTGGCACAGGCTCATTTGGAAGAGTTATGTTGGTAAAGCATAAAGGAACAGAGCAGTACTATGCCATGAAGATACTGGATAAGCAGAAGGTTGGTATATTTTTCACCCGCTCATAGCTGTACTTAGCTTGTTCTTGTTAAACCAATTTGGGAGCTTTCCCACGGACCTTAATCCAGATCTGAACACCCCCTGACAACTAGTTATGGGTCTTTTTCCATAGCTGGTGCTGCTCAGAGACCTTGAGCACACAACTGAGAGGCTTCAGGTAGTCCTGTCTCTGTTGCATTTTGTAGACCTGTATTCTTTTATTGTAGTAAATGTGGAAGAAAATCTGCAGTTAAGGGGTATTGTTTAAAACAAGAAAGCAGAAATATGGCTAAAGCTAAGTAAAGATTGCTCAGTGCAGTGCTGTTAAACACTGTTTTGACATCATGTGGTGCAATTCTGCAATATACAGTACTGAGTTGCCATAATACTTGGTACATTCTTATACAAGGCTCAGAATTAACAGTGGCCCACAAACCTGTAGCCACAAATTTCTTTGGGCCATCAAAATTGAACAACCAGTAGCCTGGTAGGCCAAATGGTGTTTGAAAATGGCGCAGATCTCAATCTATTGGATAAATTACTACCAATGCAGTATCCTGACTAACTTAACCGTGGGATTAATACTTTTTATATATATATATATATATATATATATATATATATATATATATATATATATATATATATATATAGACAGACACACACACACACACAAACCCGCTTTATATCATGATTGCTTGTGCAGATATAATTCTTGATATAAAGCAGGTCACGATATAAGCCAGGTTTCACGTTTGCCTATGACAAAACATAACGAGGGGGGGTACAAACAGTAAATTAAAGAGTAGTGTTTTAATATTGTACATTTAGTTGTTCTTTACATTTGAACACATGTATATAGTTTACTACAGGAAAAATATGTTTTGTATCATTTAATTGGAACGAAACAGTTTGTGTCATTATCTGAAAAAGGCATGAATTGTTGGCTGATGAGAGCTATCAATTAGGCATTGCACTTGGTGTTTTTCTGTGTGCATTTGTATAAGACTGACTGGTTATTTGGCGATGTTGGTGTTTTGTAACTGAACTGTATCATTTTAAGACTGCCAACGCAGCATTTGACAGGCTGCACAAAATGTGCCAATAGTTTGTGAGATGATATTATATAAAAGAGGTAATTTCTCAAAGAACCTATGGTGCATGGTGTGTGGTTTTTCAAAAGTCCTGATAATAAACGGGTTATGATATTAAACAAGGTCATATAAAACGAGTTCATCTGTGTGTCTCTCTCTCTCGCTCTCTCTCTCTCAAGTATAGTGACCAACATTTTGTTTTAGTTTTATTTTGATATTTTATATATTATGTATGTTAAATGTAATAATTGTACATTGCTCCCTTTTCCAATGTTTATTTGGGTTAAATTTTTGAGGGTTCCTGAGTGGCTCATCCAGTTAAAGCTCTGCCGCGGGGAGCGCAGGATGAGTCATACAGTTTGGACAGGGCTGGTTCACATCTGGGCTGTCTAAAGAGCATGTACTTTGCTGGGGACTCGGAAGGGGACGTCACACTGGCTGTGAGGCTACTGAAGTGGGAAATGGGAAACCGGCAGGGATTGCTTCTAATCGCGCAACAGCGAACCCTCCTGGCCAGACACCGAGCACATTTGGAGTGGATAAAAATCAGGGCTGATTCTTCGGGATTTGTAGCCGGCCCCACTCTGATCTGGATTGCTCGACGTAAAAACGATTCTATTTTCGGCTTGTGAGATCAGAGGACACTCGCATACCCTCAGAACGTCTGTGCTGTGTGGGGACTCGCTGTGGTGAGGACAAAAAAACATAATTGGACTTTCCAAATTGGGGGATAATATATTAAAATAATAATTGGTCACTCTAAATAAAAAAAATTAAAAAAAAGGGACAGTCCTAATAGTGGCCTCTTAACACAGGTGGTTTCGTAAAAGAAGGCCCATAACTTATGAATTTTTTTTCTATTTGCCGCTGACATGCTTTCTTGTAATTATGTATGTCTTACACACACTGTAAAAGACAGAAGATGTAATATGAACAAAAGGAAGTATGTAATTTAATAACATGCGTTTAGATAACGCATTTACAAAACAAATTATTTTGTGAAAGTAATGAATGCTTGCCTGTCTCAGGTCACACACAATGTTTTAAATCGTCTGCAAATTTCAATGCCTGTGTCTGCCTTTCAGGTACGTGTTGATTCATTGCACCCTGAAACCCACGCCAGCATAAAACCTTTTTCGATTACCGTGCACATTGTTTTCATACTCTTATAAGTAGGGCTTGAATTTTTCGATGTTTATTTTCCTTTTAACGATTTGCCTTTAAGTCTTAAGTTGCTTCATCCTAATTATGAGAACATTCTGTTAAATCAGCGGGAAAGAACAACACAACTCGAAACTGACACATTGGAAGCTACCTAGTTCCCAGGCAAGTGCGAGAACGAAATGCAAGTTAAAGTAGTATCTGGAGGGGAAGTGATTTTAATGTAATTGCTTGCTGTTGTGCTTGAATTATGAAGAAGGTGAAACAGAATCAGCAAGTCAAATGTTGGGCCACTAAAGTCATTAATGGACCACCATATTTTTCAAGTAGCCACCTCCTCAAAATGTTACCTTCTAACCTTGTATACTAAGAGAATACCAGCTTGAACATTATGCTGGGCACTTATCTGAAACCCACATGTTCTTGTTTCATGAGTTTAGTTTGAAAAACAAAATAGAAAGCAAAGCGTGGAGAACATGAGTATCTAGCTGCCTAGACAGTGTTATTTTACATTAATGGGTTAGGGTTTGGCATTTTTATTTACTTTTGCCGACAACCTTTGAAAAGGTCAGAGATGGGGAAAACTTCAAAGGGAAATAGGTTTCTTTTCAAGTGTGTTTTTTGAACTGCTGTGACGTTAAACGTGATGTGGTGCAACACAGTATAAACAGTGGCCAATAAGAGCACTAAGTACAGTACCTCAGTGAGTCTGTGGAATACAGCTCATGCCTTCTTAGAAACCATAATGTGTTTCCAGACAAGTTCTATGCAAATGTATTTGTTACTGTTAAATGCAAATACATTAAGTTTTATAAAGGTGCCCTTATCCAAATTAGTTTTATTGTTGATGTTTTTATTTATCTAAAACTATTAACTTGCATCTACTGCAGGCAGATGTATTCTTAATATGTTTAAATATAGGGTAGTAGCAACCTGCCAATTGCATTGTACAGAACATTCTATATGTTCATGTATGTCTGCCTGTCTGTCTGCCATTTATACAAGAGTGTTTTGTTTTTCTGTTTTGAAAGTGAAGCTGTAACTAGAGGATTAGGTGAAAGTGAGGAGTTTCTATCTTATTTGATCTATGTTCTTTCATGCAAACCACCTACATGCTGTTCGGTTGATGTTACTGTGAAATGGTTGTGGTAGAACAAGAACCAGAAAATCCACTTTATTTTGACTTACTAAGAGAAGTTACTCAAATAATCCACATGTTTTCTGTATATTAAGACAGTGAAGGTACCTGATTTATCAGTATTTTTAATAAACAACATGGATCCCTTGTGTTTTTGGTTTGGTTTTAATTCCCAAACTGTTATAAAACTGACTATATTCATAGATCATTTGACACATTCCAATACATACCAATATGCTTCGCAAAGGAATATTAAAAAATGCTCTTTTGAAATGCAGATTTACAATACAATTCACCACCCTTTTTGTTTCCTTTTAGTGTTTGTTGTTAATAAATATCCTTTACAGAGCTTGTTTAACAAACAAATGAAACCAAGCAAAGCTATTTTGAGATACCTGGTATAACCCAGCTTCAGCAGCCCTGTTGCACAAGGACCTGTATGGCTTCAGCCTTATTTGACGTAACATGTTTATAATGATATGCTCATACAATATTCCAGTGAGGTGAACTGTCATTTTTTTGTCGTTTGTTTTATAGGTTGTCAAACTGAAGCAGATAGAGCACACATTAAATGAGAAGAGAATATTACAGGCTGTGTGCTTCCCATTTCTTGTAAGGTTGGAGTATGCCTTTAAGGTAAAATGTCCCTTTGATTAGTAAAATTGCTTTAATGCTTTTACAGTAGTACAATTTGTATTGATATTTTTATGCTTTTCCAGTATTCTTTTTTTAGGTGACAATTTGGATCTTTTTTTAATTTTTTTTTAAATTATGTTTACTGAATCACATTATGGTATTAGTGAGGGAGTTTTCCTCCTTGCCTATCAATGTCATAACAAGAATAGCACCCTCTTTTTATCCCCTCCCCTCTGAATCTGCTGAGAAAGTTGCTGAGTGCTTGGTGATAGTAGTAATACTACAACTCTGTTGCTCAACAGAAGCTACATCACAAGTAAAAAAAATAAATGAATACATAATAAAATTACATGTGCAAGTCTGACAAAAGCCATGCCATTTGTAGGCTGTTGTAGGTCCTTGTCTGTATATCTCGGAATTTACATAGACCTGTGGAGGCCTTCAGATCACTCCTGCTGTTTTAATTAGCCACCATATGGACTCTGAGACACTTCAGTAAAAAATTATCTGTGATCATGGATAATATAAGCCTATTAGGTGGCTATAGCTACTTAAGTCCTTCTAGTAGAGTAGTGGTATGAGTAGAATACACAGCTGGAGCATTAAACCTATCAGATATTTTGTTATAAATTGCATATTACTGAACTGTTTGTTCCTGTGTTGTTTTTGTTTTTTTAATTAATGTAATGCACCTTATGAATCAGATGCAGAAATTAAACAAGGTTGAGCTGTGTAAAACTGTACACGCAGCCATAACAAAAGTGTTAATAATCAGATTTATTTTTTTATTTTGCTTTAGGACAATTCTAATTTATATATGGTGATGGAGTATGTTCCAGGAGGAGAAATGTTTTCACATCTTAGAAGAATCGGAAGGTTTAGGTAAGTTGCAGCTACTTAATCATGGATATTGTAGTTGGATTTATTATTTCTAAAAAATATATTTTCTAAAAACTTTTTTCACTTCATTTTACAAACAGATTGGTGATGCCAAAGTATTCTGAGTCCTAGTGGTTTATGTGGAAATTATTGTGTACTTTGCAAATAAACAAACAGTTAGTGTTCGCATACTGATGGGTTAGTACTTGCTATTATGATTTTTTTTGTAGTTGCTGGTTTTGAAAAGTATTAATATATGTACAGTATAAGTAAAGCATGACTAAACCTTGTACTGACTTGTTTTTGTTTTGTTCTCCTTCAAAAGTGAACCCCACGCACGATTTTATGCAGCTCAGATAGTACTGACATTTGAGTACCTCCATTCACTAGACCTCATCTACAGAGATCTGAAACCTGAAAATCTTTTAATCGATCAACATGGGTACATCCAGGTATGGAACTAACAGTGATCCTTAGAAAATGAGGCAAACCAGTTGAATAGACTGACAATCTCAAACCATATAAACAGAATAAAACCTCCTTTATAAGCATATCATTAATTTGAGCTGTTTTCCCAATATCTATTTCATTAATAACTTAAACAACAGTTATTTGCATTGTTCTGTATGCTGCACAACAATTTTACTGGTTCCATCACTGTTACAAAAAAAAAAACAGTATAGGTTAAGTTGTTTGTGGCAGAGGCAACTTCTTCTATAGGCAGTCACAAATACAGTGCCTATAGTAAGTATTCACACACACACACACACACACACACACACACACACCCTGGACGTTTTCACAGTTTGTTGTGTTACAACCTGAAATCTTGATGTATTTAAACAGGATTTTTTTTCCTTTTGATTTACACAACCTACCCAACACTTTGAAGAGGCAAGAGAATTTTTATTGTGAAACAACAGTTAATAAAAAATAAAACTGAAATATCTTGCTTAGATAAGTATTCACCCCCGAGTCAGTACTTGTTCAAGCTCCGTTAAATTGGATGGGGATCGTTGGAGGACAGCAATCTTCAAGTCTTGCCACAGATTCTCAATCGGATTCAAGTCCGGGCTTTGACTGGGCCACTCTAGGACATTCACTTTCTTGTTTTTAAGCCTGCTGAAAGGTGAGTCTCTGTCCCAGTCTTAGGTCTTTTGCAGACTGAAGCAGGTTTTCCTCAAGGATTTGCCTGTATTTAGCTCCATCCATTTTGCCCTCTACCCTGACAAGCTTCCCAGTCCCTGCTGATGAAAAGCATCTCCATAGCATGATGCTGCCACCACCATGATTCACAGTAGGGATGATGTTACCTGGGTGATGTGTTGTGCTGGGTTTGTACCAGACATAACGCTTTGCATTTAGGCCAAATAGTTCAATTTTTGTTTAATCTTTTGCCACATCTTTTCAGAGTCTCCCAAATGCCTTTTTGCAAATTCCAAGTGGGATTTTACATGTTTTTTTTTTTTTCAGAAATGGCTTCCTTCTTGCCACTCTTCCATACAGGCCAGATTTGTGGAGTATCTGAGCTATTGTTGACACATGGGCAGTTTGTCCCATCTCAGCCATGGAACGCTGTAGGTCTTTCACAGTTGTCATTGGCCTCTTAGTGGCTTCTCTGACCAATGCCCTTCTTACCCAGCTGCTCAGTTTGGGAGGACGGCCTGCTCTAAGCAGATTCTGGGTGGTGCTGTATACCTTCCACTTCTTAATGATCGACTTGACTGTGCTCCAAGGGATGTTCAATACCTTTGAAATCTTTTTATACCCCTCCCCTGATCTGTGCCTTTCTACAACTTTATCCCAGTGTTGTTTTGAAAGTTCCTTTTTCTTCATGGTAGTATCTTTGCTTTGAATGCACTACCCAACTGTGGGACCTTACAAAGACAGGTGTATTTAATCTGAAATCATGTGAAAAACTTATTGAACACAGATGGACTCCATTTAACTTACTGTGTGAATTCTGAAGGCAATTGGTTGCACCTGAGTTTATTTAGGAGTGTCATAGCAAACACAGGGTGAATACTTATCTAATGAAGACTTTTCAGGTTTTTATTTTTAATTGATTTGTTTTTTCTCCTGCCCATTTTTTCACAAATTGAAAGTGTTGAGTAGGTTGTGTAAATCAAAGGAAAGAATCCAATTTAAATGCATCAAGATTTCAGGTTGTAACACAACAAACTGTTAAAACGTCCAAGGGGGTGAGTACTTACTATAGGCACTGTATGTATTATTATTTTAGTGACAAGTTATCCACATTTACAAGGTATAATATGAGGTACTGTTTAAACATGATTTCATTTTATCTCATATTTTTGGGTTTAGGTCACAGACTTTGGCTTTGCCAAAAGAGTAAAAGGCAGAACTTGGACGTTGTGTGGAACTCCAGAATATCTGGCTCCAGAGATTATCCTCAGCAAGGTAAAGTGTTGACAGATTTAAACTGGTGTTACAGTGTTTATCATGCTTGTGTGTGTTTTAAACTATTCATTGAAAGCTAGTCTATGATAAATGTTTGGTGCAAAATCAATGTAGTGTATGTGACAGATGGAGGGGGGCAATCTGCGCATAAGGATCCTCTTTTTTTGATTGAGCACCCTAAAAATTGAAATAATTAATAGTACAGAATTAATGCTGTGTTTATCATGTGGGGTTTATGTGTTTAACCGAAAGGATCACATAAAAGTTTTAGCTAGAAACTGCTTTTACTAAATTCTTAATATTAATAATGTTTACATTTTTTTTTCTTTATAAAAGTGTCTGCTAACGGGTTTCACAGACCCTGGTTAGACCCTATCTTGTAATACCAAATGTTATCTCAGATCTGTGAAACCTGACATTTTATAGTTTTCCAACATTGAGCTATACAAGATCTGTCTTTCTGAATACTGAGATGTTAATGTGTTTACTTTTTGTTTGCATTTAGGGCTACAACAAAGCTGTGGACTGGTGGGCACTGGGTGTTCTAATCTACGAAATGGCAGCGGGCTATCCTCCATTCTTTGCTGATCAGCCTATTCAAATATATGAAAAAATTGTCTCTGGAAAGGTAGGTCAAATCGATATGTGTTACATCCTTTTTTTTTTTTTTTTTTTTTTTTTTTAAAAACCAAAAATTACTACAAGTTACAGTGAGTATCAGAATCTATTGATAAATGATACAACCTGTCAATTTTTGTTTTCATTTTTACCTGAACATATGACTGATGTTTACAAGAGTGCTGCCTTTTAACCCTTTCAGGACCAAGCATTTTATCAGTGAGATGCTCCCCCAGGACCAGGTGTATTTTTGGCTGTATTTGACTATCTTCGTATAAAAATTCACTAAAAATCAGTTTTTTAACAGAAAAGTGGTGTCCCTTTTTCACTCTGGAGAATATTATAAAGTACTTCAGAAACCATACAAGCTTTGTACTTTTTTTAACACAGTATTTCAATTTTATTTATTTATTTACTTTTAATGTTAAGTATTTTTTATTATGTATTCTGTTTAGAGATACATGTATAAAAACATGATATTCTGTGAACCCCGAGGGACCTTACAATACTTTAAGTAAGTTTTATGTATTCTGTTTAAAGATAATGAATAAGACAAATGATCTATGTACATATTTTTTGTACTACAAGACTTTCTGGGGGCTCCCTGGAATGTTATGAAAGACTACAAAAAATTAGTCATTTCCCTTTTTTTTTTTTTTGTATGGACAAATTTAAAATATATACTTTACTTTATATTGCATTATAGTATGTGGTTTATTATATATACGCCCTACAATATATATGACTAGTTGGGGGGGGAAGGAATATATATATATATATATATATATATATATATATATATATATAGATAGATAGATAGATAGATAGATAATACTCACACACACACAGTGCCTATAGAAAGTCTACACCCCCTTGAACTTTTTTCACATTTTGTTGTGTCAGTGCCTCAGAGTTTCATGCATTTAAATAAGGATTTTTTCCACTTATCTACACACCATGCTCCACACTGTTAAGAGGAAAAAAGTTTTTATTGAGAACAAAATTATATATTAAAAATACAAAACTGAAAGCTCATAATTGGATAAGTCTCCACCCCCCTGAGTTAATACTTGGTGGAAGCACCTTTGGCAGCAATTACAGCTGTGTTGGGCTGGGTCTCTACCAATTTTGCCCACCTAGGCAATTTATTACCATTCTTCTTTACAAAACTGTTGAAGCTCTGTCAAGTTCCTTGGGGAGCGTTGATGGACAGCAATATTCAAGTCATGCCACAAATTTTCGATTGGATTTAGGTTGGGGCTCTGACTGGGCCAATCAAGGACATTTACCTTTTTGTTCTTTCGCCACTCCAGTGAGTCGTTGTCATGCTGAAAGGTGAACATCTGTCCCAGTTTCAGCTTCTTGCAGAGGGTAGCAGGTTTTCCTCACGGAATTCTCTGTACTTTGCTCCATTCATTTTCATTATCCTGACGAGTGCCCCAGTCCCTGCCGATGAGAAACATCCCCATAACATGATGCTGCCACCACCATGCTTCAAAGTAGGGATGGTGTTCTTTGGGTGATGCGCTGTGTTGGGTTTGCGCCAAACATAACGCATTGCATTTAGACCAAAAATTTCCATTTTAGTTTCATCAGACCACAAAACTTTTTGCCGCATGGCTGCAGAATCTCCAGAGTGTTTTTTTGCATACTTCAAACAGGATTCAAGGTGGGCTTTCTTGAGTAATGGCTTCCTTCTTGCCACCCTACCATATAGGCCAGATTTGTGGAGTGCTTGGTATGTTGTTGTCACATGCACACTTTGATCAGTCTCCTCCTTGCTCGGTCATCCAGTTTGGAGGGACGGCCTGTGTTAAATTGTAGTGATTCACATGATTTCATGATAAATTCAGCAGTTCCTGTAGGTTCCCTCTGCTAGGTAGCGCATTTCAAAGCAAAGACTCAACCATGAGCACCAAGGCGCTTTCAAAAGAACTCCGGGACAAAGTTGTTGAAAGGCACAGATCAGGGGATGGGTGTAAAAAAATATCAAAGGCCTTGAATATCCCTTGGAGCACAGTCAAGACGATTATTAAGACGTGGAAGGTGTATGGCACCACCAAGACCCTGCCTAGATCAGGCTGTCCCTCCAAACTGGATGAACGAGCAAGAAGGAGACTGATCAGAGAGGCTACCAAGAGGCCAATGACAACATTGCAAGAGCTACAGGCTTTTATGTCTAAGACTGGTCAAAGTGTGCATGTGACAACAAATCTGCCCTGTAAGGTATGGTGGCAAGAAGGAAGTCATTACTCAAGAAAGCCCAATTTGACTCCCGTTTGATGTATGCAAAAAAAAAAAAAAAAAAAAACACTTGATTGTGCAGCCCTGCCGCAAAAAGTTTTGTGGTCTGATGAAACTAAAATGGAAACTTTTAGCCTAAATGCGAAGCATTATGTTTGGCACAAACCCAACACAGTGCATCACCCAAAGAACACCATCCCTACTGTGAAGCATGGTGGTGGCAGCATCATGTTATGGGGATGTTTCTCATTGGCAGGGACTGGGGCACTCCTCAGGATAGAAGGGAAAATGAATGGAGCAAAGTACAGAGAAGTCCTTGAGAAAAACCTGCTGCCCTCTGCAAGAAAGCTGAAACTGGGAAGGAAGTTCACCTATCAGCATGACAACGACCCAAAGCACACAGCCAAAGCTACACTGGAGTGGCAGAGGAACAAAAAGGTAAATGTCCTTGAATGGCCCAGTCAGAGTCCCAACCTAAATTCAATCGAAAATTTGTGGCATGACTTGAAGATTGCTGTCCATCAATGCTCCCCAAGGAACTTGACAGAGCTTCAACAGTTTTGTAAAGAAGAATTGTGAAATATTGCCAAATCTAGGTGTGTAAATTTGGTAGAGACCTATCCCAACAGATTCATAGCAGTAATTGCTGCCAAGGGTGTTTCCACCAAGTATTAACTCGGGGGTGGAGACTTATCCAATTATGATCTTTCAGTTTTGTATTTTAATATATAATTTTTTTCTCAATAAAAACTTGTCCCCTTAACAGTGTGAAGTATGGTGTGTAGATTAGTGACACATGAGACAGAGTACATGTTCTTATATAACTGTCAAATACAATGGATTAACAGTTTTTCCAGGTCTTTCTCACCTCCTAAAAGTTTTATCTGAAGCAGACTGTGGTGTCTCTTCTCTCCACACTGCCAAAACTTTCTCACCCTTTAGGCACTAAATGTCCCTCTCCGTGACATCACATGGGAAAAAAAAAAAAAACTATCTGGAAGTGAATGTCCGTCCATCCCCTATCAAGTGATGTGTTCTAAATCTGTACTGCAAAGTACGGTGGCCCTGTAAGTCATCAAAACGAAGTGCGTTTTTTTATCGTGTTAACACAATCCCGGTACTTAAGGGGTTCATCTTAACATCCCAGAAAGGTACATAAAGAAAGAAAGAAAGAAAGAAAGAAAGAAAGAAAGAAAGAAAGAGAACATGTAGTGCAGGGTTTAAAATGGTCACTCTTTGGATTTCAGGTACGATTCCCCTCTCACTTCAGTTCAGACTTGAAAGACCTTCTGAGGAATTTACTTCAGGTAGATCTGACCAAACGGTATGGCAATCTGAAGAATGGTGTAAATGACATTAAGAACCACAAGTGGTTTGCAACTACAGATTGGATTGCCATCTACGAGAGAAAGGCAAGTCAGGTTTATATTGTAAAGAAGTACAATCATTTAGAAAATAAAATGAAACCGATATTAGATTAGACTTTATTTTTTTTCTATTGTGGAATGTATTTGCTAATGTACTTTTAAAGCATTACTTGTTGTTGACCTGTTTCTCATTTCTAATTCAATGTATAATGGGAGAATTATTATTTTTTTTTTTTTAGTGATTTGATTTATCAAAAAATGTACAGCATTTTTACCTTTTGCAAGCAATGTAAATTGTAGTAAAAGAATAGCAAAGCCACGCATAGTTTTAAGCTTGGACTCTTAAACATTACACCTTGCAAAAAAGGTATTTTTTTAATTTAATGGTGCTCAAAGATTTTTCTGTTGACCAATTAGACGGGAGTCAAATAAATGTTGCAGTTCTGTGTCAATTTAAATTGTATATATTTTAATTTGTTTTGACTTAATTTTGGTAAGCCAGGCATGTGTGAAATAAAATCCATATTAGGCGTGGTTGCTAGAGATAACATTCGAAACCCCTCGCCCATTATAGGTTCTTAATAGTACATGGTTATATACTGGGACATGCTACATAATCCTCTTTGGCCAGATTCAGACTACCCTAATGTATTCTTTGTTCTTTTTCCAGACTCTTGTTAGATTTGATTGACTTCAATTTTTCAACTACACCGAATTGTAGATAAACTGTACCCAGAGAATGATATCCTGGAAGTACTGAACTGAAACCAAAAGTCTTTGTTTCTGATGGCATTGTGAAACTGCCTTTTCTCAGTCTGTCCTGTTTTGCCTGCAGGTGGAAGCCCCCTTCATACCAAAGTGCAGAGGCCCTGGAGATACAAGCAACTTCGATGACTATGAAGAAGAGGACATCCGCGTGTCTGTTACAGAAAAATGCGCAAAAGAGTTTTCAGATTTTTAAAAGTGTGAGAGTGAGGTTGCATCAGGGCTCGTATATTGGGATCTTTGCACTCTGCTAAGAGATGGGGTGTGGAGCTGAGACCACCATATTTGTTTAAAAAAAATGACCTAGTTCCTTCATTCCACAAAGCTGAATGAGGTCCTTAATCCATGGTCCTTGTGTGCAGTTAGCACTAACCTTCATACACAGGCACATTTAAGCAGACACTCCCCACAAAAAACTAGACCACTTTCTTAATTTTCTTTTTCTTTATTTTGAGTTCCGAAGCAGTTGTCTTTGTCTTTTAATGTTGTTTTCCCCCCTTCTTGTTGTTTTTTTTTTTTTTTTTTATTTAACAAAGTGGTATTTTACAGAAGAAAAAATCCACCCTTTTATGTCAGTGTTTAATGACTGAGTGATTGTATCGGGAGGTTGTGCACTTGGTGTGAAATAGATTGAAATGAAAGATAGATGTTGCTTCTAGTGTTTGCCAGCCAATAGTTTGTCTGTTACGTGTCTGAGACTTTAAAAGTTATTAAAGAAAGAATCTTCTGGTAGCTCAGACTAGAATCTAGACAACATTCTTGGCATCTTTTGGAAGTAGTACTTGTTCTTCATGTCTATCTATATATCGATCAAACAAGAATAAAGCGTTTTGGTTATCCAAGCATGAAATTAGAATGAATTTGATGGCCGACGCAGGGTAGATAAAGCCCTGTGCCTTCAATATTCCTGTATAATCAATTTCTTATTCTTCATCAGGACAGTATTCATGCCTTAATACAGCTGGATACTGCAGAGTGCGGCAGACCTACGGATACAGCAGGACATCGTCAAAGTAGAGAGATCTTTGTACCATTTGTAGCAGTGTTTTACCAGTATGTCAGATCATAGATCATTTTGTTTCAACTCCTGTAATGAAAATATTGAAGTAATCTTGGTACATTTTTAAATGAGGCACAAGATAACATGAAAGTTTCAGGTACTAAGAGACAATTTGGAACCCTTTTATAATTTGGTAGACTTCTGCGTCACTGTATAGCTCCACTGCAAGCTGTTTTAAAACTAAAAAAAAGCTGTACTTGGAGTGAAGTGCTATACTGATATTGTCGTTTGCTAGCTACAATGTGTGCAAAAATGGTTACTGCCAATTTTTTCTGTGGCAGAGTTGGTAAAACTGGACAGGGCACGTGCATTAACAAAAGTCACTCTGTTTTGAATTTTTAATGCTTAAGTTGTGTTTTGCAAAGTTCTCAAATGAGCTGTGTAAAACTGCCATATTTGTATGTATTAGCCATTCTCTTGCATTTTCTTTCCTGATTTCTTTCATTCTTATGACAATTTAGAATTACAACTATTAGATATGTAGGATTTTTTTGTTGTTTCTTGATTTTAAGTTGTATTCACACTCCAACTAAGACAACATTACAAATGCTGATGTGTCTAAGCTTCAGCACTTTCACGTTTAATTCTGTGTTTGCTGAAACTCATTTCATAAGTTACACCTTTTTGCTTGTGTTTTCTTATCCATATTTGGTTTTTATTTATACACATTATGGAAAGATGCTGTCAAATAATAAATTCATTTTTTTGAACAGTTAAGAAAGGCATAGTTCTTGCTGTCTTCAAGAAAGTACATTTCAAGCCCGTAGACATGAAATAATTAAACATTAAAACAGATTCTCAGTGTATAGTCATCGTAATTGTTGGAGTGCCGGTGACTAATACACTGACATCACTTCCTTCTAAGTTATATGACACTCCTCAAAAATAAAAAATCTTTGTCATCATTTTACATTACCAGTATGGGCTGTACTATCAGTTCCATGTATTTAGTTTGTTGGATATTTTGCACAATGTCATTAGAAGGCTGACACGGATTGCAGTTTTTGTCCACCCATATTTACTTGTATGTGCAAGGGAAGTATAAAATACTTTGCTGTAGCAGATTTTATGTAACAAAAGATATATATGTCACATTAATAAATTTAAAAGAAGTAATCCTTTGTATGAAAATGTTAAACTCTTTTGTATTTCATTTAGACCAGGATATGCTGTTGTATGCTAGCTGTATGCGATCAATTCTACAGTAACTTTGTTGTCATTTATGGACAAAGATTTTAATAAACGCTGGAGATCACATTTACCATCTCTTAGAATTTTAGATGTTCTTTAAAAAAAGGGGGGGGGGGGGGGGGGGAGTATTGTTACTATCATGTCTTAAGTTATCAGAAGTCTGGCAAGTGGCTGAAACAGTAGACATAACTGAAGTCTCAAGGTGTCACCAAGAACCAGTTAGCTGTTAACATTTGGGTAATAACTAAGAGAAAGTATATTTATTTTGTGATTTTAGATTTTTGTATTGTTCCTCAGTAATACCAGTTTTTTAGGTTAGGGAAACAAAACAACATTTCATTTTTTACTTGTTAGTGCTTTATAACAATTGTTAATGTGTTTTGACCACTTACAAATCAACTCACAAAGTATTTTTCCTCTGTCAGTTCATACCATGTTACAATGCTTCAAAAGATTACATCCTGTTAACTTTTTAAAAAAAAATGGAACCGTCCAGACTTAGGCTTATCTGGGTTAAACCCAAGCTTCCTTTTCCTTCTGTTCTCGGGTGTCTCCTGAATTCTGAAATGGTCATTGAATTCTATCTATAAAGAAAAGTTCCTGTGCCATTTGCTGCAATTGTGATATGTGACATCCCACATTATTTTTTGCTTGGCATTCTGTGCACACTACAAGTTTCAAAGCGGTGTAGTAGTCACCAGTAATGATGTCAGTACTAAGTACGCAAGTATAATATCACAGCCAGAACCAGAATCTGCTGTTATACATGAATAGATTTGTAGAGATGCATTAAAAATGAATATTTTTGTGTTGCTAAGGGCTCATTTTAAATTATGTCCAAAGCAATTGAGAGAGATTCTGAGTTTTTACCACAACTAAAAATTCAAGATGCACTTTATTGTTTATTAACTAAATAGTGCTTTACATTTTATTATGTAAATATTATAAAGGGTCTGTTGCTATTTTGTAGGGATATGGACGTTTTGTTTTTTGTTAGACAGGAGAGTGTGTGTGTGTGTGTGTGTCTATATATAAAATATGTAGTGTGTGTGTTTGTACAGCGGTCCAGATAAGCTGCTTACTGGGTGTTTTTTTTTTTTTTTGCATTGACTAAATATGAATTCTCTATCACATTTAAATATAATTCTTAAAAAATACGCAGTGCAATTTTGCTGCTCAGTTTGCATTCGTTATGCTATCAAGCTTCTTGCATTTCTATTGATCATAGAAATGCCGGAACAGCAAATTGTTGTCTGCCTGGAAATTGCCAGAAATACGTGACCAATAAGTCAAAGCTTTTAATAGATAAAAAAAATTAAAAACATGGTTGAATCTACTTGCTTGCAATGTGTTTGTGACTGGTGACTAAGCGACTGGATTCTTGATCCTTTGGATCTCTCGGCGCCGGATTTCTTTGTTCCCCTCAACCTAACCTGCCAATTTACCAACCACATTTCAGGGAGGTAAATCTATATTAAATACAATATACTTAAATACTTTGTTTGGATAGTCAGGATGCTTTTATATTGCTATAGCAAGGCAATTAATAGGGAATACAATATTATCATTTATTTGCATTCATGCAGTATCGGTACAGTTTAAAAAATGTATTTTTGGACTTATGTTTTTACATTTTTTGGGAGCATATCTGTCAGCTTGGAAAGGTAGCACACAAGACTGACTGAAAAAGGAATATTTACAGAAAACAACAGTGGGAGACTTAACGCAGTAGCTAACTACATTAGTAGCAACTTCCCAGATTATAATATTAATAAGGTAGGACTAAATGGCTGCGAAAAAGACATTGTTGAATTTGTTTCAGGTCTAAATTAAGCAAAGCCCAGTGTCTCCATGTAGAATGATTTAAAAATGAAGTTGTTGTTCAAAGTAACATTAGTTCAAATGCAAGGCTGTAGTTGTTGCATACCCCATAAGTTAGCATTAAAGTATGTACAGTATTTATTGAAAGCATTGTGTTTTACTTGCCCAAAATACATTTTACTTGGTGTCTAAATTGGAAAGTAAATTATTTAATGGCCCAAGACCTTATCTGGAACACTGTGTGTGTTGTGTACCTGTACTTGTATGGATGGGTGTTTGTTTATTTATTGACATTGGCTGAAATATCAATTACATGTCAGTACTGCAAATAGAACGTGAGATCAGGCCCATTTGTCTCACAAATCTTAAAATAGAGCAGTTTAGTCATTTCTGAAAACGACACACTTGGGATTGCACCAGAATGGAGTTTATTTTTGTAATGCACCTCTGCTTGATGCCAAAAAAGGCTCATCCTTTGCTAGTGCCAAGTAATTGTTTGAATTGTGGTAATTCTCTTTCATGATATTGCTCACATAACTTGGGTTACTATTGTGACTGTCTTTTGTGAAACCCACTTACAGACTTCTGAACCGTGCAAAAACTACCATTTCCACACCATGTTTGTGTCAGTTTATTAATGACAGGTTATTGATAAAACTTTAGACAATATTGGTGACCATTGGGACCACAATCTTTTTGTAAATTTATACACATATATATACACACACACACATTATATATATATATATATATATATATATATTTTTTTTTTTTTTTTTTTTTTTTTTTTTTTAAAACTACCATCAGGCACTGTGGATTACGCTGCCTTATTGAGGTTGAAGTTCTGTTGTTTTTTTTTCCTCCTCCAACATCATTGAAAAATCAGGATAAGACTGCACAATCCTGCAAAATTTCATTTTAATAATCAAGTATGCATAAAGACATTAAAATAGACAGCTGCAGTACTAATTTTGGAAGCAACTGAAAGCAGGAATAATATTGAATATCAGTTGCATATGTTTTCCAAAAATAAGGCTTGTTTTCTAAAACCTTTTTTTTATTTTGTATAATCAAGTTTATCAGGTATACCAAACTGCCAATTGTGTATCTAACTCCCATCTTCCTTGCTAAGCTCCTGCACTGCACGCCATCTCTTTTTAACAGCTGTATCAATAGATTATGCAATCAAAATACATGCAACAGCTTAGATAACATTTGAACTATAAATGCAGAAGCAAGACAGACAAATTGGAAGTAAAATTAGGGCCTCTAAGCTTCTGAAGAGAGGAAAAAAATGAATACATTATCCTTTCTTAAAAGCAGTCACAGAAGACAAGTTACATTCCAGGAGTTATTTTCTTCACATCAGGTGATGAGAAGTACGCATCTTAGATGTGTCAAACTGGAGTTGACTGCCGTTCTAAGTGTGTGCTTGTTTCCTGTTGCAGGTCAGATGCTTTTGTAAGCCACTGAATTGCCATAGAAAATTGAACAATAACACAGGATGCACAAGTAAATTTACACTGCATGGCTGATTTACTGTAACCCTTGTTATTATTGTCATTGCTAGCTGGAAAGACACAGAACAAGTATACAATCCCCTGCATTTATTTAAATAATTGAACTTGCAGATAATTCTCTACAGTGGGTGCTATTGTATTTGGCTTTTTTATGTCTAGAACTGAAATGTTTTGGGTGATTGAGAAACTTAACGAAGAAGATTTTAGGTAATACAAAAGTGTGAATTGCAGATATTAAATTACATTAGTAGTTCTTTTAAATATTTTGTATGCAGTTTATTTAAAAACTTAAACTGAGCCCTGCAGATTACTGAAGTTCTAGATGGTCCGTAAAGGCCAGTTGTTCTTGTGTTTAGCTTATTGTAATGTCCATCAACAAGCTGAGCATATTTTATTCTTAAGAGGCATTAGGGATTGAAGGCTATGTTATGCAGCAGGTAAAACCGGTCGAGATGTTGAGAGATTATTGGACTGTTAGGAAAGGAAAAAAAGAAACCGCTAGAAACCGGTCAACCAATAGATTATATTCCTTAGGTGTGAAATAGTCACATTGTTTAGCTAGCCCCCTGCACAGACAGTTTTGATCTGGTGGCACTTTGAAAGTTTTTGTCCTCAGTTATTTAAGATTGGGCCAAGGCTTTATTCTGCTGTCAATCATGAGAAAAAATACGACTCCACATCTATTAACCGGAGCTCAGTACGATGCTCCTATCTTTCACCTGTGTTTTATTTATGGTGTGACAGTAAAATCAATCAATCTATTCACCACAAAGCACTTTACAAGATGCAGTAAATACCAGAAAATCCATAATACTTCAAATAGAATACATGATACAGTGGAAAGTACACAATACATGAAATAGTACACTAAATACAGTGAAAAGTGCATATTACATGAAATAGTACAATAAATACAATGGAAAGTAGGGCTTAGAGCTTTTTCATCTTGCAACGAATAAGATTTCTCAATGACATCCTGGTCGAGACACCATTCTCACATACCACAATTGGCATTACAATAAAATTAAATTATAATGTTCATCTAAAATTTAGCCAAAGCTATTACACCACTTAAGTAAACTCTCTTTTGTTAACACATAATGGAATTAAGGACTGCAGAATGAATTTTCTTATTAACACATTTGCCTACCTACACTCCAGATCACATGAAAATATCATTATAGATTGAAAAAGAAACAACGTAACATTTACTGAATGAATCATCTGAGCTGTCATTTAGGTGCTTTATTACAATACGTACACATCTGCATACAGCAAAACACAGGGTTACATTTCATAGCTGTAGTATTGTTAATTTGGCAATTGTTTAATTAATAAAGTTTATTTGGCTGTCTTACAAACCATGCAGGTAACTAGAAACAGATATTTATAATGTAATCGCACAATAATGGAGGTTTTAAAACAAACGTATTTTTTCACCTTAAAAAATCTCTACAGTCTTTGGTTGGATAGTCCCTAATGGTTATATATTTCAACATACATGGTAATTTTACACAAGGTCTGTTAATACAGGGATTTCTGTAATAAAATTGACACTCCAGTACCTAATAGGGAGAAAATATTCATGAATTTCAAGACTGGAATGTTTGACCTAGATATTTTGGTCACGGTTCAATTTTGTATCTCCAGGAATTTATAGTGGGGGAAAACAAAGATTAAATATAACCTTTAATCTGCCCGCTACTGTATATGCTAACAGTAAAACAAAGGTTTTTTTTTTTAATTTATAAACTTGGCCTTCACATTTACAGCTGGGTTTGGATTGATATGGATATTGTTTCTTCAGTTTCAGGGTACAATAATGTTCAGGACTTCCATTCATAATCAGAATTTTGATCTCAGAAGTAAAATGAATGTCACTGGGAGATGAATGATGCATCTGAAAGTGGAATGTCATTATAAAACCAGTGTATTGACCCGAGGATATCTCAGCAGGAGCATTATCAAGACACAGCATTACTAAACGTGGATAACAATGGATTAAGAAGCACATTACACAAGGTCCTAATATATTAGCACACTGAAGCAGATGTGGTACAGTGGTGTATTCCTGGATTACCAGTCTGTATTGTCCCTCTTGGTCAAAATGTGAACAAAAACTGGTGCAATCCTTCAAATCCCATCTTGGCAGCCCCATGTGCTATCATTACCTTTAGTACAGAACTGCTGTTGCGTCACTAATTTGCCACTGAAGATTAATGGGTATACCCCACCTTGTCTCCAATTAAAAAAAAAATACCATTGTAGCTGCTCCTTTGTTACCATTAGTCTTAATGCAGAGCTATTGTAGTGCCACTCCCTTGCTTCTGAAGGTTAAGAAATATGGCCCATGTACCAGAACGCCTCAAATAGAGTGTAGGAGTTTCTCTGTAATAAAATATACAGCAATAAAACAATGAGGTGGCTACTTTTTTTAATTTTTCTTCATTCACTCTCACATACGCTTCCAAACTGTACTATGGCTGTCTCAATTTTATAAATGGAGAGAATCAGCTTTTCTCTCTAGTTTCTTATGGATCAATCACTGCAACTTGAATAGAATGTTCAGGTGACCAAGCTCAGTCTGGTCAAAATTGACATTTTGATTAAGTTTTGCCAGTTTAGAACTAAGCACGTCGAACCAAATTACTCTTGGATCCTGAATGTATCTTTTTTCACATTGAAACATATTAATCTAGGACTGCAGGGGGCAGTCCAGGGTGGCTCTTAAGACCTTTATAGAGCCCAAACCCCAGACATATCATGTTAACCTCGACTGTGATATATAACACATGGTGCAGTTAGCTGTTAGTTAGTTGCCTGTAAATAAAAGATTTAGTAGGTGCCCAACTAATTACCTGTATCCAGGTGACTCTAACTGCCACCAATCATCGTTAGATGATTATTAAAATGACTGATTTAGATGTACTAAAAATAAATTATGTATTACCATTTACCTTTAGGAACTATAAGAAAGTGAACTGTGTTTTCAGTTTTATGAAACTGTTATAATGTGTTGTTAGTTTTTTCATATCATCTACACTGTCTGTTTGCAAAACCTGACAGGGGGGTTCAATGGCACCTTGTCCTCACTTGACGAGGAATGGTGAGTGCTACAATACAATACAGGTAATGCATTTAATTACCTTGTCTTTTCCCTGCCAAGGAAATACAAGAGCAAATAACTATTAAATGATATTGATTTTTTTTTTTTTTTATGAAAGCTTCTAATCGGGAGAATAAAATATGACTCCACATCCATAACCCAAAGCCCAGTACCATGTTCCTATCTTACAGTCTTGTTATAAGACCAAATTAATCTAATACAAGCCTTCTATGGTGTGATAATAAAATCATAACCCCCCCCCCCCCAATATAAAATAAGTGTGATATATTATACAGTGTGTGCTCTGTCTGAGACCTGTGATTTACATTTAGCACCAGTCATGTTATTAAATTTACATTTATCCCAAAGTGAAGCAAACAAATTGCGAGCACTGTATAATTTTATATAAACATGATCTCAAATCTAATCCAATTATATTTTATGACTGTGAACTCCATAATGCATATCAGTGGGTCTTGTATATTAGAAACACCGCTCAGTTTCTGGGCTGCAGTAGAATGTAAATTATTAGACAGTGAAATGATTATGTTAGTGCATAGATGCAGTGCATGTTTTTGGATGGTAGTAGAGCACGGGGCCAAGACTAATTTGTTACATTTAGATGAACAGAAATGTATTTATTTGTTCTGCCAGGGTCCAGTGAAAAGGGGGCTTTTACTTATCTTTTGGGATGTTTAGCCAGTTTAGAATTCTGCACATAAAACCGTCATTGCTGTTATTCTTCATTGAGTCTGATGGAAGTTCTTTCCCAGTCTGGGGTATTTACAAAATAAATAAATAAAAAGCTAGTTTCACTGTCCTTAGTTCTTGTGCACTGTATACTGACTGGTCAAATGCGTTCAATACTATACTACTGTACTTAAGCTGCTACTCAAATTCTGAAATTTTCAAATAGAAGTGGATACACGTGTAAGTGTGTATGTGTACACAAGAGTAAAATACGTGTTTTAGAAAGAAAAAAAAAAGCCACTGCCTGGGACACAAATATTCAGTTCTATTAAATCAGATCTTTCTACCTCTGAACGCACAGAAAAAGACGATTTAGTCTACACACATTCAAAGCACGGTTATGTTTTTTTCTTTTTTTTTTCCTTTTAGTTTCGTAAAACGCCTGAATGAAGCAAAACTACAACACCCAGAATCCCTTTTGTCAAATAGCTTATTGTCGATTGGCTGATGCTAGCGAACTGGTAGGGAACTCTGCACGTGAGTCTAGTTCTGGGAGGAAGCAATTCCCAGAATCTACACTAATCAGAAAAAGGTAAGTGTGCATTTTTGTTTAAAAAAAAAAATAAAAATAAAAACTGTTTAATTTGTGTTTTTAATAAGTCACTTGTGTGTGCAAAATAGACGTGTTACTACTGTCGTTTTGTAAATTAATGTGTAAAGCAATGTACTGTGTCACATTATGGACTTGCCCATGCTTATATATTTGCAATAGAATAAGACGATGACAGTATTACATTAATACATTTCGATCTTTTCATATTGTGGTGCAAGTACTTTTACAGTTACTTGCTACCATTTTTTTAATATGCAGTTTTGTTTAATAATACAGAAGGGAGAGATTAACATGTAAACGTATGTATTGTTAAAAAACATTTTTAACAGTGTACAACTGTTTCTTTCTCATGTTTAGCGTGTTGCCGATTCTAAAAATAAACATGTTCGATTGACTTTCTTGGAAAGGGTTTGCCAACAGGCAGTTCCAGTAGGCGAGAGAATTTCAGTTCTGGAGATTTTTTTTTTTTTTTCTTGTGTATTGTTAGTGGGTGATACAGTAAAGTAACCCTATGCTGGCACTGAATTGATTATAGCCTATTGATGTGGCCTATTTATATTGATATTCCTGAATGCACTATTCTGTTTTTTGTTTGTTTGTTCTGTTTTTCTCGAAGACAGTTTTAATTTTGAATGATCAAAAACAGAACGTTTAATTGCAGAAACAAGTGATCTTGTGAAGCGCATACCACACAGGGTTCATATATTTTCAATGACTTATAGTTCACTAACTGTTTTTAATGCTGACTGACAAGCACACAGTACTTACTGTCTGCACTACACTATCCAATAAAACGGCTGTGAACAATAACAAAACACGGGGACCAAATCAATTGATCAGTCAACTTAAGTTAACAATGTTCAACATTCCACACGACTTGAGATGTAATTACGATTTCCGAAAGTTTGTCAGAGAAAACGATGCCCCTTCTGATAAACCACTCCTTCATGTAATTATCAGTAATTAATTACGGTAGTAGTCAGGCAATGGCTTTTACAATGTTTGTTTTGGGTAAATTTGATGCATAATATAAAGACACAAAAGAAATACCATTTTGCAGTGGCTTATTATAATGTGCCCCGAACAATCAAACACACAGTAAAAAGCGAGCAGTACAACGTAATACCAAATTCAGTGGAAGACTAACATTGACCTTTCTACTATATGAGCATAAAACCATTTTTTTCACATTGCCAGGCATGTATTTAGCATAGCACGGTGGCAGTGCTTTAAATAAATCAATTACATAACTGTTACAGTTTGAATGTGTAAAGCGTAACTAATTACATGTTTATATTTAATTTAAGAGTGAAAACGACTAAAACATGTAATCATAACGTGTGTTGTATTCCCAGCTGCCTAATACATAGTGTTATTTACTGTGTTGACGTCGTTTGTCATGATGCAAGATGTCAGCTTGTCACATTAAAAGCTGCATAGATTGATCATTGAAGGGGGGTTCGGTAGAATTTCATTGAAAACACAAAACAGATGCTAAATAGAATGTAATAAAATATGTTCTTCATATTTCATTTCATTCAACAGAATGAAAATTCGGTTTTAGAACGCTGTGTACATACACTATTAAGGACTTCGTTTTTTAGGAAGTAATTAAAAAATGACTTAATTTCCCTTTCCCATTAGTATTGATTCTGGTGAGTAGCAAAGCTGGCAATGATTTATTTTTAAAGGACGTTTTTTAAATATGCTCTCTATGTACTGTACAATGTGTCTGTCTGAACAGAGTAGTGATTCATGCACATTTGGTTATTGTGAATGTCATGAATGTTGGTTGCCATGGAAAAAGAAGACTGTAACCATCCAATGCAATCCTGTTTCCTATAGTGCTTGAATACTGATGAATAACACTGATTAGCCAATACCACAATATTGACCAAACATTGTAAAACCATATTGTTAAAACCTCATTTTATTTTACTTTGTACTGTACATTATGAGGAATTGTACTGCAGTGTCAATAAAGCAAAACATGTACTTTGTACCAGAAGAGAACATGTCACCTGAGAAATTAAATAATAGCTACACGTTTTATTATTATCAGGGTTAATATTGTGTTTATTAAGCAGTGATGTTTTACACACTTTTTTTTAAATTAAGTCTATTAAATGAAGTCTGCTGTTTGTTTGTTCCTCTGTGCGCCCTGTTAGCAGGCAATCCTTGCTGACAAGTTTTTTCACAGTTCTTTACTCAAACGATGGGCTCAGGCTTCTTCCCTCATGAAACCTGCTTTCCACAGTGTCACTACTATTCAATTTGGCATGACCCTGTAGCTAGCACGCGTCTTCCTCCGAAAGAAAACAAAAATTTAAAAAAGCATTTGTTATTCTTTTGTTTTTTTGTTTGTTTTTTTTACAATTGTGTATGCTACAGTATGTGCTTCACTGAGTAGCTAGCAGCTTGCTAGAGGTAGGGAGTTTGTTTCTTTACAGATAAAACTACATTGGAATGCAAACGAACTGGGCAGTCAGGGGTTATTTGAATAATATTTCCAAACACTAGCCACTCTTAATTGGAACCCTGCAGGTGTTTCCCCAAGGGGTGACCCACTTACATTCAATAGCAATACAGTGAAATGAGGTCCTCCTAAAAAAAAAAAACAGGGCGAGGGTATTAAGATCCACCACTGTATTACACCAGCCCCCAGATCTGCATAATAAGGCAGAACACACTGAATACTCTGGAAGACTAAACAGTCAACAGGAAATACTTCTGCAAATATAAACGTGACTGTGGTACACATGAGCACATCAGGGACACAGAATAGTTCCTTTCTTTGATCAATTACAGTTTAATGCTGAGTTGCAAATACCCAGTATATGGGCTGCTGAGAAAGATGTATTGAGCTTTAAGAAAAAGCAGCTTCCCTGCACTCGCGTTCGTACTGTAGAGCTCTGCTGAGAGTAAAAACCATTGGGGGATATCAGATTCAAACTGATGAAGACAACCAGGCAATATACTTACTGTATGTCAGGATTTAATGCCAGCATTTTTTTCTTCATAAAACAGGATGCTATCTGTGCTTTGTTTCAAGGTGATTGATGGCATCTGGAATGTGGGGGGATACCTGAAGAGAAACAGCTCTCAGAACTATGCTTCTAGTGCAAAGCACAGGCAGCGATGAAGCCCTGAGACTGAAGGCATCAAATGAGAAATTGTTTACAGACATTAAGGAAATTGGTAAGGAAACAAACGTTCAGCTGAAAAAAACAAACAACATATTCTAGTTATAATAAAATGGTAGCTAGATTAATGGGTAGAAAGACAGTGTTTTGTGTGTGGGTGTGTGTGTGTTTTATTTGTACTCCCCCAATTAAAAGTTAATTTAAAAAGCTGTTTTTTGATTGGAAGTGCAACACAATCGTCTTGTAAATGAACACCTTTTTAATGCGCACGGCACCCCTAGATAGAGATGATAGTAGGGGTTCATTTGGACGTTGTTTCAGTATCCCATCATGCATTAATCTGTAGTGTTTCACAATGAACATGGTCAGGAATTATGACTTGCAATTCTGTTGCTCCAAAGTCGAGTTATTACCATTTTTCTCTGATTTTGCGTTTACTTGTCTTTGAGCTTACCGGACGATTCCTAAGTGCTGGGACTAGCACCTCATTCCATTCAAATCATGTGTCAATGTAACCTTTCTACTCTGTTGACCACACCTACTCTCTGTCTATGCATAGGTACAGTGTGTGGGGTTAGCAAAAGTGACTTTTACAATGGCTAGGATTGTCCTATTCATTTCAATGGGCTATGTGATGTCATAGCTGTGGCACTGTCCTGCGATAGTTTTCTTTCAACCGTATTTTTTGTCAGTTGTTTTTCATTATAAATGACCTCATAATAATCGCAATGTGGCACTCCAGGGTGCTTGTCATTATGGGATATTGACAGTTCTTGGATTGGTTGAAGACATAAGAACATGAAAAGGCCATTCTGCCCTTCAAGGCTCCTGTCTTGTAAGCACACCATTCTCATTTAAAAGCACAGACTCTTTTCTTAAATGTTCTCGTACATTTGTAAAGAAGGGCTTCCTACCTTCCGTTCTAAACTTACTTTTACTTGACTTTGCCTTGTCCCTCACAATGCACTTGATGCATGGCGATGTCACACACCCTGTTGTGTTGTATTCCTTAATTGTCAAATGATTTGAATGAAATGAGGAAGACAAGCTCGAAGCCAGGTAAAGGCAGATTTAGAGAAAGGTGACATGACATTGAAGCTGCTTATTCTTTATCATTGTACATAACAAATGACTGTGTATCAAAAAAACGATACAGGGAGATATAGGCGGTTTATCACACCCTGACAATATCTACCGTGTTTGATCTTCAGGACAGATTTAATTAGATTATTTTCCTTTAAAAAATAGCTTGCCGTTTTTATGTCATCAGTTTTGAGTGTTATGTGCATGTACAACTGGATGCTGTAGGCTTACAAGGGGAGAATGCTGAATGATATATGCAGTGTAACAGGCTTATTGAAGTGGACGCATTTGTACACCCTAGCAGTGAGCTGTGTTTTACAGCTATGCTGTCATTTTTTAGGGTCTATCGTAATGGTTCAAGCATGCTTAGAAGTAGTCTGTTTGTCAGTTTCTTTTGTTTCTTGTTCTTAAAAGCTCCACTTCTAAGGCGTTTTCATCTTTGAAAGAAACCATTTAATCTCTTTAAATGTACAGAACATATATTTTTTTAATTGTGGTACTTAAGTAAGCACAGTGTTGAAAATGTTTGATTATCTGAACACCTCTATAATCCAAACTGTTCTCTGGTAAAATGCTGTGTGCTGCCAACAGCCCTAGTTCAGGTGTTTACTGTACTTTACAGCATACGTTTAAATTAAGTTATTTCAGTTTTCTACTTTAGGCAGTATCTTATCATATTATTGCAACAAAACAATTTTACAAACACCATCTGGTCCCAGTTAGGTCAGATAATATAGAGAACAAAATGTGTTTTTTGATAATAAATATATCAGTTTCGTTTTTCTCTGCCATGTTTGAGCTGGCATCACTTAGTAGATAAATGTTGTACCTAACAGCCTGGTGAGTTGTCCTATACTTATATGGCAGTATGAAGATGCCCTCTGAGCTTTAGGATGTATGTAACAATGGCCTAAAAAAATCATGGACCAGTGGTATTCAGAATTCACCTTGCCTTGGGCTTGTGGCTCTTACTGTAACTGTTGCAGTGGTCAGTTACATATATAGTAGCAGGTGATGCTTGCTGATTCAGTTATTAATTACACAGTGTAAAACCTGATGAAAAAATATATATGTTTGCATTGACATAACATTGAATCGATACAGTTTATGATAGCGTTGGTCCTTTCCTTGATTTTAATCCTGCAACTACCCCAGCACAGCATTAACTGCCAGTAAAGGACCTTCTGTGAGTCATTAACACTTAAGTAGTGCTGCCTTTATGTTTCAGTGATGGATCGTGATTCAGTTGCATAGTCAGGTGTAGCCTGTAGTAATTGCCGTGTTTTTAAGAGGAATTAACATCTGCTTGCTTATCCGTTTCATGTCTTACCCCTCTGATTTTATTTGTGAGAAGGCTCACTAGTTTGTATTCTTAAACGTATCTCCAGACCTACACAACAGAACCTGTGTATTTTCATTTCTGTGGTTTCTCTTATTTTTAAAATTGCCCTTCTCATTCAGTTGTGTTTTATTTAATGTGACAAGGATGTTCCCCCGCAGCCTAGAGCTTATGTATTTGCATGTAGCTACGAAGACCGTACAAAAATAAAATGAACAGTGGGGGCAAGAGGATTGAAGGAGGACAGTGATGGGAGTTATGATATATATATATATATATATATATATATATATATATATATATATATATATATATATATATATATATAGATATATATATATATATGTATGTGTATGTATATGTATATATATATAACAAATGTCCTATTCTTATGCATGCTATATAGTATTTAAAAACCTGTGCATTTTCTGAAGAACAGGTTGTATTACTTACAGAAGTATAGCAGATTGTGTATAGAAAAGCTGTCTGATATTTAAAATAGAAACAGCCGTTTTTATTGTGAATAATGTCATTATCTGTATAACCTTTTTGTTATCAGTGGTTGTTTTTTCGACTCCTCTAGATTTACACAGTTTACTAAAAGCTCCATAACATAACCATTCGTTTTTTTTTTGGGTTTAACTGGTATTTTCTCTTATGGGGCTTGGAAAACATTAACTGTCAATCGTAAAACATAGAAATAAATGTTTAAAGATGAAAACCTTTATATGTATCTCAGGATACACACAGTACAAATGCAACCATCCTGTGTAGTGTATTGTCTTCTTTGTAATGAGGCATAGTGAACACAGCACAGCTCTCAATTAGAGTGCAACCTGGAACAACACCTACTTCAGATCATGAAGGAGATGGAGAAAAAGCAACCTGTTGCTTAGAGAACACACATCCTGTTTTTTTTTTTTTTTTTTTTCCCTCCTTGAAGACATAACACGCGTTCTCATAAACATGCTGTCTCTTTAAAAAGTCAGCCATGAAAACAGAAGGCAGTTGGTGCAGGCAATGTGTGGTTTGTGATGTCAGTTTGGCAGCAATCCAAGCTGTTTTTTTTTAGTTTTCACTGTAAAATTCTGCCTCCTTATTGAATTCCTGTAGCACTGTACTGTATGCCTCAAGCAAAATATTGGAACTTTTCTGTGTTCCCACTAAAGAGACCGTCCAAATATCCTGTTTTAAATCCATCTAGGTAGGTCTTTACTTGCATATTGTACACCAACACGTGAATGCAATGCAGTGCCTGTGGCAGAATTATGCAGGTTTTCTCAGTAATTAAAATGTAGGCTTTTACAATTGACAGTCACAAATAGCACAGAAGAGACTGTCTTGTTATTTCTTGTAGTTTAAAACAAAGAGAATACCAAACCATTTACTGAACCATCAGAGAAGTTAACAATGTAACTTACAAAAAAGTGATCTCACATGCACAATTTTAACTTCCTTGTTGTGAGGAGTCTCTGTGTGCATCTCATCTGCTCTGCAATACCTAGAAATCAGCTGTGTTCTTTTAGAAAATGTGTAGTATTTGCAAATGGTTGTTAGCATGTTTACAGTGTAGGAAATGCAACTGTCTCATAGGCTGTTTTATTTGTTAGCTTCAGAATGACTCAGGATGTTCAGGTTTCTGTTTATTGCATTTTGTCGTCCCCCCAAAACCACCTAGCAGTCCAGGTTTTGAGGTGTTTTACTGTTTGAAATAGTTACAAGCTGTTCCAAAATGAAATCCCTGTACATCCTTAATGTCTCATGTTCTGTTTTTGTTAGCTGGAATGGATAATAAGGGGAACGGTTCAGCGGACACCAAAAAGTAAGTACGTGAAATGTAGATGTTGGTTAATTGTATCATAACATGGATGTATCTGAATGTAATGTTTCAATTAGAATGTTGGTAAACATTGTTTTGTTGCATGTTGAATACGATAAAGTGGTTTTGCTAAATGAGACGTTTTTCAATGGCATAAAATGTCTGTTTTTTTTTTGTTTTTTTAAAGCATAAAGGTCAATTTCACCCATTCTCTGCTTGAATTGAAAAATAATGATAAAAAAACGTAAATTCTTTCTAAAGTAAACGTCAATATTAATAGTTGATTTAGCAAAAAAATAAAAATCGAATAGTAGCAGGCCTAGCTGTCACATACTGTAATTTATCTGAATAACATTGTACAGAATGCTTCAAAACAATAACCTTATTTAGTGCTGTGCTTATTAAAAAAATAAATGAATATAAAATACAAATTTCAGATTAAAAGCTTTAATGTGTGACTCTTTTATCTCTAATGTTTAAAATTACCATAAGGTGAATTGTGCCTTTTCCCAATTTTAACCAGAGATGAAATCAGTAAAGGAAGGGCATGTGAAACAGCAAGCCATAAAAACCCACAAAGGACACATACATGTATGCACATAAATACAGCTGAAAAAAAGCTATCACAGTGTGGTACAGCACACAATCAGTTTACTCTTGAGCACAGTCCAACCTGACACCACAGCTCTAATATGGCTGTATACACTAGGGTTCCACCAGGCCAGAATGAACTGTAGTTATCTGTCTCTTGGAATGACTGTTTAGGAAAGGTTTGCAACACAATCACAAAACAACCTTCTTTAACCTCTTCAGCACCTATACGGGTTGGACAGCAAAGTAGAAAAACCTGCCATAACACTGTCAGTCGGGCTACCAGCCTGACGAGTCACCAGAGCAATCAAATTGTTCTGAAGAATGGCCATTCCTCAAGGTTTTAGTTTTCCCTGAAGGATAGTTTGGGATGGAGGTGTGGAGCACTAAAGCCTATAGAGGGAGTCATTGTGTTCTTCCAGGAACTTCAGTAAATGTTGCAGTGTTTTATACAGAAGCACAAGGCATCCATCTGAGGGTGTCAGCTTGTCTTACCTGCTATGACTGAAACAGACTTGTAACAGGGAGTTGCAGCTTTTAGATTATAGAATACATACTTAAGTCCCCGAGTGGCTCACCTCGTAAGAGTCATACAGCGCAGGTTTGCGTCCTGGCTGTGTGGAGTTGGTGGTCTTCGCCCGGGATTCCGAAGGGACCGTTGCATTGGCTCTGGTGCTCCCGTGGTTTAGGGAGGCAAAAATGTCAGGGACTGCTTGGACGTTCCAAATTGGGGAGAACATCGGGGGTTCAGTAATTGGGCAAACGTAAAAATTTAAAAAGAATACGTGCTTAATTACTTATTTATCAGCAGTATGATGGACAGCCCATTTGAACACAAGTCTGTGCTACGCATCACAGTGCCTGTAGAAAGTCTACAACCCCCTTCAAAATTTTCACCTTTTGTTGCCTTATAGTCTGGAATTAAAATGCATTAAATCTGTTTTGTTTTTTCATTTATCTACATATCCTACCCCACAACTTCCAAGTGAAAAAAACTATTCTAGAAATTTGTAGAAAATAAATTAAAAAAATAAAAACTGAAATAGCTTGGTTGGATAAGTGTCCAACCCCCTTGTAATAGCAATTCTAAATTAGCTCAGGTGTAACCAATCGCCTGCAAAATTACTCACCAAGTGGCCTCCGCCTGTGTTAAATTGTAGTGAGTCAAATGATTTCATGATAAATTCAGTAGTTCCTGTAGGTTCCCTCTGCTGGGTAGTGCATTTCAAAGCAAACACTCAACCATGAGCACCAAGGCGCTTTCAAAAGAACTGTGGGAAAAAGTTGTTGAAAGGCACAGATCAAGGGATGGGTATAAAAAAAATATCAAAGGCCTTGAATATCCCTTGGAGCACGGTCAAGACGATTATTAAGAAGTGGAAGGTGTATGGCACCACCAAGACCATGCCTAGATCAGACCGTCCCTCCAAACTGGATGATCGAGGAAGAAGGAGACTGATCAGAGAGGCTAACAAGAGGCCAATGGCAACTTTGTAAGAGCTACAGGCTTTTATGGCCAAGACTGGTCAAAGTGTGCATGTGACAACAATATCCCAAGCACTCCACAAATCTGGCCTGTATGGTAGGATGGCAAGAAGGAAGCCATTACTCAAAAAAGCCCACCTTGAATCCTGTTTGAAGAAGGCAAAAAACACTCAGGAGATTCTGTAGCCATGTGGCAAAATGTTTTGTGGTATGACGAAACTAAAATATCATTTTTAGCCTAAATGCAAAGTGTTATGTTTGGCGCAAACACAACACAGTGAATCACCCAAAGAACACCATCCCTACTGTGAAGCATGGTGGTGGCAGAATCATGTTATGGGGATGATTCTCATCGGCAAGGACTGGGGCACTTGTCAGGATAGAAGGGAAAATGAATGGAGCAAAGTACAGAGAAGTCTGTGAGGAAAACCTGCTGCCCTCTTCAAGAAAGCCGAAACTGGGACGGAAGTTCACCTTTCAGCATGAGAGCGACCCAGCCAAAAGCTACACTGGAGTGGCTAAGGAACAAAAAGGTAAATGTCCTTGAGTGGCCCAGTCAGAGTTCCGACCTAAACCCACTCGAAAATTTATGACATTACTTGAAGATGGTGTGTAGATAAGTGGAAAAAAATGTCATTTAAATGCATGAAACTCTGAGGCACTGACACAACAAAATGTGAAAAAAGTTCAAGGGGGTGTAGACTTTCTATAGGCACTATATATATATATATATATATATATATATATATATATATATATATATATATATATATATATATATATATATATAGTGCCTACGTGCCTATATGTCGAGCTCTTTTTTAATTAAGCTGGTGACGTTTAAGAGAATTCTAGTCTTAAAAGGGTCAGCCATTCAGGTTTGGCAGTGTCAAGTTGTATTCCAACACAGTGCACACCTTCATCTACTGATTAGGGGATCACCTGAACCAAATCATATTTAACAAGGAAAAGTATAAAAACCATGCCTGTGGTCATCACTACCCTCTTGCAATAGGACCAGCTGAATGGCAAAACAGTGCTAGTAGTACCTCAAAAGTAATTGGAATCAAAAAATAACTATTGACCATGCCCAAAGAGTTGAAAAGGAAAGTTTTGAGTGAGGAAAAGAAGGGTTCAATTCTGGCTTTACTGGCAGAGGGATACAGTGAGCGTCGGGTTGCGTCCATCCTTAAAATTTCAAAGACGGCGGTTCATAAGAACAAGGTCAAGCAGCACACATTGGGGACAACAAAGCTACAGACCGGCAGAGGGTGAAAACGACTCTCTACTGACCGAGATGACCGCCAACTCATTCGAATGTCACTCAGCAACCATAGGATGACATCAAGTGACCTACAAAAAGAATGGCAAACGGCAGCTGGGGTGAAGTGCACGGCGAGGACGGTTCAAAACAGGCTCCTAGGGGCAGGGCGTGCAAAGCTAGAAAAAAGCCCTTCATCAATGAGAAGCAAAGAAGAGCCAGGCTGAGGTTTGCAAAAGACCATAAGGATTGGACCGTAGAGGACTGGAGTAAGGTCATCTTCTCTGATGAGTCCAATTTTCAGCTTTGCCCAACACCTGGTCGTCTAATGATTAGATGGAGACCTGGAGAGGCCTACAAGCCACAGTGTCTCGCACCCACTGTGAAATGTGGTGGAGGATCGGTGATGATCTGGGGGTGCTTCAGCATGGCTGGAATCGGGCAGATTTGGCTTTGTGAAGGACACATGAATCAAGCCAAGTACAAGGTTGTCCTGGAAGAAAATTTGCTTCCTTCTGCTCTGACAATGTTCCCCAACTCTGAGGATTGTTTTTTCCAGCAGGACAATGCTCCATGCCACACAACCAGGTCAATCATGGTGTGGATGGAGGACCACCAGATCAAGACCCTGTCATGGCCAGCCCAAACTCCAGACCTGAACCCCATTGAAAACCTCTGGAATGTGATCAAGAGGAAGATGGATGGTCACAAGCCATCAAACAAAGCAGGAGTGGCATAAAGTCAACATCAATGTGAAAGACTGATGGAGAGCATGCCAAGACGCATGAAAGCTGTGATTGAAAATCAGGGTTATTCCACCAAATATTGATTTCTGAACTATTCCTAAGTTAAAACATTAGTATTGTGTTGTTTCAAAATGAATTTGAACTTATTTTCTTTGCATTATTCGAGGTCTGAAAACACTGCATCTTTTTTGTTATTTTGAACAGTTGTCATTTTCTGCAAATAAATGCTCTAAATGACAATATTTTTATTTTGAATTTGGGAGAAATGTTGTCAGTAGTTTATAGAATAAAACAAAAATGTTCAATTATCCAAACACATACCTATAAATAGTAAAACCAGAGAAACTGATAATTTTGCAGTGGTCTTTAATTTTTTCCAGAGCTGTGTGTGTGTGTGTGTGTATATATATATATATATATATATATATATATATATATATATATATATATATATATATATATATATATAATGTGTGTGTGTATTTTGGTCCAGCTCCTGTCTTAAACAGTAAGTGATATGCCAGCACTTAGTTAATGCTACACAAAATTACAAGTTTCTTATTGCAGAAAAGTATACTGTGCATCAGTTTAAAATGTAGCCACTGTTTTTCACAGCATACTAGATGGAATTTAGAACCACTATTCAGAGATGTCTTTAATTACCAATACCATATTATATCTGATCCTAGTCACTTGTGGAGTATTCTGGGATGTCAGGTCTAATTGGCCAGTTAGCAAAGGAGAATTCCACTGTGACTTACTGTTGTGCATCAAACAAGTGCATCAGGACATTTCTAGCATTTGAAGGGTTTCATTATAGCTTGCTTTGTGATTTGAAATTAGCCTTTCAGTCATTTTAGGTCTGGGGGGAAGATAGTTGTATTGTGCATATTCTTGGCTATGGGAATACAGTACGTAGTAATGTACTGAATGTCATACATGCATTATTAGATTTATTTACTGCTTATTTTGTTGCAACATGATGTTGCCTGAGCAAGATTTGAACCAAGGCCTCCAGAAGGCCTCCAGATATTTTACCATCGATCCACTGCCCAAATTAGAATGTCCAATCATTGTTTCTTCTCCGGAAGGTTCAGTGGTCCCCCGATCCTGCGACCAAGACAGCTTCTCTTTTACACCCAGGAACTCGAGAATGGAGGTCAGTGAGCTACCGACCTCTGGAGGACAAAGGCCAGCCCTACAGGTGTCTGTTCTAAGCTCACTGGGCGCCTGACCAGCAGGGTTTATTGTAGCGCAGTAATGAGAAGCAGTCCCTGACGGTTTTGCCTCCCTAACCCACAGGAGCGCCAGAGCCAGTGCGACGCTCCCTTCAGGATCCCTAGCGAAGACTGCTGACTCCTCACAGCCAGGACGCGAACCTGCACTGTATGACTCGCCCTGCACACCACGCGGCTGTGCTTTTACCAGGTGAGCCACTCGGGAACCCCAGAGGCTAGAAAATGTATCCACTGCACCACATAGCCTCTCCCTGCACTATTAACCCACTGCTGTCTGTATTCTGTTTCAGCCCTGTTGAGAATGGACAGCTCCCTGACCCAGCGCACTGGGCAGTGTCAGATGTTGTTAATTATTTTAAAGCAGCGGGATTCGATGAGCAAGCCTGTGCTTTTCAGGACCAGGTAATTTCTTTTTGACATCTCTACCTCTAATTGCTTGCTAGTCTTTGAAACAATAAGAGGCTGGATAATAAAAGTGTAATAGCTTCAATATGACCTGGAGTCAAAAAGAAAAGGAATTTGTGAGCATAACTGCATATTTTACAAGCCTGCATTAAATGGGAATTGATTATGTCTTGTACTCTACAGAGGGTGGTGATAATGAAGTACAGGAACGTAACAAATAACAGGGTTATATTGGACTAGCTTGGGGCGTGAAAATTAAAACTGTATGTCGGTCAGTGGCAGTAGCCAGTGCAGATTTTGAATTTACTGAGGGTTTTTTAGTCGGCAGGGAGGCAGTCTGGAGCACACCAGCAAACTAATAGCAGCACATTTTCCACTGTAAATGCATGCGTGCAGGTATAGAAAAATGCAAGCATTCAGCAAACGAATAAATGCAGAATGACTGTAGGGTGAGGCAGTTGTTACCCTCTCTCACCCTTTATGGCAGAAAAACACTTTTAGGGTAAAACTGGCCAAACATTTGTCAACTTAACTTAGTATTTTGATTGGGAGTTTTGAAGTTCTAGGAAAAATAAAGAATGAAATGCAACCAGCCCCCACTTATAGTAAGTGTCCTGAATGTCAAAAAAAACATCTCTTTTTCTAATAGAGTCCATACATTTTTTTTTTTTAACAGTCTACCCTGAAAAACACGAATAAACTGGAGAGTGCGAGAGAGAGAAGAGAAATTAGTAATACAGAACTTTAATTGTTCTGTTTAGAAAATATGGTGGAAGATACTTATTCTTTATAGCACTGATAAAAATATATATTCACAGTATATAAATTACAAAAGACCAGGACATTGGTAAAAATAGACAGAGACGCCACCATGTTTTATCCCCAAAGCAATAAAAAGCTATGTATTTGCTAGAGATGAAAGAGTGAATCAATTATCGATCGTCATGATCGACTAAACCTTCCTCTACTTGTATTGTTTATGATTAGGAATGGCAGAATCTAATGAAAAATGTTAATGTCTTCTTGCTTTTTAATAATACAGAATAGATTATATCACAGTTTTTAATTGGTTGCTTATTTCACTTAGTAATTTGCATTTGAGTAAGTCATTTATAACACATGGCTAATTTATTATACTGCAAAATGGTTTATAGAAGTATTGATTTGTGAAGGTAAAATTAAGGTTTTAGAATGTTTTGTTTGTCACACAGATATTTCATCTCTTTAATTAGATTTCCATATTTATTTTCAAAGTGATTCAGATTACCATTTTTTGGAGTGTCTTAACATGCGTACTGTAGTCCAGTGGTGCACAACTCAGGTCATGGAGGGCCAGAGTCCCTCCTGGTTTTTTGTTCTAACCATACCCTAAATTAGTTAATTAGAGCAGTTAAGCTTCTAATAAGGTCTGATACAGTACATTAGGGTGCAGTTGGAATAAAAGCCTGCAGAGACACCGACCCTCCAGGACCGAGTTGTGCACCACTGCTGTAGTCCCTGAAAATATCATGTCTAACTGAGCTCAACCTTGCATGCTTTTCAGGGTTCTCTTGAGTAATCTTTGGCTCCTGAAGCTAGTCTCTCAAAATTCAAAGCATGGACCATATTTTTTCTGTACTCGTACATCATCATGCTTGCTTGCCTTGCATGAGTCCTAGGCGAGAAGTCTGAGTTCCGGTCTTGTTGCTTCATGTTGCTGCTGAATCTAACATTGCTCACCCCCAAGTTATTCCAAATGAATCTATCATATCCAAGTGTATTCTAGGTATGAATTGTTTCTTATCGTTGGATTGTTCCTCCGCAGTTTGGTAATTCTGCTATGACATGTTATCAGTAATTTACATTTTTATTACACATCACACAAAAGTGGAGTTTCTTTGCATCTCATGTAGAATCGCATGCTGCCTCTTACCTCAACGGAAATCCATCTGTGTCCGATTCACCTGCTTTGCCTTCTTTGTCTGCTTTGCTGTTCAGATGCCATTGGCAGACCCAGTTAACTTGAGTGTTTTCCCTTTAGTAATTCCATTTGACCTTAGAACCTCCTCTCAAAATCATCACTACACTCTGGTGGAACAGTATTCACTTGGCTTCCTAAGGACCAACCCCCCCCCCCCCCCCCCCTTGGCATTCTGTGTGGATCCCCACCCCATAAATCCATAGTAACATGCCATTCGGTTCACCTTACCATCACTCCCTCTAGTTTTATGATGGTGCATACTGGTAGCATGAGCATTAAAAATTAACCACTGATGTCAAAGTATTTAGTGTCACATTTGAAATAGTCCTAATCCTGGCACCTAACAACAGTGTTCATTAAACGAATCTCCGGTCTGGGGGAAATTTCTAATTTGTCAGGCCTGCTTAGACTTCTGTGTGTTCTGCATGTTCTGAATTTACTCTTTTTCTTCCAGGAGATAGATGGCAAATCTCTGCTGCTCATGACAAGAAATGATGTCTTGACCGGACTCTCAATCAAGCTCGGGCCAGCGCTGAAGATGTATGAATACCACGTGAAGCCACTACAAACACAGCACCTGAAGAAAAACGCCTGGTAGCGCTCCAACGTTCAGCGCTGATTACAGGCAGCATTGTATCCCAGGATACCGTCATCATGGGAAAGACAATCAGTAGACAACCAGGTAGACTTTTTGAAATTGAACATGAAATTTGAACATAAGCGTGAGTCTTGAACTACATCTTACTCAATTTTACTTGAATTACAAGAAAAACACCTGATTTATGTTCATGGTATTTCTCCATACATTGTTATTCAGGATACTGGCAAGGAATGAATAATGAAAATAACCACTGTAGGTTCTATGTTAATGCATATTAAAGAATTGTGCATTAATGTTTTTTTATTTGCAAAAAAAGGTGGTTTTGATGTCAAATGGATGGGGAAAATGTATGCCCATTATTGGATTTTTTTTGACCAAAGTGGGTTTTTAGCTGGCGACAAAATGTTACGTAATGGAAGAGCCTACATATTTTTAAAAGTAATTGGATTGTTTATGTAGCATACAAGCAATGTTCACATTCTGTATATCCAAAAAAATAAAAGTAATGTGTTCAGTAACCCTTTTTGGGGTTCCTGAATTCAAATCAGACTTATATATTAGGTATTTTTTCAAATTGTTTATTAAAAAAAAAAAAAAAAAAAAAAGTTTATATGAAATAAAAAAAAAAAAATGCTGCCAACCTGCTTTTAATAATTCATCGTTGGGGATTTTGCATTTAAAGTACATTTTCAGGCACACTCCATTGTCTGTGTAATTTGGTATTTTTGTGTGGAATAGAAATGAATTGTAAAAACATTGTACATAGCCCAATGTAAGGGATGAAAATAAAATACAGGGAGTGGGATCTTATTCCCACCTAAGTGGTTTAATATTTCTGTAATATTGTGTTTACTAAAAGTGGTGCTTTCTTTGCCTACCAGAATACATCATTCATTCAAAGCGGTATAGTTTTCATAACCTGTTTTCCCTTAGACCTGAGTGGCTCTGCTTTAATGGAGGCCTGGGGTTTGATGTTTTAATACTGCAGGTAACTAAATGGTGCTGATTCTGACTAACATCAGATTTCTTACTACGCGCAAGCCTTATCAGGGCTTGAAACCCTTTTAGTCTATCAGTGTGCGCTTTTGTCATCATAGGTGATGTACTGTAACCTGAAAGGTTAATAGCAAATCGCATTAATAATTAGTTGTTATAACACCAGATGGTCTTTTCTGAATGAGATGTCTCATATTAAAGAAGCAGGGAAGGTGTACTGTGAATGTAATTGTTGTTCCTTTTTTTCTTCCTTGTAAACCCAGTGTACTGTTGAAATGTTGTGCTGCACCAATTACAGCGTCACCTGTGCTCTTTAACTTTGGCACCCTCAGTGGCAATATATGACTCTGTATGAATGGTGCAATGGTAGTACAATGTATGAGCCATTGGTAAAACAGTGCCACTGTGGTTGACATACCAATGCTATGAACCAACACATAATCCACTGCAGTACCATATCTGTACCAGTGACCTGCGGTATCAGGAGCACTGTACCATTTGTTGCACTGTGCTGCCATTGTTTGTAGTGGTCAGTCTAATATACTTGTATTATATTGGCAGCTCAAAGGGATTTATTGTAATTATCAGCACATCGGATATTGGGATTGCAGTTATAAGGCATTGCAAGCCTCACAATATAAGAACTATATCAATTGGCTGTAATGGTTCTGGGATTTGCAATTATTTTGTTACAGCACCTTTTCCTCTGTATATATAACTGCACAGACGGCAGTGAGATTGCTATAAAGCTGTATACTGTATATAGGCACTGCATTGCCTCTGCATATTAGGATGTGTTGCCTACAATCTGCCTGCCCAGCATTCACTATAGACAGGTACTCATTATTATTCAAGACAAGAAGGGGGTTTGCAGTTCAGATGGAAAACACAGGAGTGTTCCTTTGGGTTGATATGTTAATTGCTCGAGCCAACACTATCTAAAGCGAGAGTCCAAGCCTTTGTAGTTGCTTAGTAATACTGAGATACCTGACAGCTTTATTAAAGCTGAGTGCAGTACCGTCAAGTTTTCCTTTGATGGCTTTTTTAAAAGTATTTAACATTTTAATTTATCTGAATTGTTCTGATAATCATCAACCAGAAATAATAATAGAAAAAGAATAATAAAGTGCTCAGTCACACTAACTAAAAAGGGAAAATAGCAGGGCTAATTAAGAACCCCCTTGTTTTTTTGAAACTGGTGTATGTAAAGAAATCAGAATGGTAATGTGTATACTTAGTGTGTATTTTGTGATGGTGATGAGTTTTGTTCCCATGTGTAGTATGCGATTAAGTTCAAGTTTTGTTACATAGTCTCAATTGTGTTAATATTACATACGGTTACATGATATGCTTTACTGCATTTATTTTTTTTGTGTGACGTAAAGTACAGAGTACAACTTTCAGAACTGCACAAATCTACTTGCCTAACACCCAGTGCTTACAAAACTGGTAAACTGTTTGAGGTAAAATATGTTTTTAACTGCAGACTCAGGTGAAACTTTCAGTATCACTGACAGGATAACCTCCTTTAGTAGGTATTGCTAACAGATAGTGGATATAACATGAGGCTGATAGTTCAGAGAGCAGATATAACATGAGACTGATAGCTCAGACAGCAGATATAACATGAAGCTGATAGTTCAGAGAGCAGTCACCTGATCATTTTAAAATAAAAGTCTGCTCAAGGTAGTTCTAAAGCAAAAGCAGGCCTGGGTGCATGGTAATGGATTAGTCCAGCCCTGATCAATTTGTGTAAGAGACTGTTCTCATGAAAAAGAAAAAAAAAATACCTGTGTCAGGGAACCAAAGACAAGCCATCAATAAACCTTTTTTTCCCGGATTCCATGTGGCTGCTTTATTGAGTGTATAATACACTAGCACAGTAAACGGCAATCTGCAACCTTTGTTAATTTGATTTTGTTAGTGATACTACAATAAATGTGTAAATGAGGAAAAATTCACAAAACTAGAACAGGCGTTTTTCTTTTCATAATAAGTGGCGCCTGTGATGTGAATGAGTAAAAGGCTTTTTGAATTCCCCTCTGTGTGTAGTTTTTTCCAATAAGATGGCTGTTTCAGTTGTACAGAATGCCAACTGATACGTAAAGAAAACATTTTGCAACTTGTCTGGTGTATTGCAATAAAAAATAGTTTTATGTGTCGATGGCTGTGATGAAAATAAGACAAATATGCACTTTGCAGTAACGTCTTTACTTTTCAGAAAATGTCTTTGAATCCTTCAGAGTCTGGACAGCGGCTTCCTTCTGACGGTACCTGCAATATTACCCGATGGGTTGTCCAGAGGTAAGAGAACCTGAAATAAAAAAAATCTGGAATTTAGTGTTCATTCCCCCCTGCAAAATCTGCCCCAAATGAATGTAAGAAATACCAGTTCTATGGTATTTCGAACTGATGTATTTCTTGCTTGCACTAGAGTCAGTGTTTCCAGGTGACAAGTTAATGGCTACGCTCTGGTGTCCCAGATGTAGGCCGAGATTAGATTCTGAAAGCTCTATTTAGGGTCACATGAGTGCTTTAAACTTTGGAATTTCAAAGCCACCAATATGTGAAGACTAAACATCAGAAATCCAAACAAGAAGGGACAGTTTAAGTTTGCTCTCCAGATATCGGTGCTGCTGTGGCGCATTCTGATCAGTGGGCATGTCAGTGCTTAATACTGATACGTTAAAAAGAAAGCATCCCACTTTTAAGTTGACTTATTGGGTTGGAGCATTTGAGTACAGAAAGTTCAGTACATTCACTTCAAATAACATGCACAGAAATAGCATCTAAACCAGCGAATACACAGCTTTTTAAAATGCAGGTAAGTTGCAGTATTATGACGTGAGCAATACTCTGTGCTGTAATGAGGTTATTTTTCACTACTGGGGTAAAAAAGCTTATTTAAAGCAGGGAGCATTCCCATCTTTAATAAAATATGCATCATCGTTAAGTGCAGTCTGTATGATATACACTTGTCCAATTACAGATTTGAATTACATTTTTCATTATGTTAGATTAAATTAGAATATGTAATAATTATTATAATAAGTAGATTTGGGCATCCCTCGACTATAATTCCACTCTATGCAGTATATTATATCTGTTAACGATTGACACATGTTGCGTAGTACCCCTCTATATGGTTACGGATTTATATTTGAACTATGTCTCACCTCATCTTTATTGTCAATCCCCATTTTTGACATGTCAATAGTAAAATAATGCTTGTTCGGCATGACTATCTCAATCTCTTCAATCTGAAATAAAAACAAAATACAACACAGACTGAATTTGTGTAACAGGTGAAGACATTAAACACCTGGATTGTCATCACACTCTATATTTGAAATGGATAATCATATATATAACTTCTGGTTTGGCCCACTCAAACTAACACATTTATACCAAACACATCTTTTGAAAAGAAAAAAAAACAAAAACAAGATGTAGTCTCTAATACCTAAATATAAATGTGTTGAAAAGCTATATTACATTTCCTAAAACTACAGTAAATTCTGTTAACATATACAATTCCAAAAACAAATTAAAATATGCCTGCTTATACTGCTATATAAACATCTAGGTTTGTCGGTTATTTTATTTTGAATACTGGTATTTATACCCATTTTCTTATATAAAACAGATAAATTACCTAGGAATGTTCAAATAAAAAATGAACAACTCAAAGGTCCTTATGGTTTAAAGCATGCACTTACATGATATAAATTATAAAAAGTTCTCACACGTCAGTTGCTGTTGTGTGCAGATTGATGTTACAGCATTTCTTTTTAAATATAGTACTTCTATTTGCATGTCGTGGGTCAGTATTCAGCTGGGACAGCGCCCACAAACTCATTCCACTATCCTGTGGCTTTAGTAAACTAACATCTAGCAGTTTTAACACCTAATTTAAAAACACTTGTCTAAAAACTACTAAAGCAGGCTGTAAGTAGAATGTTGCCAGTGTTTGTTAATGTTTGAAATGGCATTGGGCATTATTTCAGGTTATTGACTGATGTTTTCTTTGTATTTTATCTCTTGTAAAAATGACTATATAAAGAAAATTGAAGCGATCCATGTGTTTTCATTGGAGTCCGGAAAATAGTAGCGAGAAGTAGTCTCTTTTTGTCCTGCTATTGAAACATTTTAATTTGACAGAAAAGTGGATTGGATTGGTCTTGGCACTGAGTTGAGAACAGTCCAATCCCACAACGCTGAGTAACATACCTTATCTATTAAAACGGTCTTTAAATAAGGCTTTGCTAATAGTGAGACTTGGTCAAGGCAGTGAATATTGTAACTTTATTTGGAATCAGATTAAAAAATTGTGGAACATGGTGAGACATAGCAGACATCCACATTAACTGAGTGGTCAGTTTGTACATGACCCACCTCCGGGACTCTCTTCAGAACGAGGACCTGAGTGTCATAGAGGGTCTTCTGGACTGAAGGGGAATATTCACCACGGTCGTACGGGCCTGCAAACTTTTCGAAAATAGCATCCTTTACATTTTTGCTGAAAAAAAAATAAAAACGTTTTGTTTTTGTCATATAAATAAATTTTATAGGAGAACAATAAACAAAGCACTTAATTCAGTGTTTTTACTTCAGTTGTTTGAAAAAAATTGTATGTAAAAACAAACAAGTAATGTTAAAGACTAACAAGGGTTATAAAAATATGACTTGACTGAAAACGTTCATGCCACTTGGCTAATTAAGGACATAGAAAAAAAGTAAAAACGTGTTGGGTCTAGAGCCTGACGCAATGTATCTTATGATTTATGTACACTTTTCCACTGTCCTTAAAAAGCCACTGCAAAAAACATTAAAAAGATTTGAAACATATTCATTACAGATGTAAATCATTTTTGATTAAAAAAGGATTCCTTTTAAAAAGTTAGTTTTAAAATTCAAAATGTAATTTAAAAGAAAATAACCTTGCTTACTGAACATTTGCTAAATGAATGCTATTTGCAAAATATTCAGTTTTAATTCTAAAACAAACAGAAATGCGACATTGTTCTCTAAAAAGAAGTAGCTATACATATACTTGCTAATTATGATGCATTACATTACAAGGTCACATATTGTTTTCAAACTCACAAAATGATCCTGGTACACAATAAAAAATATTTATTTCATTACAGCTGTACTTTCTAAAGATTCCAAGGACCCCCTTGGCAACAGTCACCGAATTGTGGTACAACAAGTAAGTCATCTGTGCAAGTGTAGATTACCATACTGCATCGAAGGAGACGTTCGTCAGTTTGTTGTAGCGCCATTTTGCGTACACCACCGTGCAGAAGCAGCGGTCGCGTACTTCAGGTAGAGTGGTAAACCGGTCTTTGACAAAGCCTTCAAACCCGCTCTGGGTGGTTTTCAGGACCTTCAACTCTTTTATTCCGCCATGGACCACAGGGGGCTCTGTGGGCCAAAGAACAACAACAAGTAGAATTGTAAATTAAATTACATAAACTCAAAACTACACAAATTTACACAAAGAAAAGATCATGCATCTCTCCAAAACAATTTAAACACCTTTTCAAAACAGTACTGCTCTGCATGGCCAACCCCAACTTCTATATGTCAGCGCAATGGTTTTTCTATGTTTTTCATGTATTCTTATTCATTTAGCTTGCATTTATTCTCTGTGATAAATGAGATGTAACACTAGCGTTCAGTGCAGTGGTTTCTTCTACAGTCTAGCTATAGTGCTTGTATAAGGTATGGGTATTAAAATTGCTTGCAGAATCTAAGTAGGCTTTTCTGTTTACTGCCAGCCAGAGGAGATGAACTTGCAGCACTATTTTTTAAAAATTTACAATTCTGTTTATGGAAGTTTTGTTGTGGTGTTCAACAGATCAGTATACAGCAGTGGAAAGATTAAAGGTGTTTCTAACATCCTTGTTGAAAATATATACAGACACCTTAATTATGTTATAACTCTAGCACCCCCATCCCTCCGTACCCCCTCCCAACAAAGAGAAAGAAAGAAATAACCTAATAAACTAACAGAAATAAAAGAAGATACTGTAGTAGTTTAAAGAAATAAGGGTCACCTGCTACCATTCCAAACAGAGAAGGCTGAGGAGGTTTAATTTGCATTGTATTAAGTGAGAGTAACGCATAATTACTATTAGCAGTTAGGGCACAGTGTAAAATTTCTCTACGGATCTCTGAACAGTGTATTTAATTTTTTCTACCTTAATAAAGTACATAATATCCCTGATCCAGTGGATATGTAAGGGTGAGACAGTCTGTTTCCAGTTCTGCAGGATTAACTGCCTAGTTAACAAGGTGGCAAAGGATAGGGTGTCATATTTTATTTTAGGCATTGATACCAGGGGCCTATTTACATCTGTCATGGGATGTGTCCAAATCTGGAAGATCTTAGACAGTTTAAGCATTGACCAATGAATACGATTAGGGCTTCTAGTTTATGGGGGGTTTTTTTGATCACGTGGTGTCCCTTTAAACATATTTTGAACCGATTCGCTTTCTTAATCAAACACTAATTACCAAAGGAAGTTGTTTCTTTTTACCCTCATATCTTCATTGAGATAACAAACAACGTGCATTCATCTCACCTGATTCTATTTGAACCTGTATTTCGTTCAGGCTCTAATCACCGAATTCAGCTTATTAATTTCCACTGCATTAGTTTCTAGTAGTGCATCGCTAATTTAAACAATTTGTTAAGGCTTAACAACTATTAATTAATGTTTAAAGGGAGGGAAAAACTGAAAGCTAGAAGCTCTAATTATGATGGAGAATCTTAAATTGTATCAATCCATGCCTGGCGCAGATGGAGGATGAGTGTGAGTGAGAATAGACTTCCACTCATCATTCTCAAGCTCCAAACCCAAATCTCACTCCCATATACCTTGTAAAGTGGATAATGAAGAGACAAGCAGAGAGAGAATAGTCTTATAAATTTCAGACATCAATTCCTCAGAATCGAGCTTCATTTTGAGTAATGAGTCTGTGTGGAAAATTAGTTATTCTCTTGCGTACAAAGTCCCATACGTGCAGGTAATGATTAAAGTGTGTGTAAGGCAGACTAAATTTCTAAGATAGCTGTTCAAAAGATGCAAAATTATTATTAATATAACAGGAATGAAGAGATCTAAGACCATGTTCCTGCCAAATGTGGAAGCCCCAGTCACACAGAGAAGGTCGAAAAAGGTGATTTGCATTTATAGGGGATGACAGGGACAATGCTAATAGTCCAAAATGTCTTTGGAATTGTGCTCATATCCTGAGGGAATGTACCACTAAGGGGTTAGTGCTAAATTTGCTAAAGTGGATAGAGAAAGGGAGGAACACACTAGAGCAGCTAGAGATGATAGTTTGCAGGAGGCTGCCTCTATTTGTGACCAAGCTGGATTATTCTAACACGAGTTGGATTGCAACCAATATAATATATTCCGCAAGTTGGCTGTCCAATAATAGAACTGGGATAGACCACCCATTGTTTCTTGCCTTTGGAGGTAAGTTCTTCCAAATAAAGGATGTAATAAGCTGATCAAGTGTATTAAATGCTTTAAGGATAAAAACTGGGACACACTGAAAAAGGTATAAGAATTTGGGAAGCATATCAATTTTGTTCTAGTTGATATGACTAGTAAGTGAGAGAGGCAATGTGGACCAATGGATAAAGCTGTGTTTGGTGTGCTCCAACAATGGCGTAAAGTTAGATTTAATTAGATCAGCGTGAAATATTTAGAAAAAAATATTATTGGTGCAAACAGATGCAACAGGGGAAGAGTATAAGAATTTGACCCGAAAAATAAAATTTGAGCCATGCAACGTGGTCAAGGGCCTTTTCGGTGTCCAATGATAGCAGAACCTCAGGAATAGAGGAGGTTAACGGAGTGAACATTATATTAAACAGATGTCAAAGGTTACAAAATGAATGTCTATTCTGTATGAACCCAGTCAGATCTGTAGATATTATAGAAGGGAGGACAGATTCAAGACGACAAGCCAATACCTAAGCAAGAATCTTGACATCAACATTAAGAAGAGAAATAGGGTGTTATAGGCTGCATTCAAGGTTTTTTTTTTAATTGTTTTTCATAAAGCAGCACACAGTCATGCTGTGTCATTGCTGTTGCTTAGGTCTCCTCAGCAGGCCTCTTCACAAATTCCATGGTCTGGCAGAGAACAGTAGGCCATACCTTACATCCAGGTTGTTGCGCAGCACTTGCTTTACTTCTCCAAAGGCAGAATGTCTCTTAGCAACAACAGAAGCACAGTCAGGAAATATGAATATTTTTGGTCCTTGAAAGGTCAGTTGGCTCCCCCTGCAGGCTTGGTGGATGATTTCCTCACGTATGTGAAAATATGGAAAATGGAGAATAAATGGGCGAGATCTTTCACCATCTTTGGGCCTTTGCTACAGCGCCCTATGGGCTCTGTCAAGCAGCCGCTTTTCTTTCAGACTGAGACAGCCTTTCAAAAGCTGCGCTATAAACTCTAGGTCGAGGCCCCTCCGCACCCTCTTTAATTCCAATTATGCAGAGGTTGTTTCCACGTGATCTGCCTTCTAAATCTTCGTATTTATTTTGAAGACCCATGAGCTCAGGTGTTAGTCGCTTTACCTCTGTCTCCAATGATACAGTCAGATCCGACCATGCAGAAGTTGCCTGCTCCAACATCGCCAGTTTTTTCGCCATCAACAGAGCCCCGCAATGTCGCTGTAGAGGACTTCAACTCGTTATGAACCTTAGGAATCTTCCCGTGCAGCCCCATTGATTTTGTCATCCATTCTGGCACAAATATTGGTTTTAAGGGCTGTGATGTCACCGTTTAAGGAAGCAATTGCCATCAGGAACTCCGCCCCTGTCAGGATTGCGCACATATCAGGGTGCATCTCCAGCAAAGACAGTGTGGCACTCAGCACCGTCAGGATTGCTCACATCTCGGGGTGCATCTCCAGACAAAGACGGTGTGGCGCAGCCCTCAGACTGAGAATCTTTCTTGGAGCGCGGGTTAGGCATTGTAAGGTGATGTATTGAAAATAAAACAAAAACTTAAACATGTAACTGTAACAGTACTGGAATAAATAAAAAAATATAATACAATAGGGGCAGTATTTTTTTTTTCTATTCATGAAAATGTTTACTTGATCACATCACCCTACGTCTTGCCCAGCTGCACTAACTACCTGTAAAGGTCAGGATTATTTTCAAAACTCTCCTGCTCACCTACAGTGCCCTTCATCACACAGGTCCTGAGTACCTCCTCAACCTGCTGACCCGCTATGTCCCTGACCGCAAGCTGAGGTCCTCCGACTCTGGCTTGCTTGTTATCCCCAAGCAAAAGTGCACCACACTTGGAGAACGCTTATTTAGCTTCATGGCTCTGATTCTTTGGAACTCTTTAAGCCTGATATCTGCTATTAGCTTCTATGTTGCTGCTACTATTTCATATATTATGCACTTTCCACTGTATTTATTACATGTATGTATTATGCTTCTTTTTTTTTTTTTTTACTGTGTAAAGCAACATAGGAGCTAACAGATGCGTCCTCCTCGCTCATTGTTCAGCAGCCCCCCCAGCATTAGTTTTATTGCTGTTTCTTTATCCGCCTTGTGAAGTTTAACCCCTTAAGCTTACCGTTTTGGTTCTGCTCAGCCTCACAAAAACGAACCATTTCAGGACAGTAAACAAAAGCGTGGACATGTTCAATAGCGTTCTGTGGAGCAAACAAACAGTAGGGTAATAAATCTGAAGCCGTTACATGAATAAAATAGAGATGAAATTGGCATATATGATTTTTGTAATAAAGAAATTGTCTGACGGTCCAGTATTCAATACCACTACTGCTTCATATGTGGTTGTATTGTGATCTATCACATCTATCTGAAGTGCATTTTGCTAATGCCCATGCATACAATTGGGTGTTGCTGATGTTCAAGGTCATGGAACAGATGGCAGACTTGTGATTTGAACCCAGACTCTCCTCTCACTTAGTACAGTACTATTAAATTGGTACCAGTAGTAGAGTACCACAATGGTAACATTTTCCTATTTTGATATACCATGCGTGCTCTGGTCCCCCTCCCCTCTCACCTCTTCCAGCTGATGCCCCTGCCCTACTCCCTTTTATTTCCTCTCTTCTTAACTCCCTCCCCTCTGCCTTCAAACAGCCATCATCTTAAAAAATCACCACCAGATGATCACCACCATCTTAAAAAAAACCCTCCCTTGATCCCTCATCCGTCCAGAACTACTGTCCTGTCTCCCTTCTCTCATTCCTCTCTAAAACCCTCGAGTGAGTGGTACACTGCCAGCTCTCTGCTTTCCTGTCAACACATTCTCTGCATGACCCCCTCCAATCTAGTTTTCACCCGGCACACTCCACTAAAACTGCTCTTCTCTCCGTCACTAACTCTCTACTCTCTACTCATGCCACCTCCCTTTTCTGTCCTAATTCTCCTAAACCTGCCTTTGACACAGTCGACCACTTTATTTTCCTCCCTTGCTGACCTGAACTCTCCAGCACTGCTCTTTCCTGGTTCTCCTCCTACCTCGCTGAGGTGTGGCTCACTTTTTTGCTCTCTTTCAACATGTGTCCTCCAAGTCTCATCCTAGGCCCCTTCTGTTTTCTCTCCCACTGCTGATCTCTATTCCTCTTGAATTCAAGAACCTTGGTGTCACCCTCGACCCCTCCCTCTCCTACTCTCAGCACATCTCTGGCACACTCCTGTCGCTTCTTCCTCAGCAACATATACAGCATTCGCCCCTTCCTCACAAACTACTCCAAACAGCTCCTAGTTCAGGCCCTGGTACTGTCCCGCCTTGACTACTGCAACTCCCTCCTGGCCGACCTCCCTGCCTCTGCTATCTGTCCACTCCAGCTCATCTAAAACGTTGCTGTTTGCCTTTCACCCACACTACACCGCTGCTCTGCTCTCTGCACTGGCTCCCTATTGCTGTTTGCATCCAATTCAAAACTCGTGTACTCACCTATCGCTGTCTTGACATTTCTGCTCCCTCCTATCTCCAGACTCATTTCTCCCTATACCCCCACTCACCCCCTCCACTCTTCTACCAGTGGCAGATTAACTGTTACCCCCCTCCACTCCCCCACTTCAGAGCCTGCTCCTTCTCCACCCATGCCCCTTGGTGGTGGAACGACCTACCCACGGACATCAGGACTGCTCAGTACCTGACCACCTTCCGATACCTCCTCAAGACACACCTGTTCAGACTGCATCTGTAAACCTCACAACTCTCGACTATACTGGACTGTACGCCACCCAGTTGTACCTGTACTTGTATCGGCTTGTACTTGAACTGAACTGCTCCATACCTTTCCGTATTCTACTACTGCTCTTAATTATAACTACTTCCTGGATCTTATATTTGACTTTACTCTTATAGGTATCCATATTCACATTTTTGCAATTGCTCTTATTTGAAATCATTCTCATCCATTTATCGTACTTACTATGTGTTCATACTGGACTTTACTTGTATAAGCAAATATTTTTACTATAAGTTAACTGTTCTTAGTCGAACTCACTCTTAAATGTAATTATTTATTGCATTCTTTATTTTGCTGTTATTTGAATTGATCTTATTTGGTACTGATTTTATTGTACTTTATAACTACTGTTATCTGTATTATGATATTCTGTAATGTGATATTTTATAATGTGATCATTTGTAATGTGATAGTTTGTACTGTGATATTTTGTAACAATTGTAAATCGCCCTGGATAAGGGCATCTGCTAAGAAATAAATAAATAACAATAATAATAATAATAATAATAATAATAATAATAATAATAATAATAATAATAATAATACCAATTATAAAAACCAAGGTATGAAGCACTAATTCTGCTAGTTTCTTCTGTCACCCCCCTGTATGGGGAAAACAGACCACTAGACTGTGAACACAGAATACGATATACTGCAGTTACCATCTCCAAACGTCTCCATTGTGCCTCGTCGATGTTAACCTTGGCACGTGTAACATGTTTGAAAGAGGACAAGAAGTGGTCACACACGTCCACAGAGAATTCTTCCAAAGTCCGGATCTACCAAAAAAAAAGATACGTACATTATTTGCTAAGTAGCTCAGTGAAAATAGTAGTTATGGGAAGGGCTTGGAATGCAATAGAAGCAGCAGGTTCTAAATCGCTTGGTATAGTTAGGTAAAGTGAAGTAACAGTGTATTTTTATTTGTTTGTCCATTGGACAAATCGTTTGTCCATCCACTTAAACATACCATCACAGCAGAGTTACAGAATACATGAATTGAGAAGTGCAAGTGTAATGGGACAAAAGGGCTACCTATTTTCTTAGTGCTGCCCACAAACCCAGAACACAGTTATGATTCTGAAGAGGCTAATTAATGGAAGCTTGCAAACGTTTTCACCTGACCCTAGCTTACATTCCAGTTATGATAACAATTTATACAATAACACATACCCCTCTCAGTTTTGCTAAGGCATGGACAGAGTTTTTGATGGTATCAGTAGGAATGATGTCAGAGTTATCCCCGTCAAGGTAGTCTTTTCGTGTTTTCAAAGACAAGTCAACGTCCACCTGGATTTCTTTAATGTAATGGTGTTTCCCCTCGCGTCTGATATGCAGAAGCTTCACTGTGTTCTTTCCATAGCTGGTACGGACAAACTCAACATACTGCAGAAAACAAATAATTAAATAATATTAGAAAAATTATGAATGAAAACATACTTTACCATTATTCATGAATGTGTAAATTAACAGCTTGCTGTGGTTCAAAAGACGCAATAAGCAGAGTAACAGACAACTTAGACACACATTTGAGTTCTTGAATTAAACCTCTGACTATCTATTTCCTAGATTTGGAACGTTAAGTTTTATTTTCCCTTTTATAAAAATGAACAAAATAGTGGTCTAAGGTTGAATCTCCTCATTTATTCCATATCTCATAAAAGCAAACCCTCCATTATTATTATTATTATTATTATTATTATTATTATTATTATTATTATTTATTTCTTAGCAGACCCGTATCCAGGGCGACTTACAATTATCACAAAATATCGCATTGTAAAATATCACACTACGGATAAGAGTAATTGTAAAGTACAATAAACTCAGTAGAAAAAAACATAAAATTCAAATAAGAGCAAAATAAAAAATACAGTAAATAATTACATGTAACAGTGAGTTTGACTAAGAGCAGTTAACTTATATAAAAAAACATTTGCCTATATGAGCAAGTCCAATATGAACACAAAATAAGAACAATAAATGGATGAGAATGATTTCAAATAACAGCAATTACCAAAAACCGAGAATATGGATACCTTTAAGAGTAAGAGTAAAATCAAATACAAGATCCAGGAAGTAGTTATAGTTAAGAGCAGTGGTAGAATATGGCAAGGTGTGGAGCAGTTCAGTGCAAGTACAAACTGATGCAATCCTTGGTTAGCATTTTGAACAAGAAAGCAAGATTTTGTGATGCAAAGCTAGAGAGACTAAGTGTGCAATACAAGAAGATTGGGATTACCATTGGAACTGTCATGATAATACCAAAGTGCATTTTCTAGACCAATACAAACTAAATGATGAAGGCCAGCTAAAAAAACCTTTACAAATCACCAGGAGTAGAAAAAAATATATTTCTAAAAAAGTATACCACTTAACAAAGGTGAGTTACAAAAACTAAAAAGCTAACTCTAATAATGGCAAAGAAATTGTGAGTAACGTCTGATAAGGTCCAAAGTTTTCCGATTTTTTCTTTCTTACTGGAATTAAGTCCAAAACCGACAAACTGCTTTAAAATTTGGCTACACTTCTTTGAATACAAAAACAAACACTGGTAAACTAAATATTTAAAAAATGTAACAGATCTTTTAACCATTTATGAAAAAATACTAAAAGAAACAAATATTTTTGAAGAGACTGAGAAAGACATTTAGTCGTAATGTTTGTCACTGAATTTTCATAGTCTCTAAGCTTCAACAAACTTTATATCACAGGTCAATTTTCTGTTGTATTAACATAGAAAATGAAATAATAACCTTCCTTTGACAAAGCACCCCCTGCCTAATAGCAATACTATTTTCCATACCTTGTTATATCCCAATGTGGAGGAGTCAGGGGCCATGTTTCATTGCTCACTCAAAACAGACTCTTGAGTTGAAACAGATTGGAACTGCTCTGGCTCTTAATCGCTTGCCTTGAGGCATCTTTTAAAGGGTTACGTTTGTACTGTGGGGACTGCAATTATTTACACAGATAGAAAAAGCCAATAGCATTGTCACATTACTGTAATACAAGACTAACAGCATTTAAGAATCCGCCCTGGAAAATACTCAGGTATTTTGAACGATTTCAAGCTGATTAAATTAAAAAAAGACAAAAAGACATTTCACACACTTTCACAGTCTCTTTAGCATTGAAATGAATTTAGAAAACAAATATTACAGGTAACTTGTATCTACTACCATGGTCTTAAGAAAACTGGATCCTTTGTAGCATTCTGCATTGAAGTTTATAACCAACCACGGTTGTTCTGTGCAGCATTGTGATTATACAGATTGGCTGGTCTGACTTCTTTACCTTCACAAAGATTGAAGCATTGGTACACAATTGTTTATAAAGCTATCCTTAGCAAAACTGCAAATTATCTTAATAAATTGCTAATTACCTCTAGTAGTACTTATAATCTTATATCTCAGTCTGATCTAAGCTTTTCAGTTCTTAAACTTTGTATACAATTTTAAAAAGGCATTCTATGGTCTTGGAATAAACTTCAGGAAGAACTGAAACTTACTGTTTTGATCCCTTCAAAGGAGTTCAAACAAAAAAATGGACATCTCTGTAGCTGAGACCTGTTTTTGTTTTGTCCTGTGCTACGCAAATAGTTCCCTTACCAACTGGTAATTATTGCACTAGCTCTGATTTAATGATCTATAGTGTGAACCATTGGTAGAATAACAGTTTGATAGTTTCATATACCAATGGTATCTCAATGCTAATAATTAATGCAATCTGGTAATTTAATTAATTACTTAGATGCTACTGTATCAGGATCAATCTTCCAGTTGCACTGTGTTTCCATTGCTGCTAATGCTATATATATATATATATACTTTTACAGGCGGTAGTACCAGGTAGTTTCGTTGATTTAAACAGGCAGATGGGGAGTCAGTTTCAATGACCCCTAACAGTTTCAGATCCCCTATCGGAAACTGAGGGGACTTCACAATCTGCACAGGAAAATAAAAAACAGCTGTGGTGTTAATCTAATAGCAAGACATAAACTAAACTGAGGAAAGAAGTCGTCAAACCGAAGAGGTTAGATATCAAAATATATGCAGGGTTTCTGATTGAGAACACATAGTAGACCCATTATTAAAATACTTAGCAGTAGTAGATTCTGGAAAGAAGTAATTATGGACAAAAATGGAAACTGAAAAAGTGATTGAACTAAAGTCCACCGATTGCATCCTATTTTTAACATTACTGGTATGTTTAAAAACAGTGTAAAAAAGCTACAAGTATAAAAAACTATTCTTAAAAGCTTTGTGAATCTTACTATGCAAATATATTTAAATGTGATTGAAAGATGACTGTTTCAGATTGTTTCTGGCCTACATGAATTCTAATTGCACAGTTAAATGTACATTCCTAATTGATTGAGAGGACGAGGCACTCGTTGAACCCTATGGAGTCCTACTGTCAATGCTATTGTAATCGAGCATTATTAATGTAGCAAAATGGGTTGAAGATGAATACAAAAAGCACACTGGTCATGAGGAACAGCTTTCAGTTCCTCTTTTGTGTTAATGAAGTTTCATTTTCTATGCATTGCTGACAATCATATACAGTTTGTGTCCTTCTCACACTGTTGCTTGGTTCTGCTTTTTGTAGAAAGGAAAAATAAACCAACTTTTTTGGTTTTACACAGGCAGCTACATTGGAGATCACAGGGAGCAGGTGGATTGTAGGAAGGAAATCCCTCTGTGCTGGGATGTGTTCTAGGGCTTCATGGGCTGTGTTGTTTTTTTTGATATTAATACATTTCACTTCAGGCCAGGGGCAGATTTCCTGCAGGAATGAAGCAGGGGACCCAGTTGACTGGTAGGTGACGGTCTATATATTTTACCTGCATTAGGATGTTCTGCTTGCTGTACCTATCTTTTTAACTGAACATATTCAAATCTGTACAGTACATTTATACACATTTGACCAAAGCGCTGTTTTCTGACCCGCTCATTTGCCCAAGCGACGAGTTTCAGATAGTTAATCTTTCAAAATCCAGATGAATATTTAAATATTCTTTCCAAAAAAAAAGAAAAGAAAAACAGTCTTGGCATCTGGGAAATCTGCGTAAGGCAGTATAGACTTCACGCAGACAGTCAAGCAGAGACAATTGTGCCAAATTGAGTGGTGCTTTGTTGTGATGTGGCATAATGTCCGCTGGGGGCTAAATTGAAACCACAATCACTTGTTACCAGATCCTGGATGAAATCCCCAGCCACCAGAGGTGAAAGGTATGAAAGGCTAATGGATTAACCTGCTTTGCCCTTATTTCAAACATACTGTTATTTGTATTGTAGCAGAAAACATTGTAGGCCTATAATATAGCACTGTGGTGTAAGAGAACTTTATTAACAGAAATTGAGTAACATATATATTACTCAGCAGACGTTACAAAGATCTGCAGAATATCAGTGTAACAATTATTATTATTATTATTATTATTATTATTATTATTATTATTAAATTTGTTGTTATGATTATTATTGTTTGGAAGTATTTTAATATAGAATGACAGAGATATTCTTTTTTTCTACATCCATGTTTCTCTAAGAGGGATATTAGTCATGTTACTGGATTATTTTGCAAATTTCATCTCCTGTTGCTGTGACAACACAGAAACTCAACATTATTTATTTGAAGAAGCTAGGAATAGACCACAATGTTAAAAAAAAAAAAAAAACTAGGCAGGAATCCCAGAGGGTAGGATATGTTTTTTGACACAAAGCTGGGCTAACATGAGCTGAAGCCCTTTAGTGCTCATTACCCTGTCGGCAATGTCTCCTGAAATTAGATTATCAAAGGTATTATCATACTGTAGGTCAGATTAGTAGCACTCTGCTAGGTTAACAGATACTTAATGGCTCATACTACATACAACCCATAAATAATATATTTAACACAGTTTAGTTCTGTAATATTGGTAAGGAGAGTGGACATTCAATTTTTGTGGTTTAACTTACCTGACAAATAAATGAAACATAAAAATGATTTTTCATTTTATGTCACATTTAGCTTACTCAGTTTATTAAACCCTCAGTTTCACAGGTTCTTTGCACTCACGCATTGAAAACATATGCATTTTGGGGTTTTCCGTCGTTATGGCTGATGACTTATGTGCGGCAAATTCCTCTGAAATTTGGAATAATTCAGGTTTTGCACAGTTGTCATGTGTTTGGAATGTGGCTGGGCTGCAGTAATGGAAGGGTATCACAAATGAGAAGCATACAGCAGGATGTGCCTTTTAAGAATGTGGGTTGGGTCAGTAATGAGTGTGTGTGTGTGTGTGTGCAAGCGATCAGAAACTAGCAGGTGTGTTTTCGCTCCTTATCAAATCAACATTAAATAACTCCAGAACCATGTTTTATAGTTACAGTGCTCACATCTTTCGAACACCTTAACCTGTTGATTATCTAGGAGCTAGACGGCACATCAGCCTAATTCACTAGCTCAAGACACAAGAGAAATGTCACCAATGCAGCACACATTTCAGCAGAATTGTCAATCTCTGCTTGGGAGAGACTCGGGGCCGAATGACAGGGGTTGTTCATGTCATTATTATTTTCAGTATCACTCTGCTCTCTTCCTTTTTTCGCAGGTTTGTCATTTATAAATTCCCCAGTACAAGATTAACGAGACAGGGAGCGGGCTGGATTACATATACCTGGACCCCTCTGTTGAGGACTGGTAGCTCTGCAAGTTCCTGGTTAATACAAACCAGGGAGCCATGGGGGAGACTCTGGGACAGCTTTACCAGGCTCACAAATATCAAGTAAAGAGGAGCGCTTCAGTATTATCTTGGTCCATTTATAAATCTAGTTGGAATACCGTATGTATACCGTGCATAATAAGGCAGTAATTCTTTCACAGTTTTTTTGTGTTGTAATGAACCTCCTTCTAGCAGCTGATGATTTATAACATTCAGTTCAATGGGCTGAGATGCCAAGTCATTACAACGTCATGCAAAAATGAATCAATGGTGTAATGTTTCCAATCAGTGTGTTTAAACGTAACCCAGACCCCATGCTAAATCCACAACATATTTCCCCAAAACAACAAAACAAAACAAAACAAAAAACAGCACAATACTGCATGTCTTTCTGAGATCTAGCTGTGCTCCATGGCTAACTGTGTATTCACAGCTCTAAGGCAATCTCATTGCATGCTATCAAGAAATTAAACTGGCCTGTTTTGATTGATTGAGGCGATGTAAATTTAGTGAAAGCCTAATTTGGAGATTTTCAATTTAGTTTTTCAACTTCAGAATTCAACACTGCATGGCAATGCCTAGAAGTTGGAATAATGTCAGGATGTACCATTTCTCCACTGGCTTTTACCATGGCAATGGAAGTAATTATTAGGGCATCAAAATGGGTAGTGGGAGGAGAGCGCTTGGCTTCTGGAATGCGACTACCACCAATTCGAGCATACATGGATGATATGACAACAATGACTACAACAGTAGCCTGCACTAATCGATTATTGGACAAATTAACCAATAACATTGAATGGGCACAAATGCAGTTCAAGCCCACTAAATCAAGGAGCATCTCTATAATTAAAGGTAAAGTAGTAAATAAAAAAGGTTCTACATTAATGGTGAGGCAATACCAACAGTGTCTGAGAAGCCAGTGAAAAGTCTAGGGAGATGATACGACGAGGATCTAAAGGACACAGTTCATGTGGGAGAAGTTAGACAATCTGTGAGGCGTGTGAGTAAAAATTGATTTTTCCAGACAGTGATTTATGTGTAAAAATTAAAATTTTATTTAATATTACACGGAAAAAAAAAGAAAAATAATAAAGAAGGATGTGAGGGAGGGAGTGCTGGAGTAATCAAAAATAAAGGAACGGAAGCCTCTTAGTCCTCTTCGCGCTCTGCTTAAATCCAAAAATAAAACAAAAAGGAATAAAAACAGAAAAGAGCCAAGTTAGTAAGGCCTCTGTTCGTGACACAGTCCAAAACTCCCACGTACTTCCCTCCAGCCTTTTTTCCCCCGCCTCTATTCCTTAGGACCAACCCCGAACACAGTAGCGCGTTCCCTTTAGTATGCAAACCCCGTCCCGGTAGTCAGTGGATCACCAATCCCAAACTGACAGGTATCCTTAATTTCACTTGACTCCAGTGGCTGGAATTTACATACTCGTACTTCCGCCCCTCACCAAGGTGCCGCCCCTCAAAAAGATGACTTTTGTCATGGTCACAAGACCTTGGTAAGGGAAGTCCCGAGTTGGTTTGATGCCTTCTACTGTTGGGAGGCTGAATTGCAGACCGAAACCCCTTTGACTCATCACACAATCTTTTTAACTATTTTCCTTTTTCTTCTCAGGGTAGAATGGACTAAGTTAATTGAGCCCCCCCCGCCCCCCTTTTATTGGACAGATTGTTTGTATGTAGGATGAAGAACAAGAAAAGATTGCAGTGGCTGTGGGGCCGATTTGTTTTATATTTAAATAACTGTCGCAGATAATAAGATTTTCAATACTAATTAATCAAGGATAAGCAAATTATCAGTAATATTATGAGGACTGGTTATTGTTGAATCCGAGTACACATGCATCCCATAAATTGGTATGCATATTTCTGAGTGATAATGGCTATATCAATGTGAGGATAACCCCTTCCTTTCCAGGTAACAGTGAAATAATATACGGTTTAGAGAGCTGTGTTTAACATCAACAGCAAAACTAGACAGTGTGAACAACGAGGCTGAAGCCTAGAAGTGAATGCAAAAAGCTATTTAATGAGATTCACATTAACAGTGATTGCCTTTCAATAAGGTTCCTTTCTGCACTAATCACATTAAAACTACATTTAGAGAAGGGTAGGTATTTGTCTTTCATGTCTGGCTAAAAGTTAATGAATTCCAGGCAGTTTGGAGGTTGACCTCGAGTTGATAAGCATGTTTGTGCCAAACCGAGACCACCCTGACCAAGCAATGGCACTATAATCTCAACACATTGATTCTACACTAAAAGGACAGCTACAATTGCATGAGCCATTGTAGCATGGTAGAGGAATGGTACCACAGCTGTATAATGTGTATAATCTGACATACCGATTATAAAAACCACTAAACAAGTATATCTTATTTTAGATTTACAGCAATAAAGGCCAGTAAAAGCCCAGGTTACAGACTACATTAAAGCTGTGTTAAAGTATTAAAGACTTTCATTGTATTTCATTTGCAGATTAGCAATTATTAAGTTTTGTTGTTAAAAACTTTTCCATCTTTCTTTGACTAGTCCAACACCGCAGCGTATCTGATGTATAACGATGACCCTCTGTCACTGGATTACAAGAAAGGTCGTGGCCACACCAAACGTAATTTCATTTACACAAGGACAGCAAGTTGTTTCAGCAGACTCTTTCAAGTTGACATTTTAAATGATGTATTCTATGACGTATGCCTAAAGTCAAGTCATGTAATTAAAGCTCAAGTTAATGTGAAGCTGCATTCCTTACTAATATACCTTATTCACGCCCATTGCATATTGCAAATGTGACTGCTAATAAAATGGAAGAAACATGGTTTCAGTGAGTGTGGCTCGCGCATTATTTAGGGAGTGTGGAGAGGGTATGAATGCTAAAATCAATCAGGAAAGCTAAACTAAAAGCCAAATTCAATTAATATTTTAGGAAGTGTTATACATCCTCAAACCCTGTAGAATAATACCCAAAATTCCACTAGTCATGCTCATGCAAAAACAGGACAATTTTATATTCCCATATTTGAAGGTCGATGGTGTGAAAGGCGGTTCCTAATGTTCACCCTCCTACAGTGTCACTATGGGGTGTGGTCACCACGGACACTAATTGGTGTGACTAGTGACTGTGTATACATTTTTAAAGGAATTATAGCTAACAAAAGAATTCCATACTTCTTAGCCATTTTACACTTCAATTACTACAGATGTCTGAAATATGTAGTTTTAAAAGAAACATGTTATAGCACACATGTATTTTAATTTAAATTAAATTTTATGAAACCATTTTGTTATTTAAAATTACTTTAATATCCACATCTCTGAATATGAATGAGTATCCCTTTGTTGTTTGGAGCAGTGTATTTGGACATTGTGAGCTGGAAGTTTGAAACTACAATACTCTCAATGAAATGGGAACTTGTTTATTGTGAAAAGCAGTGTAAAACCTTCAAGAAATGTAAAAGACAGATTTATTCATAGCACTTTTTTTTCGACTGGTTGCTGACATTAGGATGGGAAAACAAGCTTGTAAACGGATGAATTACTATATATATATATATAACTGTCAGTTTATTACAATCTATTCCTGTGAGCTGCAATGCCATCTCTGATGTCTGCATGTTTGCTTGAACTGGGAGGTAAAGGTTGTCACAAGTGGTGTTCACTGGCAGAAAAGTCTTGTACTATTGGTAGGGTCTGCAGAGGAGGAGCAGGGCAAAGACCCTGATAATGAGACGGCACACAACTTTCCACAAATAGAGCCTTTTGGACTTCTATCTGTTTATCTTTGGATTGGTGGGGTCATGTCCTTATAGTGTGATTGACTATGCATAGTGAATAAAACACTACACTATAACATTAACAATGCCACTGTGGTCAACTAAGTAAAGTTTGCTCATGTTGCACAATGTAATAAAACGATCCTGCTTAGCTTTTCTGTTAGGAAAATGGCAACTGTACTTTTTCTTGACATCAGATTAAAGAAACGAACATTTTACATTACATTTAAAAGTCCTTAATAGGGTTTATGCAAGATGACGCAACACATGAGCAATGTGAGTTTTTTGTTTCAGGAATTCAAATGTATTATTTGCATTATATAACTGTCATTGGGCACCAGTAAAAGAACGTTCCAGAATTGTATCAGCTCATATGCTCACATGGTTGTGTAATATTCAGCATCTGTGAGCAGTGCTATTCAGGGTGAGTTGAGTCCATTGAGGCTATAGGACAGTAGAGGCTCAGTCTGTGAAACGTTATTAGCATTAGTCACTATTGGATCCAGGAAAAGGAACCACAGATGGCAGAGTTTGGCAAACTAGCTGCACCTGCTTAGTGGATATGAAATCCCATTATTCCATTTCAGCCACTTTACCCATTCTCTTACATATTCTTTGTTGCACTTTTGCCTTGCCTAAAAGTGTTACCATACAGCTTTGGTACTTGTAATCCTGCATCTCTTAATGACAGATAAATGTACATAAATGCATTGGAATATGAGCTTTAAGAAACTAAACAGAGCCCAAACTGTCCCAGGTGCCATATAGTTTTTTCGACCTACTGTATGCATTGCAGTGCTTTGAGTAAGGTTCCCTAGTACAGTATGCACTGTTTGATGAGTGCAGTGTTCAAATGACCAGGGTTTCTGGCTCAGTCACAGCATCCCCCGATTCCCACCTTTCCCAGAGAGGGGTTATGGCTGGCCTCCAACTGGGAAGCAGAATGGACAGACTGCTCTCTGTGTCACCTATAAATACAGCCAATTCACTGAAATAGGTGAGGTGAGGCATGAACTGAGAAAATCTTTGAAAAGGCGCCTCAAAAAATACCTTTTTGATAAAGTTGATTTTGTTTTGTTTTTTTTCAGCCGAGCAACTTCTGTACTACAACCCACGTGTCTACAACTGCTCCTTGCCGGAGGTCTTTCTGCCAGCGGTGTCCAATCTGAGCTACATCTGTCAGGGGTCCAAGATACCCCAGTTACCCAGGAGGAGAGTGTGGAAGCTGGTGTCAGCCCGCGGGGAGAGCTTCTTAAACTTTGCTAAATCTCGCTATTATGTAAACGGTGAGGGGGATTTTGCTTTCGGTTAAAAATACCACTTTTAAACTTTTACACTTTTAAACTGGTCACGCTGGTTCCAAAGAAGGTAATGCTGATTCAAGGGCCTCAGAGCCTTGTGATATAATAGGACATTCAGTATAGACTATCTAAAGGAATACTGTTTGGTTAAATCAATCAGTGCTGTCAAGCTGCATTGTTATATACCAGCTGGGTAACTAACCTAACCAACAAGAAACCAGTGAAATTGCATAAAAATACCAAGCTACTTCTGTCATTGGCAAACCTACAGAGACTAGGATTTCTGTAATGCTTGCATAGATATTACTAAAGTATTTCTTGGTAACTAACCACAATGAAAAACAATGTCACTTTTAGGAGATTATTTTCAGTTTAATTATTACAGTACAGTAGTCTCTGTATATAGGAACACCTCCTAAGAGAACACTTCGGCTTAGGAAACAACCTTGTGGTGAAATGGAATTTCCCCATTGTAAATGCTCAGCCTAAAGGAACAGGGATGGCTTAAAAGAGAACCTTTTTGGCATAGAGTGATTCCTTGCTAACCGATTAAAAACTGATACAGTACTGTTTTGTAACCTGATAGCTCATCATCACCAAACTCAAATTCAAATGGTTTATTCAATCTTTTCAAAACTGATTTGTCATTGTGAGAGTAATCCAGAGCTGATGCTGCATTTTTTATGTTGATGCATGCGTGTCATCATGACATAAGTAATAAATACATTTGTATTTATTGATTCATATTGTGATTGGCCTTGGCAGTTGTGTCCAGTGGTCATCTCTAAGAGAACACTTTGCTTGCTTCCTCAGGGGTGTTCTCTTAGCCAGAGACTACTGTTTATATTTACTGATTGATTGTCTTCAAGGCATAATAAAAACAGTACAAGAAATAAAATACTTTAAATGTTTCTTCTTTCCAACCCTAGGGATACATATTAATTGTAGTGTCACTGTCCTAATAATGATGATGATAAGTAATGTTTTGGTTTTTTTTTTTTTAGCATTTTATGCATAATATCACACAGTTATCATCATTTCTGTTATGTGTTTTTATGCATAGTCACACTATAATTAACATTTTACCTAGGGCTACTTATTTGTGGCAAGTTTTGTCCTGTAACGATAGTTTTAATTCTCTGAGAAAATGCACAATAAATTTAGACATACTGAGACATTGATCATAAACTGTGGTATATAAGCCTTTGAGAGAGAACTACTACAGTAGGAAGCATATTGGGGTCTAAAAGCCCAAGGAACATTATCCATTACTGTCACCAGATGGTCCTATGTTTTAGCCAACGTTTTATAACATATTTATTGTGTTTGAATTATTTATCGCTATGTCAGTGTCAGTGGGGACTTTTTCGTGAACAAAACTGAAAAGGGTTTTTAAGGAGGTAAAACAGTTCTGTGGTCATTGACTCTTGCAACACTAAAGGGATAAGATACAACTGTATTTTTTTAAAGCATTTTATTTTACCAGGGAATTTGCATGGTTTGCATCAAGCACTTCTTTTTATGGGTGATCCTAGAGTACTCAAGGATAGTTTGTCGATGCAAGCCAGGGAGAATCCCAAGGGGCTTCAGAATCCAGCTGTGGCTTATCCCAGACGAGTATAGGATCATAAAATCAATCTCTAAGTCATTTTAAAAAGAAACTACCCAAGGAAAACTATAACGATGAAAAAATGGGCCTGGTATTATCGTCCCTATACTACTAGAGCAGTCTGTAATCTTAAATGTAGTTTTCTTTCTGTATATTATAGTGCTGAGAGAGTTATCATGCTTCTGGAGAACCGACTGAAATTCAGGCTTTCTCAGCATGTACAGTATTCTGAACAAATGAGTTTGAATATAAAATTACATTGTTAGATTGTGTTTTTTTTTATTTTTTCTTGGAAGTCTCTTTCTGCTCCCTTGTGTGCTTGACAGCTGATTTCTTGCACATGATTTATAGTTTACAATCCATGTGATGTATGTGGATTTTTTTTTTTTCAAACAGAACTTCAAGCGCTTTCTCTTTTTGTCTTACTCACCCACAAATATTTATGCAGCCTGGGTCACTCAGGTTTTGAAGAGCAATTTGTTGACAGAAACGTGACAACAGAAAGAACATGAGCTGCCCTTGAATTGCTCTCCCTGAGCATGTTTACAATGTGAAGAGAATCAGACTGCTGGGACCTGTTCTATTCTACTCCTACTTCGATCACTCCAAATGGTGCGTCTCCCAGCTCTTCAGAGACCAGTGGAGCTGTATCGGAGACCTCAATCGCGAAGACCGCCAGGCATGGAAGGGCGGGGGTCTTATCTGTACTTAGAACCCACTCATCTACAGAGCATTCAGAAAGGCTATATCTTGGTATAAAGGGTGTCAGTAACACATGCTGAAACACCAAGACCAATTATTACATTTCATCAATGACAGAATATCATGCCCAATTGCATTGTTATTTGTATCCAGTATTAAAAATAAAATACAAAAGAAAAGTATGTATTTCTGATGTATTTAGATTGGTATGCAAGATATTACTGAGATGCATGTTTTCATAGCTCTATTTTGTATTTACAGCTGTGGCAGAGGGTGTGTATTTTATTGGATAGTGACATGTGTGTGACTAGCACTTATTCCTAACTTTAGCTGACATGTATCTAGTGAACCATTAATCCAGCTGAAGTGAAACTTGTCAAGGACATTCTTAAGCACAGGTTGAGGGTATTAGGAGTTGGGGGATGTCACTCTGTCTTATAAAAAGTTCTTATCCAGATGATTTACTTGACTGACATGCTTGTTACTAAATCGTATGTGTATGTCTTGTAAAAACAGATCATGTAAAAAGATCTAAAATCAAAGCTATGAGGAAGTGTCTTGTATTGCGGTTTCAATAAATATAAATCTTATTCAACATTCTCATTTTAGTCATGCGTGTATTCATTTAAGGAACTTAACTTTTAATTCTGAAGCCACTTTCGTTGTATTGCCAAAGTTAAAAGGAAACAACTAGGCACCCTTGGTAGGGACTGTCAGAACCTTACTAATACATTCAACTGAGCTTGCTGAATTGAAGGCAATGATAATGGTAAGTTTACAAAATGCCTTTTTATTTACAACTCTTGAATATTTAATTTTCATCTAGTGATTTGGAATCAGAACAAAGGTACAATTATGTGGTGAAAGAGACTGCTGTTAAATATGTAATCATTTTCTCTAATTTAAAATGTGACTCTGCTGTTACCAATTTAAAAAAAGACCAAGCATATATAGTTTCCTTTATAAAAAACAAAGTGTGTTTAGTGAGATTTAAAACATATTTGGGATTTACGTATTCTAAATTAGAAATTTAAATTGGCCTGTCTCATTCTTAGTGCTAGTTTATGTAGGTGGAAATAATAAAAAAAAGTAAAAAATCGAAATTATGAAAACTATGTTTAGTTCAGCAGCAGTGAAAACTGGAAGTGTACAGGGTGAGAAAGTCCAGTACAAACAGCAGTGTGAAACCTGCTTTTCAAAAAAATAGACTTACCAGAAATAACAACTACTTGCAAGCAGTCTTAAATTAGAATTGTACTTGAAAATGTTCCCTTTCAGAAAAAAAAAAAAAAGTGCTTGGAAAAAAATAGCTTTGAGATTCTAGCCCTTAATGCTGCAAAAGTATCAAAAGCAGAAGTCATGTGTTGGACTTGTCAGTAACTTTGAGTAAGGTGCTTGTTTTATGATTCATTTATTGAAGGTATTCAATTGTTTGTTTTTCTGATTGTTACATTAGGGTGACTGGAGCAGATCATTGCCCTGTTGCCTCTGTGTGATTGCATGTTGTTGGCTCACTGCCTGTGCAGACGTGTCATGCAAGAATGAAAAGGGCACTTCTGTGGACTGGTAAGAAGTGTTCTGACTGTAGCTGGGCTTGCAGGGCAGTGTTGATGCTGCAGGATCTCAACTCCAGATCCCTGCTGAAATCATCTGAACACACACCAATTTGACAAGTCAATGATCCTCCTTTAATTTGAGTATACCTTTTTTGTCTGGGTATCATGTTATGAGCACCTATTACGAAACCAGTATTTCCATGAATTTCCAATAATGGTTAACGGGGAATGCTTGAAACGTTTAATCTAGGTTATTTAATAAATATAGAGTTGCATTTTCAAAGTGTTTACTCCAGTCTTTAACTAACACCTATTTTTCCGAAAGGATATAAAAGCTGTTAATTTTACAAAACTTGTGCCAAACAACTCAAGTACGCATTTCTGATCTGTTATGCCCTCTAAAGCTGTCTGCTTCTCAGTTTAGTATAATTTATGTGGAATTTTCTCCTTTTAAAAAATAGAAGTGTGACAGGGCACATTAAAATATGTGTTTCTATAGCTGGCAGCCATCTTGGCTCAAGAGTGGGGAACAGCATGGAGCCAAGATGGACAGCCACTTGGTTTTAATTAAGGTAATTGGTTTGATGTTTGCTGTTTCTGCAGCTGGCCAGGCTTAACCGAAACTGTACCACAAGGAGTTTATTAAAGACTGGAGAGAATGCTTTGGAAATATAGCCCATAGGGGTCTAATCAATTGACATACACGTAATACCACCTCTGTATACCTATTAAAAACAGGATCAAATCTGGTTAGGGTTAGTCATTGTAAATAAGGGTAAGCAGTACCACTGAATAATAATGACCTCTAATTTATATTGCATACTGTACAGTTATTTTTAGCATAGACAAAGCTAAGACGTTTACGTCTGGTTTCACAGACCCAACTGTAGCATGAACGTGGGCTAGCCAATGTTGCTTTAGGTAAGGAAGACCAAAATCAGTGCTGATTGATATTATGAAGCCAGTCGTTTTCTTCGTAGACGCCCTGCGTTTTACATGACTTGAGGTTCAATACATCCTTGTCTTGTTATTTACCCCAGGTTTATTTTGTATAAACTACCCAACGATAAGAAAGGAAGTGGACTGAAGTATTTGTACATGGATGAAAGCAGTAATGGTTGGAAATTTGGGACGAGCAACATAAATGACTCAGGCAGTGCAGTGGCACAGACACTGGAGCCTCTCTTTAGATATGTTGAGAGAAAGGTAAGTAGATGCAATATGCATTACAAATCTTCTGAGTTATTTTTAGGAGTAAAAAAAAAGTTTGATATTCATTGAACTTCATACACTGTTAATAAACAAGGAAACAGTCTGTGACTGTTTAACAAAAAAGTACTATATTGGTTAATTGAGACGGAGTGCAGTGTAGAATAAATTAACATTTCTATTTTCATTAAATCAAATGTTTAAAAGAAACCTTTGTTGACTATTTAAAACAGTTTATATTTTTGTAATGTCTGTGTATTTTGCAATAAAATGTGTCATCTTTTTCATATTGCTTTCAAGACTGAAGGCTTTGGGTATCTCTTGTACAACGATCAGCCCCCAACGAATGAAGTACCTGCCTCATCTTTCGGACACAGCAAAGGTAATAAAAGTACTATTAGTCATAAAACATAGTGAAAGATTGTTAAGCACAGTCAATCCATTGTAGAATCTGTCAAACGCAAAGAAAGTTAATAGCTGGGTTTTCACTATTGCATATGCAAGGGAAATGTACATCCCCAGTGTATTTCACATCCGCATTTTTTGTAATGGTGACTCATTTCAATCTCTTGCTGTGAAAAGGGGCTTTACCAACAAAAACTGTATTTAGATATGTACAAATAAATCTTTGGAACATGTACAAATTACAGACTGATTGAACTACATACTATCAACTTAGGTAAAGTAGTCCAAGACTAATGCTAATCGGGGTCTGTGAAAACACTAACGTATTTATTAATGTCAGTTTTAGGGTTATGCATGAATAACGGTTTACTTTTTCATGACAAGAAACCTTTTTCATGTTTTGTATTTCTTGGTGTGTGACAGCATTATTGCTTACTTGCTCTTTAGTTGAATGGTAAGTTATTCGTCTTTAAACAGTATGGTTTGCTGTTCGCGTCCAGCCCTTACCTTACCATTCAATTCAATGGGCTGAGATGACAACTCATTACAACCGCGTTGCAGAACAATTTATTCTCACAGCACCTGCGTGATCAAGGTGGAAACAGCGGACGCATCGGTTTGAGTCTTTGTTATTAAATGCATTTTGCTCACTTCCTTTTTACAGCTATAACTGAATAGGGGAAAAAAAAACATTAGGATGTAGTTGCCCTAGAGCTACCAATGCCCCATAGTACTGTGCCGTTTTTATCATTCTTTTTGTTAAAAAACAAACAAAACTGGTTAAGGCTGCAGAATGTTTGTATTTCTGTTTCTTTTCAGGGGTGATTCTCCTGGACAGACAAACAGGAGTGTGGTTGGCTCATAGTACACCAAAGTTTCCAGGAAAAAAGAGGACCTCTTTCTGGCCTGAAAATGGCATTTATTTTGGACAGGCCTTCCTTTGTGTAACATACCCTTACAAGTTATTCAGTGACATTGGTAAATCATTGTTACTTTTGTTCTTTAAAATTTAAGAAACTCATTTAAAGCTATCGACAGTATGGGAAAAGCATTAGCAAGACAATTGGCCTAAATGCATATTCACAAAATGCTAACCGGTTGGAGAATAGTTGTCCTGCACACAGGTCTAAAGCGCTATGCAAGGGATGAAAGAACAGTGTATTCCTTTATACAAAGTTGAAAGGGTTTAGCAAAAACAATCAGGGAAAAACTTTTTTTTTTTTTTTTTTTAAACAAATAAGTTTTGACATGCAGCTGTTTTGACAACACCTCACTATCCCTCCTTCCTAAACCCCAGCCACTACAAGACTAGTTGCAGCCTTTTCTATCCATTGAACAAGTTATTGATTGGCCACTAATCAAGACCCATGCGTTTCTCCATTCCATCCACATTCTCACATGGAAATGGTATTTAAATCAAGGCTCAAAATTAACCCTTTCATGAGTTCAGTTAATATACACATTTAACAAAAAATAACACTATTAAATATTTATACAAGAAATAAAGCAAACACTTATAAATATATAGAATATGGAAGTAAATAAATACAAGAACTGGTACAAAATAAATCATTTACACAGCAATAAACACAGAAAATAAACAAAACATGTGAGGGGTTTTCACCCAGTCACAATGATATTCTTGTATTCCTAATAAAGCTGACACTCTGTGGTAATAGTACTGTCTTTGAGGGGAAAAGGGTTACAAATCTGAAATCTTTTTTTTTTTCATGGTGAAACTGTTTTGACAAGGCGACAAATTAACACGGGTGCTATAAACTGGTGCAGTGAAATGAAGCATCGTTTCCTTCTGTGGGTGTAATTATGACAGCTGTGTGCACTCATATCCCCTTTCATCAGGAACCTGTGCAGGAATTAGTATTCCTGTTCTTGAAACTGAAGCACAGTATAAAAACAGAGGGTTCTCAGTTTATAAATCTAGTCCTGCTTATTCATTTGCACTTACTTGGATGAGCGGAGGTGGTTCTCTATGTTGGACGTGCCTATATACTCATAGTATAGTATAAGCATAGGAAAACTGCACATTTACTGTGCAAAACTTTTATAAGTGCAAATACAGTACATTGTGTTGTGAGAACAGGTCCCTCAAATATTATAATCACAAAAAAAACATTTGAAGTAATATGTTTTATTACTGACAAACTGCACAAGAAACAAGGTGAGATTTCATTATAGAATGAAAACCTGCAGGGCAGCTTTGACTTTGGAGCAAAGGCCAGCGTCATTAGAACGGTACCATATTACAAATAATGAAGAATAAGAATATTCAAATGTAGATTTTGAGAGCTTAAGAAAAAATGCAGTTGTGGATGACTGAATGTGCAAAATCTGTAAAAAGCACTTGGTCTATCTATACGGTCATTATACAGTACAGTACATTACAATGTGCCATCCTTATTAATTCATTGCAAATATCATCAGAAATTGAGCAGAGTTGGTAACGTTTATATTGCTCTGTGATTAAACACATTGAAACAGTGCATCAAAGGGTGTAATTACAATTGTATTCAGAGTCAACACCCAGTGCTGATTTCTTTCTTAATATTAAAATAATTACTCATAAAATGCAGATAAAATAATGTGCAGCCAGCTCTAGTGTTTGTTTCCAAATTATTCAAGGCCAGACCTCGGGTTAGACTTTGTCTGTATGACCAATGGAGATAACTTTTCATTTAAACACATTCCAGGACCTCTCCACTGATTGTAGTTTTTAGTTAGGTCAGCCATTGCTACTATTTCAAACCATGACATTAATGTTCATAAATGTTGATTTTAATTGTTTCATTTTCCTTCTGACGTAAGGACCGACATTTAGTCAAGCAAGTTATTACATGCAAGAGAAAACACTTAAACATGTGGAAGCATGCTTTTGTTGTTCATTTTCTGTTTCTTCTAGGACTAAAGGTAATAGCATATAAGAAAATGACATACATTTGAGCTATTTTACCCTTCAATTAGCTACATGTCTCAAATGTGCAGTTTTGAAAGAAACACGCTTGCAGTTTCTATGCCCGGCCTTGGGTTGTCTGTTAGCACTTGCACGCTCTCATTTCACTCATTTCAAAGCATGTTACTGGCTGAAAGCATGTCAGTCAATAGGGGAAGCAGCTGATTGGTGTAATAACAGGAAAGAAGCCAGGGGTCGGGATAATTTTACGCTCCAGGTGAAATGACCCAGGAAGTACAAACAGTCAAAAAGCATGACTTCCAAACAGTTTTCTTTAGTCTAGTGTAGTACCAGATATCATGTTTTGTAAAATACATGTGTGCTAATGTGTTTCTTTTAAAACTGCACATCTGAGAACTATAAAATGAATGTGCATTGCTGATAAATGTTATATTATGTTGCTAACTATTGTTAGCAACAATTACTTTAAGAATGGTTGCTTTATTGTGCTCATAGTCTAATCCTTTCTGTTTTTCTTTCAGCCAAACAACTTCAATACATTCACATATTTTCATTCGATTATGACATTCCCCAAACATTCCCATTAGACCTGCAATGTGTGGCCCACAGAACATGCTATCCAAAAAAAGCACCATGGGACAGAAAGCTAGAAATGACATCTCTAGCAGGAAGCACATTTGTCAGTTTTGCAAAGTATGCCAAATACGGAGATGGTAAGTTTCTCTAAAAAAAACAAAAACTAAGTTGAAAATGGCCTGTTGTTATTATTATGAGTATTTCATAATTTTTGGCTTGTTTGTCTAAAACACAGCTTATTTGTTTTTAAAATCAAATTTCAAGTAATTCTGGGCAGTCACTATAAGAGGTGTGATGATATTCTGTTCACAATACACTATGTATCATTATGTGTGATGATGAGGAGGTGTAATAAATAAACTAATAATAACAACCATTTTATTTTAAGCAACAACACCAGATTACATCATATGTTTGTTGTCACAGTACATAACCTCTTTTCACTTTTGTTCACTGTATCAGGGTCTATTTCAGTGATTAAACAGTACCTCTTTATATTTTTAACTCCTAACTAAGTCCTGATCCCCAGGGCTGATATTGACCCACTTAAGGACGATACTACATACAATAAAATAGTGACTTTACGCCTACTTTAGAGATTATAGGGCGGAGGTAGTAAGGTAGACCGTATCATCTCATTTATCATTATAATGCTAAGTATGTTTTTTTTTTTTAAATTGGTATACCTGAACAGGTCAACTTTCTCTAAATGATTGAACTGAGCACATCAGTTCAATCAGGAAAAATGACTTGCTGAAATTGCAGGTTATCTTTCAAGTATAATTTATAAAGACTAAGTCAAGTAGACTTTTTTCAGTGCACTACTTGATTTGAGTGTCCTAGACTTTTGATTGTGTGTTTTGAAGGTATGTTTCATGTGTTACTTCATGTCTACTTGGGAAAAAAAACTCATGAGAAACAAGAAGTGGAATAATACAGGGCATTTTAAATAAAAGGTTTTGCATACAACATCTGCATCAAATGGAAACACGGGTCTTAGAATTAGAAATAAAAAAAAACATTTGATATTTAATATAAAATGGGAGAATTGTGCAGGTACAAAATAGAAACATATTTTTATCCAAAGAACAATTTTAAGGAGTTTACCTACAGTACTATCACAACCTCTAAATATAGAGGATCTCAAAGGACCTATGCAGTGTCAGTATCTTCAGTGATGTACTTGATCCTAACTTACAATTTTGTGTTTTCAGATCTGTACTCCGGGCTGCTTGTTGAACCTTTGGGTGATGATCTTCTTGCTAAAGGCTGGGGGCGCCTGCACAAACCCCTGCCATCAAACTGCTCTGTGAAGCACAATGTGTACAATGTGAAATCAGTGAAACTACCTCCCATCCCACCGTTCAACATCACGTCTGACCATTCGAAGTGGTGCGCCACTATGGGCAAAAAAACAGGCGTCTGGACGTGCATTGCAGACATGAACAGAGAAATTGGTCAGATGCGTAGAGGGGGCGGGGCTGTGTGCACAAGCAACACTGCTGTGTGGAAGGCATTCATTAAAATGGTCGACCGCTATGAAAAATGCCCTTAAAGCAAACAGCTTTCCTACCTCCTGTTCCTCGCCTGCCCACTGTGTAGCTCAATCCAATGTATAAGTAGTCATGCTTTCCTGACTCAAGGACCTTGTTGAAAGGCCAGTCAGTATATATTCACAGTTTTGGTTTTAGCTGTCGGAATGCAAGCTTGCGAACCCTATACTAATAAAAAGATTGTATTGGTAGTCTTTCTCCAGACATATTTCAAGCTCAGAGACATTAGTCACATCCACTCGTAACACTTCATTGTCAGTTTTTAAAAATGATGAATTTATTTAAAACACTGTTACCAAAAAAGGAGCTACATTATTTCCTGTGCAGAACACAGTTTACGGAAATGGGTTGATTTGATTATCTCTCCTCTGCTGGGATAAGCTGGGGGTTTTAGAGCAGTTTGCAGTACAGGGGAATCCAACTGGATGGCATCATGCACTTATTTTTAGATGTAGTCCCGGGATAACCACAGACAGGTGGTTGATGTAAACCAGGGGGATTCCCCGGTGCTGTGAAGTGCTCTAAATAAATCCAGCTAGCGGGGTATAGGTAGGTCAAGTCAAACGCTAAGCCCTATTTTGAAGCAAGTGTAAAATTGCACGTCGTTTTAATAAAATCAGTTTAAAAAAAAAAAAAAAAAAAAAAAAAAAAAAAACTACACTTTCCTACAGCTGAGTTTTAATACTTTCAGAAAGCTCCATTTGCCAAAAACAAATCTACACACACTGTTTAATTTAACACAAAATGCTGTACACGATGATGTAAAATTATAACAGAATATAATCAAAACACAATACATTTTCATATTAGGCTTTAATAATAAAATCCAATGTGCATTTTAACTCTATATTGTTTGTTTTTTTAAAAGAAAAAGAATCACAGCCTATAATGCACCCTGATACTTGCAGTATACCCTTTTACCAGCAAGAGGCACTGTGATCACACCTGTCCCGATACTAGTTCGCAAAGACGATTTGTATGGCTAATCGAACCGGTATTAATAACAATTACTGAACCTTTCTTAATGTTTAGAATAAAGTTAGCATACAAACGTACTTAGTACACAAGTACTTACTGATGATATATAGCTAGTATTCTATCACAATAAGCATACAAAATTACAAAGCTTTGCAAATCATTATGTTAATGCAATGAAGTAAAACTTTAACACCTACAGTTAAGGTAATGAAATGAGGTAATTAAACATACCATATACCAAACTTTGAAAATCAAAGAATACAATTCCGTACAACTTTGACACATTACAGAACTTTAGGAATCATTAAACTTCACAAATCCACTAACATGTTTCTATACTTTGATACTTGCTGTTAAGGCATTGTGATAACGTGCAATTGAAATTAATAAAATGAGGCAACTGTTTTAATTTGCTTAACTGCAACAATTTAAAGCCAGGCATGGTAACGTGTCTGTGAAAAAATAAAATAAAAATGCGGTCGCGGACAGATAAGAGCCTGGTAAAACTTTTGGCATGTACAAAAACAGCGTTGATTAAAACTGTTCCCTTAACCTTATCAACATCTGATTTTTTTGTGTGTGTTACTTACCATTACACAGCAAGAGGATTGTTAGGCAGAGTGATGCTTTTATGCTTCATTCTATTAAGTTTTCATAAAACAAACAACACTTTCCAGTTAATGGTAGAACTGAAGATATATACTGAATGTCTCATCTGTGTCTCCTTTGTCACAGTCAATAAAAGTGTTGTTTTTTCATTTCTCTCTGACATGTTGAGCTGAGTTGTTGCCTGCAGACAGTGGTTGTTATTATTAAAGCGAATTTAAAATCTTTTTTTTTAGCGGGGTTGGTTGCCTAGTTACGTGCAGCAGAATAGCACACATGAACCAATGGAAAATCATGAGTAAAAACAGAATCCATGTTTCCTTAATATAATCCCGAAATTGCAACAACTAACTACACCACGCGTGATTCATTACATGGGTACAGGTACGTTTGGTTGATTAGACATTACGGTTGATCAAATATCGGATAATTGACTACTGTAGTACAAAGTCTCGCCTGTTGTTGGTCCACCGCTACACTGAGTGGCGCAAGAGTTGCTTTTTTGGAACTTGCAAATAGAAAGGAAGATCCGGGTCGTAGAGAAAAGTTGAAAAACGCGAAACACGTGTGACACAAAAAATAATAAGCATGGACGTGAAAGAAGTAGAGGTAGACTTTGGTACCCAAGAACACGCCAAAAAACTAAAAAAGAAGGGGAAAAAACAGAAGCCGAAAAGGGGAAATAAACCACAGAAAGAAAATGGAGAAACTAAGGAAGGAGTGGAGAAAGCAGAGACCGACGAGAAGCCGCCAGAGATGCATTTTCCACCAACATTCAGCGTGTCCGAGATTAAAAATAAGCAACGAAGGCATTTCATGTTTTTGAAATTTAAACAGGAGAAACGAAAGGTATGCTGTTAAAATCAAATGCATGTTATTGATCCAGTAACTAGTACGAGTTCTGTGTATACAGTCTGCAAATGCTGTGTGCACCCTACTGTTCACATTGCCATGGTTGGGGCTTGTGATAAATAAAACTGGTCAGACGGCAGTGTGTATGTTAAAGTTCGTTTTTCGGGTATGCAAATAATATATACACTGTTATTTCCTCTTAGGAAAAGTTAGCATTGAAGAAGAAAAGGAAAAAGGAAAGACAAGCACTTGGAGACAAGGTAAAGTAGCTGTTTTAGAATTATGTTCTCACACATTCATTTCTATATTTGCTTATCTATCTATCTATCTAGATAGATAGATAGATAGATATTTATTTATAACTACACTACAGTCTGGCAGTCTTTCTCTTGGTACTTGTATGTTTTTATATAAAGAGCTGGGAGAGGTGGATTCTGTATGCACTGGGCCCTCACTGATCCAAGATCATTCTTATCTCTAATGTCACATTTGCATTTTTACATGTATTTTAATCCAATGGAGAGGAGATATAGTAAGAGAACTTCTTGAGCACTGATTTGTATTGGGTCTCAACTAGAAAGAAGCACATTTAGTAAGGCTGGTGTACTATAAGTAACTGGCTAAACACTAAGGGCAATATTCATAAATCACTTGTATGCAAGTAAATGCCTGAGGTCCTGTGTTTTCTAGGTGATGATGATCATCAAATATATAAATCTAGAGGTGGTCTCAAATGTTTATTTTTTTATATATGTAAAGGCACCCCCAAAAGAAGTTCCAAAGACCATTGAAAACCAGAGGGTTTATGATGAGACGACTGTAGACCCCCAGGATGAAGAGGTAAGCGTCTTGCCTGTCTGTTTTTACTGTGAGAGAAATATTATACAGCACTGTGGGTTCCAGGTGGCTTTGTGGTAGGAAGGAGCCATGGAAAAAGGTGCAGTAGTATAAGTTGACAGTTTCTGATGTGCAGTGTGTCTTGTTGGTTTACTTTTGCATATTCAATGAAAAAGAGCTACCTAGGCAGTAAAACAAAAATGATACAACTCCTGGGTAATCTTAGCCAGTCAGGTATTGTGTAGAGTGGTTTATCCCAGATGTCCTGAAACTAACTTTAAACAACGACCTACGTTTATAGTTGCATAAATGGAATCGTACACAAAAGCATTTTTTGGTTTATATTATCCGTGGTCATTACCTGTAGAATACTGACTTTGATTTTCTTAAAGTGCCCTTGTCTTGGACTTGGGACACCTTGCTGTTGCCACGTCAGTTGATCTAGCAAGTAATGACTGCTGACTGATTATTGATCAACTACAGCAGCATAATAATAAAACGGCACACCTTCAATTTATTTGATAAATACGAAGTGGAGAATTCAGATTTAGAAAGATTCTTTGAGAAAGAATCTGTTTTGCCGGTTCTGTTTTGTGGAATACCCCTAAAGGCAGATTCTAGACATTTTATATTTGGTAAGAAAACGCTAACGGACAATTGGCAAATTCAAACTATTGGATTTTTTTAAATTAGGATTACATTTTAGTTCAGTTAGCTGATGAGCTCTTGACACTTCAGATGAACAGTCAGAAAACAGTGAGTTGGCTCAAACTTCTGAGCAAACATTTGTTTAAAATAGTAATGTAGTCAAGCTGTTTCTATAGCAACCACTGGATTTAGCCATCGTAAGTTGGCAACAGCCTGTACAATTCCTATAACAAATGAGGACCACTGAAATACAAGAGCAAAGTATCATGTTAAATAAGAAAACTTCCTCACAACTGATTTCAAATGTTTAAACTAACTCTGATTTACAGGTTGCTTTTGATGAAGGAACGGATGAATTCTCGGCCTACTTCAACAGACTTACAAATCCGAAGGTCCTTATTACAACATCAGACAGACCTAGAGGGGTAAGTGGTGGCAAAGAGAGAGGGTTATTTATTAATTTTCCCTAAAGCATCCTAACATTATTATACCTGTGCTTTTGTGTAATTACTCATTTGACATGTCATGGTCGTCTTCTCAGAGAACTGTAAGATTCTGTGAGCAGCTTGCTACTGTAATCCCAGACTCCCATGTATACTACAGAAGAGGCTTGGCACTGAAGAAAGTCATCCCACAGTGTATAGCCAGAGGTTTTACATATCTCATGGTTATTAATGAGGACCGGAAAATATCAAGTATCCTTCATATTTTGTGTCTTTGTTTTCTGCATGAAAGCTACTACAGTTCTAAAGTTGCTTTTTAAAAGTAACCCATTTAGCATCCCACTGTCTTGTACATGTTTATATATAGATAGATATGCAGATGATTAGAAAGTAAGTTTACTACATTGATTACATGGTGCGTTGATGTGGTAAACTTACTTTCTAGTCACCCTGTGTATGTATAGATTGATATAAAAACAAGGTTGTTAAAAATATTAAAAGCCATTTACTACAGGGGGAAAAAAAACACCATTTGAGCAAAAATGTGTACATTTTTCAATTTTGACTAACGCATATATTAACCTCCTACTGCTGCAAGTTGAAGCAGGAGTGTGCTTAGCAGTTCCCTGAAGGGTGTACAGGGAATCGGTATCGAAGTTGTAGAATTCAAGTTCACATCGAGATAAACAATGGAAAATGTGTAACATTTGGATGTGGTTTAGGACACCTAAGCTCTCTTTAAATTAATTGATATTACATCCTTAACATGCTATATGTTGCAGTGTAACATTTTGCATATGCTTGTTGACCTGTTATAAACTCCAAGGATACTGTATTTGGCAGCAATAACAGTAGTGGCAGTGCTATTCCTTTTGCTTCACATTAGATGTTTCCTTAACTCTAATCAAATAGATGGACTTATCCTTAGCCACCTGCCTGATGGGCCAACTGCTCACTTTAAAATGAGTAGTGTTCGCCTTCGCAAGGAAATGAAGGTAGGATTCAGAATGGGTTTACTGCTGGCTGAGCACAGGCTTTAGTAAAGTGTTTTAACGTATGGGGCCATTGTGTGCAACTTTTATTGTAAGCTTTTAACGTTTATGAAACTACAAACAAATACTGCAGTTTTTTCCTACTAAGAATTTGTTGGCAGAAAGATCGGAAATGTGGTTTAAAACAATTGTTTTCTATTTAACCCTTTCAGTCCTGAATTATTTTTGTTGAAATTAAGTTATTATAAAAAAAAAACTCCTTTATTGAGTTTACATGAGAATAGAACAAATATATTTATACATACTTCAAACTGGGACCTAGGAGTCCCATGAGATTCAAACTTTATTTTCAGACGACATTTGTTAAACATGCATTGCAAACATAAGATGAAAGGGTTTAAGGAGATTATTGCTTGTTATAGAGCATGACCCAAATTATCTTCATGTGCTGTGTCTGACCTACAACAAAGCATTGACGTGAAATTAGTAACATGATGCATGGTTTTAAAATATTACCAGGCCAACTCCTATTTGCAAGCTTTAACCCTTAACTTCTAAATTGTATTGTAGTCTAACTTCATTGTAACTAATCCCCCTGGGACCTGGAGAAATGTTCGTTAAGTCAGGTTATTCACTATAATAGGGTCTGGCAATTATCTGTATCCGAAGAATGAAGAAATTTAATTCAACATCTTTATACAGTAGTTCTTTCAAGACAACTTCACATTGATCAACATTTAAAATGTATATTTAAAAGAAAACAGTAATGAAAAAAAAAAATACTTCCATGCTGAATAATTACGTGCTCTTTCTCTTGAAAAACATATCCAGCGTAAATTGCTTCATATTTTTCATGCTTTTCTCAATGCACGCTCTTTCAATCTTGTTACCTCCTTACGCCTGTTGCCATGGTTGCAGTTTGTGTGAAGATGGCAACGGTTGCACACGTCACACGATTTGCACTACAGTAGGTTATCTATCAATCAGCCTTATCTTGAATTAGCCAACCAAGGTGTTTGTTAATTCACTGAGAGAATAACACATTCACACTTGAGAAAGTTTGTCGGTCACTACTAAGATCATTTTATCTGGGTAGATTTTGTAAAAGTTATCGTTCTAATAGGGCTAATTTCCATTGGGGGGGGGGGGTGGTTCTTGCTGCTTGGATCGTTAAAAAAGGAGGTTCGTTATAGTTGTTAGACAGTGTACATGTTTATTTTAATGTCAATTTTGGGGATTTATTTCTACTTTGTCAATTCCAGCGAAAAGGCAAGGAACCCACAGAGCATGTCCCTGAGGTGATCCTCAATAACTTTACTACACGTCTGGGCCATTCCATCGGAAGAATGTTTGCTTCCCTCTTCCCTCATGACCCCAATTTTGTTGGACGGCAGGTAGCAACATTCCACAACCAAAGAGATTACATCTTTTTTAGATACCACAGGTATGCTTTTCCTCCCTCCTATCTAAAGAAATCAAACTCATGAAACTGTAGCGTTTGTATTGAGGTTAATTGTCTCTTATGTGAAGTGGCCTTATTAATAAAACTGAGGCAATGAATGACTGGTACAGTTAGGCTTCTGTTAATGATCTTGTTATGCGAGAACTTCTGTGAATAAACATTGTGTTCATTTTCAAGATACATCTTTAAGAATGAAAAGAGAGTGGGAATTCAGGAGCTGGGCCCGCGATTCACCTTGAAGCTCCGATCTCTTCAGAAAGGAACCTTTGACTCTAAATTTGGAGTGTATGAATGGGTTCATAAGGTGAGGTTACTTTTTTCTTGAAAATATTGAAATAAACAAGTTTAATTTTGAATTTCTCCAAAGCACATTAGATGAATAATGTAAAACTATATAGCTTTAAATGTTTGTGTTGTTTCTGCTTTATTTTGTAGCGCCATGAGATGGACAGCTGCAGAAGAAAATTCCACTTGTAAAAAAGAAAGTGGAAACACAAAGAACCCAACTTGCTAGAACTTGACAACAAAGCAACTACAACTTTCTTCTAGTTTTTAAATGTGTATCTGTATCTTGTGATCCAGACCTGTAACACTGCTCACTTTAGAATATCAACCCATGCCTTTGTTCCTGTTATCAGATCAATTGCTCGACTCTTACCTGTGTGGACTGAACAAAAACTTAAACATGGGTTTTGAGTAGCTCCTGATCCCAGACAACCACATACTTATTCCCTTCCCTACTGTGACCAGCCCATGCTGATGGGAGAACATGTGGACACATTAGTGTGTAGCAAATCTCCTGCGTGAATTTGCAGTTGGGAATAAAGAACTTGTGGTATATGAACAAATTCAGGTAAATGTAGTTCATCACATAAAAACAGCTTGACTTCAAACCATTTGTAATTGTGTAGGTCTTTGCTTCTAGAGGCATTATCATCCATTTTATTTAAATACTGTCAATTGTTTTAATAATATAATGGTCCAGCCCTGCTGGTGATTATACTTAACTGAAACTAACAGCAAGGAAAGTTATGCTACAAGTAGTGTACTATCTTATTATAAAAAGGTCAGCTTTACAGATGTTTTCATAAAAAAAAAGCTGCATTCATGTTTCCTTAATTTCTAAATGTTTCAGCTCTTTAAAACACTCAATTAGTGGTCTTAATATTTTGGATCTTTCTAATTAGATACCACCATGCCAAAGTGAACTGCTATTCATGTAAAATTTAAGACACCACTTTCAAGTTCATTAAATAAGTAAACCAACCTATCCAACAAACATTTTTAAGCAAATAAAAGGGTATTTGTTTTGGCTTTCTTTCTTTCTGGACTGTAATGTTATGTAACACAATCTTACTTCTTAAATTAAACTTGTATCTTATTGTGTCTTTTGTTTTTACATGTAAAAAAAAAAAATTCTTCTGATGTGTAAAATTGTTTCCCATTCCACACACTAACATCCTTTGGGGAAGCAGCTTGCATAGAAATAAAAACTTTTTTTTTAAGAATTACAAATGTGACATTTAACTCATTTTATTTTAAAAGGCAAACATGGCGGTGGCAGGCTTCAAATGACAAGCAGTAAACCAATATTCTACAAAGTTAAGAATCAAAGTGGAATTTGAAATTTCTATTACAACCATTTTTGTTCAATTGAGTCACCCTCTCCCCCCAAAATTGATTAATTTGGTTCTGGAACATGTAAAGGCATTAAAGTATCACTGCATTGATCCCATCAGCAGACTCTTACGTCTAAGCAGTGAAGACTTGAGAATTAAATTAAGAGGTAAATCCAGTTTGGTTCCACAGTCAAATAAAATTGGGACAGTATTTTCTTCAGGATTTATCTGTTTTACTGGAAGGCAGTGATACAAAGATTGGCAGTAGTTTTAGCAAATAATGATTAGCCCACAAGTGTAAATACTTCAGCAAATATTAAAAATCTGTTCACAGTCCCTTTTGTTAAATTCATTTTCCCAATAAAATATATACATAACTGGTTATTAAAAATAAGGCAATTAAAGCTGAAGAGGTAGGTAATTATATTAAAAAAGGGGTCAGGTAATACTATTTTTTAAAAAAATGTCTAGAACTGGCACTTAAGACTTAAAATAATGATTCATATAAAACATTCTCAGATGAAGAGGGAGGTGGCGACAGTTGGTTTGCAAAGGACAGGCATTATAAACCTGCAAGACAAAAACAAACAATTAGCAGACCAGTTGTGGGAAGCAAACACTTGTCAACATTGCTTCCAATTTAAATACCTGGACAAAAATGGTAGCGATTTTGACTCCTTGGCTACAGTAGGATGGGGGAAAAATGCTAAAACCCAAGCTCATTTTTAATAACCTGACTATTTTGGCAAAGACCTGGGACATTTCTAAACCAGTGGTTTAAAAATGTACCTGGTTGGAATGCTAAAAACTACATTAACGTGGCAAGGCTGGCTTTCCAGTGACAGGCCAGGCACCCCTGAAACAGCCCCATTACAAAAGAATTGGGGGCCACCCACGTTAGCAGTAGTTTTACATGAATCTAACGAAGATTATTAAATTTGCATACCACTACCTGGTTCAAAGTAACTTGACTACAACCGTTCTACTATGCAAATTACTGGGCTGCAGGGAAAAACAGCACTGGTGTGTGGAAATAGATTGGCGTAAGCTGTTCCACAGTTTGTCGTAATATTTAACTACGCTATTTATAGTGTTTGCAAGTAATCTTAAAAGACCTTACCAGTGAAAGAGAAAGCAAAGTACTTCGAGCTACAAAAATGAGCACACTTTCTGCGGTCTGAACGGGTTTGTGCTGGAAGACACCCCCGTCAGCAACGGGTCATGGTGGGCATTCTGTAAGCAGAACTGTTGCAGTTCAGCGGCGGCCTGGGACACCTGTAGGAGAGAAATGGGAATATTTTATTCAGTAACTACTACATAGCTGGAATTGTCTGCTGCATCGTAAACGTTTGCACTTTTTAAAAAGATGTAATTTGAAAATCGGACTGTTTAAAAAATAACTTTTTTTTTTTCTAGCAGCTTCTCTCTCCGTTGGCACACAAAACTTGTGTTCGGGGAATGTTTTACGTAAAGGGAGATTAGAAGAGGGGAAGCCTAAAAGAGGAAAGAAATAAAAACGCCCAAATTCACTTAAGAAAACTCCGGAAACGTACTATATTCTATCAAATACCAGGATTGTTGAACCTATGGCAAACAGTATTAACAACATTAGACAATTAACCGAAAAAAAAAAAAAAAAAAAAAAAAAAACATTAAGTACGACATACGTATTCACTTGGCTTGCTTAGTTTAGTCTTAGTGTTCAATACGGTCAACTTCAAAACATAAAAAATAATGCAAACTTTCAAAATCAGTACTTTATTTTTAATATAATATTAACTTTACAAATATGTATTTATTTATTGTAAGCGGTATTAGTTTAATTTGTACTACACATATAGATAAAAAAAATACCAACTTCTACAAAAAAAATCGACCACAAAGAACTATGGCAGCGGAAGCACCATGGTCCCCACGCCCTGTAAATTCACTCCAAACGGACTCGCTTTTGTATCTTCAGCTTACCTTGACTCTGTTTATACTTGCTTCAAATCGCAACTGCTGCACAACTTTCTTCATTGCATTCACGGCTGATGATGCAGACATTGTGATTTCAAAGGCTTGGTTTATATTACTCCGGATAAAAGTACAGCAAACGCTTCTCTTGATGTTTTACGATTCAACCTACTCACGTTTCCGGTTGGGGTTAAAATAAGTTATGCGCGCCACCTGCTGGAGAAAACAAGAACTTTTACAAGAGCAGTGTGGGGATTCATATGACGTCATAATACACCACGCTTTCGATTACAGACGATACGCTGAACGCAAGTTTATTATGATGTTAAAACCTATTAGAATGACCTCAGTCATCTAGGCTTGCTTCTCTCTTGACTTTAATATGATAGTCCATATATGTACTTTGCCATTTACAGCTGTACTTAAATAAGTGCTGACGACTGACTTATGCTTACTAGCACTAGGCACATTATCTGAAGATGTTTTGGTTCTTTCCTCGAATTAAATATTTCAATTTGGACTATGCAGACATCAGTAGATGCTGTTTTCTATGGCAGTCATGTAGTGATATCTTAAAATGCAATCGTTTCTGTAAATCAATTTGAGATATCTTTATTTATTTTTTAGAAATCTATACGTAATTGATTTACAGACATCTTAAACTGTTTAGAGATACCTGGACGTGATTTAGAGCTATCTTACAATACGAAGAGATATCTCGAAAGGATCATTTGGTTTGTCATAGTTTTCTGGTACCTTATCACTTCATGTGTCAACTGGTCTGGCTAATCGCAGTTGAACTTAATATACAGAAAAGCTTATCTAAGGGTAATGTATCTAAGTTGGTTTTGAAATATCGTCAACAAACAAAGCAAATAAACAAAATAGTTTCGTGTTCAGTAAAATGGGGTTCAGCAATTATGTAGCAAAACTAAGAAAGTACGAAAAGCATTGGTTAGCGCATAATGTACAATCGCATTTGGCGTAGTTAAAGCAGTGAAATCATTTTTCTGAGTGGGAGGCACACCTTTGTCAACTGAGCATTTACAGACTCGAATGCCAGCAGAGTAACAGGAAGGCCACTCTGCAGTACCAGTATAGGTGCTGTACGTTTAAAAATGAAAAAAAAAAAGTTAATTTGTATACTTCACTTAATCGCAGGAAGCTGAACAACACTGAAATACTGTACTAGATTAGGTTAGTTTAGCATTTCTGTTTACTTGAACCAAAACATGATATGTAGGTTGGTAACAGCAGTATAGCAAACTAAGCGGTAAGAACAGTAATGAAGAGTAAATATCGAGACTGCATTGTATTGCTTTGCTTGTTTCTCACCAGATATTATAGATTGCCATTAAACCAATCAGATCGTCATTGTTCTGGGTTAGGTATGTCATTGAAGCACAGCTTTTGAATTAATTTTGTTTATTTAATTATTTTTAACTTTTATATATTTATTGGAATTAGTTCATTCTTTTCTGTTGAGTCCCGCTGCCATAATTTATATATAATATATAATATATAATAGCAACGCAGGGAAGGGGTTAAAATCCTCCCTGCCAAACAAACTTGCAAATATGTGTGTTCGTTGTTTCATTTTATTGTTATTTGTTAAATTATCACCTGCACCTCACAGTTATTCTAAATTAAAGCCAAGTGCAGAGTTTCTGTTCTGAATTGCTGAGTAGAAGGAAGCAGGAAGGTGTACTCGCCTGCAGAGCAGTCAAACAAAGGGGAGTGTGTGTTACCATGCTAACTTATCTGTCCAGTGTGTTTTGCTAGTGCTTGAGTAGAGCTAGGTGTTTGTTTTGTTTTGTTTATTTTTTATATTATTAAAAGTGCGTGAAAAAAGCGCTAAAACCTCAAGTTGGTGTCGGGTCTAAGTTTTTATAGGGGCAAACAAATGTGAGTGAGTGTCGGGTACAGTGCCCATATATATATATATATATATAATAATATATATATATATATATATATATATATATATATATATAAACATAAAGAGCAACGCACTGTATCACTTACTTGCTAATCACCCTGTATATATTGTAGTGGTGGTCAGAATCCAAGCTGTCAACTTTTATCTTCCAGAAAGACAGCTTCTTTAGCAGACTGCATACAGACAGCAACAACTCAAGCTGATATAACCCCAGTCCCTTAAAATTTACAACATTCATGTAAATTAATCCCGTTCAAGCTTACTCCAAGAGCAAGGGCTGGGCTATCCCAGCTGACCAATCAGGGTGCCTCTGTCATGCCCCCTTCCTTTGTTCCCGCCAGCCGAGACCTGCAGTCTCTGGGGTGCTTTCCCCGCAAGTGGCATGGTCAGCATGGGTGCAGAAAACAAAAACATGCTGGGGTCCCGGGTGTAGGTTGGTCTGGATCTCAAGCCCCGTCCATAATGCCGCTGTCATCCCTCCCCTGCTAGAGAGCAAGACAGTCGTGATCACGTTGATAGACCACCTTCCCAAGTCGTTGCAGGACCCGGCAAGCACTGTCCAGTTGGGGCCATGGCCCCTCTTCACTTTGACCACAGCCCTTTGGTGGCTGCTGCCTGCATGATGATTTCTCCACAGTGTGGCCTCCGGTGGTCTTCGAACCAGTGCAACACTGGCTGCAGGTTAGGATCTTGCACTTGTTGTTGCTGCCTCTCTGCCTGACTATGGCAGCTCGCTGTAGGTCACTAAAGTTGCCTGCCTCCCCCAGACTAGCTGGTGCTGCTCCCGGTCCTCCCGTCTGTTTCAGTGGCTGCAGGTGTCCTCAGCAAAGAGATGGCATGACAGGGCATCAGCGTTGGCATGGCGCACCCCAACCCCGCCGCTACCACTGTGAACAGTTCTTGTCACGTCACACAGTACCATCACTCTCATTTGCTCAGGGACCAGCTGTAATATGCTACTACTCTCTTGCCATCTGGCCACAGCTACAACAGGACTGCTGCAGTCCCCTATTTACTGGCATCGGTGCCAAGCAAGAACGGGCTATATGAGTCATCTATACGGATGGGAATGTGCCAAAAGTCTCCCAGGAGTATTCTCCCCACTACTAGATTCCTCCAGATCGATAGTCCCGTTCAGTTTTAATCCAAGACTGAGGGCTGGGATAACCCTGGCCAATCAGGGTGCCTCCATCACACCCCCTTCCTTGGTTCCTGCCAGCTGAGCCCCGTCATCTCTGCGGTGCTTTTTCCCAGTAGGCACATAATTACCAATACAACCAAACTTGTCCTATAATATTATAATATTTGTCAAATAATTAATAATTAGGTACACAAATATATAAAAACAGCAAGTGCAGTTATTATTATTATTATTATTATTATTATTATTATTATTATTATTATTATTATTATTATTATTTAAAAATGAATACTCCTTAGAATCTTTGAAACTTGAGAAAATTTGAAATTTAGCCTCAAACTTGTAACTGATGCCTATCCGAATATACACTAACTATATGGTCTGGTATTCCTTTAACGTTTCATGCTTCCTTGAAGGAAAATTCTGGAAAGCCTGGTGTGTGGCTTTATCCGAAATAGTTCTATATATATTATAGGTGATCGGCAATTCTTGCAAACCAATATTAAAGATTTTCTACACAGGATCACCAGGATGTAATATTAACATTTATCCTAAGTAATTCAGTAATATAATAATAATAATAATAATAATAATAATAATTTCTGTATCTCAGTCTACATTACTGTAGTATTCTGCATCCATTCCCCATACCCAGACACATATCCGCTCGCATACTAAGAAATATAACACACCTCAAAGATTATTTCAACCTTTGTATTCAGTGGTTATGTTACATGCACGAAGACTGTTACTTTGGCGTGCCATTCTGCGCCACTCCTCTTCACACGGAACCCAGTGCACAGAATATCACAGCTCATTTCACACAGGACGCAGGCTGCAGCATTGATGGGTAACTTTTTTTAATTAAAGGAGTTGCTGCTTTGGTAAAAAGATTAATGTTAAAAAGTGTGAGTTATATACCGTGTATAAAAAGCACCCGCTGCTGAACAATGACTGGACTGTCAGTGCGAATTAAATTCCGCTTGAAGTACTTATCTGAGCTGTACTGATGAACAGACTGTGTGAGGAAAAGAGACCACCAACCGCTGCGGTATGTATAGTTGAATTTTTTGTTGTTGTTCTTAATTTGTTAATTGTTTAGTACAGTTGTTAGGATATTTATAATTAAACACGCAATTCGAATAGTTATTTCAAAGGATTTTCTAAGCAGACGAATAAAAAAACACAACAACCATGCTCTACAGAATGGGTGTTAACATCCTTGTTTTTGAATTGTTTATACATACTTAGATAATAGTTTTAATCTATTTCTAATGTAGTCCTAAGCCATATTCTGAAGGTGGAAACTCAGTATATTGGTGTTTTCTTTATAGAAACTAGTTTGGTTAGCAACTGTTTACAAGTTGCCTTTTATTGTTTGTGGATGCTGTGAACTTTTGCCTAACCAAGAAAGTCGTTTCCCTTAACCATTTTTAATTCTGAGTGTTAATATGCCTTTTCTTGTAATTGCAAACTATAATATTTAAGTGCATGTGTATTTTGCATATGACAAACATTCTAGCATTCTTGGTCAGCGTCGTTCGCTAAACTGTACATTTTTTGAACCGGTTGATTATGATAGTCTTTGATTGATTTCTCACCTCCCTGTTGAAAATTTAGTTGGTGGAGCTTCACGTTTTCTACGTCCCAGAAGATCAATGGAATTCAAAGTTAAACAGAGTCCCGACAGATGCTATTGATACCTTTATTTCTGCTGGTTTTATACGGTAAGTACTACAGACGTACCTATCATTTATTTATTTATTTATTACAGAAGTTATTTACGCAAGTTGCTTAGTGATAAGATGTCAAACAGTCTGTAAAGTCAATATTACTACAGCAAGTAAATAATGCTCTGTAAAACTAAACGTATCCTTAGGTAAACAAGCCAGCACAGTTAAGTCCTCCTTGTTAAACTTATACATTACGTCTAAACTTGTTGCTCTATGGTAGTGCATTTTCATAATAGGCTGATTAAGCTCTGGAAGACAGAATTAGTAACGTTTTCATAAATGTTTTAAAATGACAACCAAATCTGGGGAAAACAAAACTTGAGATTTCTTAAGTGAGCGTAGTTAACAAAATACCATAAGCCTTACATTTTTGACAGTTCCATTAACTACATGCTACTCAAATGTGCAATTTTGAAGGAAATACGGTATATAAAACATTTATTCCCTCTTTAAAACATGATACCCGATTATATGTTAGGTTAAAGAAAGTTCTCAGTTTCCATGCCTTATTTTCAGAAAATCTGTTACATTTCATAGCAGCAGTGTTCTGAGTCAAAGCATGTTTGCTGGCTGAAAGTGTGTCAGTCCATAGGGAAAGAAGTCATCCGACGGAAGGGGGCAATTTGAACTTCAGGTAACATGACCAAGGAATTGCAACTCGATCTTAAAAAATGACTTGCAAACAAAGATTTATTTAACCCAGTATAGTAGCAGGTTTTCTAAAATAAAAATACATGTAACTATATGTGTTTCATTCAAAACTGCACATTTCAGACCTATATCGTGAATGGAAGTGCATGTTAGCTATAATCACTTGAAGTCTTATTAATGACATTTGTGTCTTGGATTGTTATGGTCCTGTGCCAATCATTTCAGCTATGTTGTTCCCTATAGAGATCAGCCCAAAAAGTTGTATTCCTAAAATACACTGAGAGCTTCTGTAATGGACTATTGCATATTAAATGTGTCCCTCTGTGTCCACCTGATCTGCATTATTTGTTTACATTAATCCCAGAAATCATTATTAAATTGGCTGCGACTATACAGTGTTGAAGTTTAAGATCATACAACACATGAAAGTGCTTATGATCAGTGTATTCTTGGTTTTCTAGGGTCTGTCCTGATCTGAGTTTAAGAACACTGCGAGGTCAGATTGCTGAACTTCTGGGGGAAGATGCAGCGACTGAAAAATTTGCTTTTTTAAAATATGTGGGTAGGAGTTTGGCCTTGGTGAGTACTGGTTTTCATTGGTAAGATATACACAATCACTGAATGCTTATAGCTTATGTGACGGACTTACAGAATAATATTTTTAGGCAGATGTTAGTACCAGTAGAGTTTTTACTGGAACAACGGAAACTGGGTTTGCAGCTGTTTTAAAGCGAATGAAGTTGAGGGTTGTGTACAAAAGTGGAAATAAGAGTTTGAATTCTGGCTACTTAGACCTTCACCTGTTGTTTTTGCTATTGTGTTTGCCAAGTACCATTACAACGTCCCTCTTTAAGTGCATTTGTTGGCAGATGATTGGACAGTGTTGTTGCTAACAACTGGCTTAATTTCAGCCAATTGGATAAGATTTGGTCAGATAGCCATATATTGGGCCAGTGCAGATATAGTTGGTGTCTGTATATAATTATAAACTTAAAAAATGCTGCAAGTTAAAAAGAAAAAACAACAAAGTTTGAGTTTTCTCTTCTAAAGTCCACAAAAAATAAGCAGTTATTCATCAGACAAGCTGAGGCATGTTTGCACCTGTTATCAGTGGTATGCTGCCTGTGACTGACTACTCTTTACGCAATGTCTGGCAGAGTTACGCTTTGGCAGTATTGTTAATGTTGTTCCATTGTTGTGAGGCAGTTCAGGATTTAAGTAATAATAATAAAAGAGACATTAAGATTCCCTAAATGCGTAGCTTCAAGTTGCATTTTCCTGTTGTCTTTTCTGTGCTCTTATAAGTGGATGATATTTGCGAGTAGGTCTCATTGCAATGATTGTGTTTAACGTATTATTGTTGCATAGAAGTGTGGTGTTTTGACCTGAGTTTAGGAGCAGATCTCCAACACCAGTTGCTATATACTGTTTTACCAGAGACATAGGCACCAAAAGCAGAATAGGAAAGTGTCTGGATAGTTGCAGAATAGGAAAGTGTCTGGATAGTTGCAAGAGGCAGCACAATCTGGTGAAGAACTGCAAGTCAAGTTTTCTTTTCTATTGCTGTCAATAACAGCACATGCTCACTAGATGGCACTGACTCTTTCAATTTTACATACTGCACACTTTTGCTGATCTTGTATATCTATGTTAGCCTAAGGTGCAGTTTACACAATCACCCCATTAAATAGGAAAACATCTGCCAGTTTTTGATCACAGTGCCGCCATAATTCAGCTTCACTCAGACTGCTGTTTAGGAGGCATTGTAAAATGTAATGTGTCCCTGGCGAATAATCACCCTGCACTTCAGCACAGCTCAAGAGATGCCCCCTATGACTGTTTTTCAAGCACCCGGAAAGCACAAAGGAATCAATTTGATTAAGTCAATTCAGGCTCTTGGCAACCCAATGAAAGGGCAGCAGACTGTATGCTTGGCCTGGGGTATTATTGACACTGACAGGCCTCTGTGCAAAAGTGTGCTGTAGCTGATTAGCTAAAAAACAGAGCAATTTGTACCATTTATTTGCTGTCAGCGCATATCCAGATGCTAAGTACCTAAAATAATATGTTGTAATCAAAAGCCCATCACTTGGAGTAACAGATGTAGAAAATAAAGACACAGGGTGATCAGCCAGGAGGCCGCTGTGCAGGTCTGCTGTGAAACACATACATTGTTACTGATTTTGAGGATGCCAAAAGGTTTTCTGTAGTTTACATCAGAAACGTTCCCAAGATGTTCTTATTTCTGAGCTGTTACGTTAACTGGACTGGGGGCTGTTTATGTTTCTAAAGTATTTTCTACCATCCTGTGTTTCAGGTTAAAGCAAAACAAGAAAGAGAACTGAAAGTGAAGTCTTTTGCACCACCTTATGTATGTTTATCTAATTTTGTTTTCTGTTTATTTGTTTTACTTAATGGCATGTAAAATGTACTGCTGAACAGTGTGAGATGTTACTGTCTCGGAGATGTGTAACATAGGTTTGAAATGGGTTGTTTGTTGCCCCCAGGATACCTTAAAAATGGGATGGGTCAACATACATCCTGGAGCAATAACTGTAGTTTCTGTTTTACTGTATACAGGAGCTCGACAAAAATATTGAAATTCCAGCCATAACACAGTGTCACCCTGGACAGCCAGAAGGCACTAGCAAAAGATTTGTCAGCTTCACATCTTTCTGGTTCTTTGCCCATCCCTGTATACACTGCTTTCAAATTGAGAAACTGTCCCATTCTAGAATTTTTCCAGAGGCTTGAACCTTTCCATCAGGGCTGATCTGTTTAGGAATTCTCATTGGAAAAAATGCCATTTTGTATTTTACAAGTCAATAATGATAAAATCCATTTTATAATTTCCTTTGTCAACTTTGGCTTGACATTGTACAGTATTAATAATGACAAGACACTTTGTTACTGAAATAAAAAAGCAGAAACAATTCCTAGATTAAAAGGTACATAAGGACCTTTTTGTTTTATTGTGTTACATGTTCCTATGTGTTGCTACAACTCTTTACATAAGGTGTGTGTATTGTTTTTTTTTTTTTTTTTTAACGTTTTGACCACTTTTTTAAACTTTTAAATTGCATTCATTGCCTCAAGATGGCTTCACATGTATCCTCCTGCTCACATATGTAACTGGAATGGATTTACCAGTGAGCAGGAGGATGATGGGAAATGTAGTTCTGAGAGGTCCATGCAGAACATCCGTCAGATAAAGCCATCAGAAAGCATCAGATTCGCAACTAATTTTAACTTTTATTTCACCCTTTTTGAAATTATTTTTCTTGACTCATTCAGGCCCCTCAGCCAGAACTGTATTTGCTGCCAGGAGTAGAGAATGACAGGAGTGTTTATTCAGTTTCACTCACACCTGACAGACAGAACTTTAACAGCGACGATGCCAAGTCCTATGGGTCTCCAAAGAGAACTAGCAGCTTGCCAACTGAGAAGAGACAGGCTTCCAGACTCCCCAGGATTCACCACAGGGCTCCTCAAAAACCTCCCATCAAGAACCTGGAAGACAGTGTGTCACTCAGCTGGGAAGAGGAAGAGGAGGAGCAGGAAGAAACCAGACCATCTCAGGATCACAGCTGGAATAAAGAGACCGATCACAGGAAGAGAACTCTGGAGCAGCAGCTCCCGCCAATCAGAAAGAAAGCAGGTGAGCTTATTGTGAGAGATCCTAACACTGACATTAGAGAGCTTGTGAAGTTGAGCTATACATTAGTTAAGAATACATTAGTTACGATAACAATACCAGATTCACCAAGTGCTGGTCTGTCTATAATTTGAAGTACTTGGAATTTGAAAAAATGGTTCACAACCATTATAATCAAAAACAAAAGAGAATTTGCGATGAACACTGACATGCTTTTGGTACCTGCAGACCATACTGTACATTCTTGTAATGTCTCCAAATACAGACAAACCCTCCGTCCCAAATAAGCAGGCAAGAAATCAGAAGAGCTTTAAGGATACTCGGGTATTGAGGAACAACACAAGGGATTCAGGAGTCCCTGAGTCACTGGAGGATCGAGACACTGAGTATTTACAGAACCAAAGCAACAACAGGTAAATGATAGCTGAGAATGCAATCATTTTAGTGGAGAAGGACATCCTATGTAGTCTGAACTAAAACTGAACTACAATTATTGCTAGATTAGTACCATTTTATTTTTCTCAGAAATTCTTTGAACAACAATGGGCCTGTGATGTTTTTTTGATTACCTGTCATGTTGTTCTATAATTTCTACACAGTAAAAGCTCGCATTAAGACCACCAAATGTATCAAACGTCTTTTAAATCACCTCTCTTACAAGAGCAGCATGCAAGTAAATAGTTTGGCGGCACTGAACTAATATCTTTTTAAATAAAAATCCTTTTGATTCATTCCGCTCTAATTCTTACCTAAATGATGCTGTTTTTGAAATGTACCATTATCTTTGGGAAATACAATGAAATCCATTGTAACAAATGATCTACACATATTTAATTGTACATGTCCTATTGAAAAAGTACCGGTACATCATTCTGTATGGAATTCACCATTTTAAGTCATATATATTTAAAAGTTATCAGTGCTATTACTATAGTCTTACATCATTTTGGTGAAACAAGTTCTGTTTTGGGTAATAGTTGCTCTAACTTGGTTTCTGCAATCTGTCTCAAATCTTAGGAAAATTGAGGAATCGGCTCCTTTGACACACAATAACAAGAAACGAATAAATCAGGTATGAATAAAAATAAGAAATTATTAACTTAAAGAAAAAATGCACCAGAAATCCAAGATGATACCGGTGTGGCTGTGGACTGGTAATACGGTGATGGTTTTAGATAGTGACTGTTTTCCACTGGCAGTGATTTCCTGAACCAGCTTCACAGCAGCCCCAGATCAAAACTGCTTTCATTCAGCACTGCCCTTGACTGGGATTGAGCTGCTTAACATTGCATGAAATTCTTTATATTCCACTCAGCCACAACACCCTGGAGTATATTCATCTCAAAAACTTAATGTTTGATTTTCATTACCTCAGGCCCTTTTATTAACTAATTAACAGTTGCAGTATTTGGATCTGCCACCCAGTTGAATAGACTAGCTGTCTCTTAGGCCTCAGAAATACATCTAAACAATTGTTCTTCTATGAGCTTGCCGTGTTGAGAAACACTTCCACATGAGCTTCGACGCTGTAAAAATGCCTGTTGCTTAGCGAAAGACTGGAACCAAGAGCGCTGGACGCTTTAAGCCCAGGAGGAAGCATAATGTAAAAGATAATAAAACCCTGTTCTAAAAACCTTGTCATAACTCCAACAAAATAATTTGATTCTGTGTGTCAGCAGCTTGTGTTACCCACTAACTATAGCTCTGGCCAAACGTTGCACATCACCCTATAGAATTAACCAATTTTGCTTCATAAAGCCGAGTGAAACCTGCTGAATAATGTTACCTTAACATATTGAATTACGTATTGCTTTGTAGTTTTCCAAATACTTGACGAAAAACTGACAATTGAAAAATTTGACATTTAGAAATCTAACATGAAATACTGTTTGGGTAATACTACTACTATTATGGCTTCGATATCATTTTGTAGTTTCTTCATTTACATGATGTTAAATAAAAGATATAAATGATCATATAGTATTCTTTTTTTAAAATTATGTCACAAAACTTTTGGCCATAGCTGTATGCTATAATAACAGTGCCGAGTGCACTTGGGCAGGCTGTGTGTCAGTATGTCTGGCTCTGATCTTTGAATACCAATAGCCCGACTATAGACATTAACATGACTCTCTATTCACTGTGATAGAATTTTCTGAGTGGCCAGCATTGAAAGCGATCACCCATTCAGAATGAAAGACCAATGTAAACAGTGGGCATAACAGCTAATGTGCTGTTATTTTATTAGAGTGCCTCTGCTCCATCTGGAAGTCATGTAAAAATGTTAACAAGTGCTTACTCTATAAAAATCTCTTGGGAGGCTGTGCTGTGTTTTGTTGCCCAGGATTCGCCAGGGGTCCCCAAAATACCTGAACTAGCAGGTGGTCCAAATCCTGAAAGGGCTGCAGTTAACAGTTTTGTGACGGGCAGTGCATGGCAACTGTGGTTAATGGCGATTTCACAATTCTTTTGAATTCAGTTACAGGTCAAAGAAAATCCACTGCCATTGCCCACTCCAGCTCAATATACCGCACCCCCTACTCCACCTCTCCTGGCCATGACTTCACACAAGCCTAAGGTCCCAGTATTTCTAACAGATAGTAAGTATCTGCGTTAAGTGAATTGACTTTGATAACTTTACCCTTGTAACAAGTTTCACCATGAAAGTATAGTAATGTGGACGGTGAAAACATGGAGTTTTCAACACATGATAAAGTGTACATCCTGGCTAGAGCTGGTAGTATGCTGGTTATTAACTGGTTATGCTGGTTTAGGTGCTTGTTGTACTGGTTAAACAACTGTATTGTAAAAATAAGTTATGTGCACTCATGATTTTGAACCAGATTCTGACCATGTACAGCATTCCTAAGAATAAAGTAAATAATTTGTTCTTTTTTTAAAGAACAAGTGTCGATACAATTTAATACACATCCAACATATATAGAAGAACTAAGACAAGATGTGTTTATTCAAAATAGCTTTCTTTTGCACCAGGAGATCAACTAATTGAACAAATGAAGTTAGCAAAGCAAGAAAGAAAACAACTTAAAAAGGCAAGACGGGAGCTGGTGAAAAAAGCTAAAGGACTGTTAGCACAAAACCACCAGAAGAGAAAGCAAGGTGGGACACAAGGCTGATACAGGCCCTGCAATACTGTGAGTTACCAAGCCCTGCCACAGATCCAGGAACTCAACCTCCCTTTGTGTTTAAACAGCACGGGATGCCTGGAAAAAGAGGTATTTCGAGACCAAGAAGGCGACAGCTCCCCTGGAGGACACACTGAAAACACTCCGGCAGGAACTGGAAACCTATTACCAGAAACTCGTTCAGCAGCTGCAGGCTAGGGATGGGAGAAAGAAGCATAAACACCCCATGAACACTTCAAACTCCAAGGTACAGACCAAGGGGCTTCAATACCAGTCAAAGTCTGGAAGTCTGGAGCACAACAAAGAAATAATAGTTGTGGAATTACAGAATATGGCCACCAGATGGTACCAATCGCTATGTAAAAATCCAATCTAAAAAGTGTTCTGAAGTTCGTTGTTGGTTTGGTACTGTAGATATAGCTAAATCTTTTTGTTATTATTTTTTTATTTGTATTTTATTTTATATAGTTCCCCAAATGGGTTAAAAAAATATTTTACATTTTGTGGTTCCCACACATTTTGGAACCCTCTATGCTGATAGTGGATTTTAATTGAATGTTTTGACATGGGTGGGTGAGATGGTAAGATCTTGTATTTAGCTTAGTGGATTTGGAAGAGGAAAAAGATATTCCCCTGGAGTGCTGTGATCAAAAAGTAACTACAAATAATACTTTTGTCTCAGGATTTGTATTGCAATCAATGTGGTTTATTACTTTATGTAATTCACTAATAATACATTTCGACTAATTATTGTAAAAAAAAAAAAAAAAAAAAAAAAAAAGGGATGTCAATTGTAATGGGCACCACTGTTTTTTTAAGGTTGCTTACCTTAAGAGAATCCAGACAAACTGGAAAGTCAGCCAGGGTTGGAGTCTGATGACATGCACTTCACCATGTTTTTGTTTGTTTTTGCAGAATGGCCTTGTTATTCAAATTACGACAGAGCAGCGTGAGATCGATGAGCTGAAAAGAAAAGTCGACGATGCTAAAATGAAGCTTGTGACAGAACTTAAGGTAAAGGGATGATGTGAAACAAGCTGCTGCAATTGTAAACAATACTTTATAGAATTCCATTACTAATTGCGTGACCCTGAGCAAGTCACTTAACCTCTTTGTGCTCCATCCTGTGGATGAGATGTTAAATCAATGTCCTATTGTAAGTGACTGCATATAATGCACAGTTCAGTTCACAGCCTACCTCTGTAAAGCGCTTTGCGATGGTGGTCCACTATTAAAGGCGCTATATAAAAAGAAAGATATTATTATTATATATTGTTAATAAAATAATATAGTACACCAGATGACTTGTTTCACTGAAGCAAACGTAATATGCATGTGCTAAATAAACACTACTCCATTAAAACAAATGTTTATTTATTTATTGTTTAAGAATCTATTCTAAAGAATTCCTGCTGTAGCGTTTTTACTAATCACGTTGTAGCATTTTCTATAGTCAACAAACATACAGTGCACTCATGCAGAACATGGGGAAAAAATGAAGTGTGATGCTGAGATCACAAGACGAATTATCCTGTGATGTCAACATAATGGTTTGAAATGCTGAAATCATAAGATAAATTATCTTGTGATCTCAACATAGCAGTTAGAAATGTTGAGATCCTGTGATCATTTATCTACTGATCTCAGCATAACACATTTCTGTTTCATTTTTCCCCCTTCCTTAATGAGCCACTGAGCATGTCACTGATAAAAGCAGATATTCTATATAACGTCTCTGATAGAAGGATCCAACCTATTTTGCCTGAGACCTACATCAGACACAAGACCAATTACACAAGGTGTTAGTATTATACAATAGTATGCATTTTACTGATATACTATAGACCTAGCTTGTGTAATAACGTGTGCTTCAGTTCACCCCCCCCTCAGCAGGTATTTATGCACAGGATTCTAGTATTTGAGTAAATGTTTTATATTTCACGTTAAAAGCAATACAGACTGAAGCATTCAACTAAGGCATAACAAACCTTATTATTTATAACATATCACGACCCTTTCCACTAAAAGTGTGTAATTTAAATGATGTTGTACTAAACTAATGTTAGTCATGCATAACAATAATTTATAGCCAATTTAATATAGGAGTATAACGATGAATGTCTGTGTGTGAGGGAACATCATCACAAGTAGAAGTGAAATGACTGAACTGTTGTCATAAGCCACACACAGATGGTCATCATCCTATAAATCCATGATACACTGCCATATTGTCAGTATGTAACACTTGCTGTAAACTCTCTTTGTTTATAGCTCAGAAAACAAGCAGCCACAGAACTGCGAGCCCTCCGAGCAGAGCTGACCCAAAAGAAAGCACAGTCTTCCTTAGCAAGTCCGCACCAGGGGTCTGCCCTACAGAACCTCCGATACCAGGCAGGGCCACAGCGCACCCCAGCCTGATCACTTACTGACTATTACAAATCAAATCAATACATTTAAAGGTCAAGTTACTTGTTAAATTATTCTTTGTTAATTACAAATAGATCGCTTGTTCATAATTTCCACATTTTTAGTATTAGGTTAAAATATTTCATATATTGCAGTGGATCCAAAATGTTAACATTTTGACTTTTTTTTTTTTTTTTACTGTAAACTAAGTTAACGTGAGGGATCTAAAAATATCTATTGTGCAAATGCATGACCCTAGGAAGCATGGGTATCTGTAAGTGTGATGTTCAGGAAAAGACCAATAGAAATAAGGTCAAAATAAAAATCGCTCCATTTGAAAGTGCTTTTAATTAATGGATTTTATTGATGATTTGGTAAAACAAATCATAACTTAAATGATCTCTAACCACTAATACTTTAAATGTATATCAGGTAAATCCTTTTTTTAAGAGACAAGTTTAATGGATTAGTAAATGTTGTATGTGTGATTCCTACTCAACTCAACACCTCTGCTACAATGGGCAATAGTGTGCTTTCCTCACCTTATCTGAAAAAGGATTATTGAAAGCAAAACTGTGAACATTTCTATATTTTGTAATACAAATTCACAAAACTTTATAGACTGGTTTATTAGTATTCTTAACAGCTGTATCTGAAAGCACTTATAAACATCTTTGGAAACTGAGACTGAAGGTTTTTTTTTAATTTTTTTTTTTAATAATAGGATTCTGTCTGTTGTTCAGTTTAACAATTTTCTCATTTCCAGTAAAACATTAAAACTAATTTTGAAGTAAAACATGTATACAATGAATAGAAAAGTTGCTATATAACTTGATCTAAATTGACTGCATTCTATTAGGTGTGCATCTCATCATTTAAATAACAAACAAAATCAAAACAGTGCAAACAGAACAATTTCCCCCAAAAATTACAACTGCTTGTAAGGTGAAGCCCGATTCCTATCAGCATTTTAATAGATTTACCAATCCAATCTAATGGCAAGGACAAATGCCCTCATTCAGAATAAAACCAATTCGCAGTAATTCATCCCGTCATGAGACAATGCATCATTAACTTGCACAAGGGCCCAGGCTCTGGGATGTACTTGGTCATTCAGAGCTTTCCCACAGCCCCAGGTTTCAGGGCATTCCACATCTCCTTGCTTTGCTGCTCAGCTACAGGGTCATCACTGTAGTCTAGGAGATTGCCGTTCCACATGCCAATACCACGCAGGCCTTGTTCCTTCACATAGGCAGCCTTTTGAGAAATGCTCTTCGGGTCGTCGTACCACACCTGATGAATTCGTCCTTGATCGTCCTGCAGGAATAAATCCAAGCACTGCATTTAAAAGCAGGCTGTGTGCGCACATACACTGCCCTGCCAAAGAGATTAGAGCTGGGCCACCTCGCCCCCAGGGACATCATTCACGTTCATCCCATAAGGCTGCAGACTGGCAAATAAAAGGCTATTAAGTAGACACGATGTAGAGTAATAAGTCTGTTCTAATGTTATATTACAACTGTAACACCTGGTGCCATCTGGACACATTAATACAGGAGTTCACAAGCTTCCACAGCTAGCGGCCCCCTGTGACATTTTACACCCTGACTGAGGATGCTCATTCGCATCCATAGAAATGTCAAGCTTTGTTCTCTTACAGTCATCCATAACGAAAGACTCAATATTTAGGAGTGCTAAATGAAACTTAATAAATTAATGTATTTAGACATTTTTTAGGGGATATATCTGAGGGAATAGAGCACATGCACCGCCAATAAAAGCGGGTGATTTTAAAGAGAAAAACAAATTCAATGACCTGTTTTGACTAGAAGACTTTCTCAACGTTGAAATGAGTTTGAATTCATATAATTACATCACTGGGTTGTGAAGACACTGAGAAAGACTTTGCTGTTTGTCCTTTTGTTAGTGTTCCGCCTGATATATTCCCTCAGATATATACCTTAACCATTTATAAATACATTATTTGTACCTGTGGGTTTTTTTTAAAAAAATTTAGAACTAGTAGACTATGGTAAATGTATAGTATAACCCTGGAAAAAGCATGTTCGAAAAATTCAAAATTATTGCAAAACTTTTATAATGGTTGTTCTGTACTGTTCTATTGCTTACCTTATAGTTGTAGTAAGGAGCACCCTGTACATCATCCCACAGTCTTCCAGAGGTGGAGCTGTTGATTTGCCTCATCATCGTCTTGTATGGGATCTGCCTCCCAGCAGCGTCACTACATGGGGCACCCCGGAACGAAACCTTGGGGATTGTGCACACACCCTCCTGGAAGGAAAGCATCCACACTGACTGAAGAAACCCAGGGGATTGTACACACACCCTCCTGGAAGAAAAGCATCCATACTGACTGAAGAAACCCAGGGGATTGTACACACACCCTCCTGGAAGAAAAGCATCCACACTGACTGAAGAAACCCAGGGGATTGCACACACACCCTCCTGGAAGAAAAGCATCCACACTGACTGAAGAAACCCAGGGGATTCACAATGCATTCACAATGACCGACAGTCCTCTTTTAAATAGTTAACTACTTTCTTTTTCTCCAGCCTTGCCACACCACTGTACATTTAAGAGTAGTACTGTTATCCTCACACTGTTCACCACCCTTACTGGAGGTAATGGGACCCATCATATTCAAAATAATACCTCACATTGAATAAATGCACCTTCACCCCTTAGTCATACACCAACGGCTGTTTTCACAGACCCTGATGAGCCCTAATCCTGGACTGCCTAATGTTATCTTAGGTAAGGTAGTCCAAGACTAGTGCTAATCACAGTCTGTGAAAACAACCATTAGTGTATGACTAAGGGGTGAAGACACATAAGTTTAATTGATGCTAGCTTTAACGTATTTTGAAATACTTACCAGGTGTTTTCACAATCATGACTGTTGAAAACATGAGAAGAAATGTCCTGTAATGGCAGCACAATGACATTCTAATATAATGGAACATTTTTCCTATTCATGGTGTAAACTATTTTAACTTCAAACACTCCATCTTAAATGCTGAGGTAAAACTAATAAGACACAATTCCATGCATGTTTCTGCTAATGTCTTCTTCATCTGTGTTGAGAAAAAAATACATCTATTTTACCTGGGTTAATTCCAGACAAGCATAGTCATATCCATACCAGGGAACCCCCATCACAAGCTTTTTAGGGTCAATGTTCATCTTCAGGTAATCAGTATAAGCTGAAGAATACAAAAGTAGTATTAAGCCAAATAATATAAAGGGGATTTGCCATGTAAAGGAAAGCTGTCCTGTTGTCTCTACCAAGCTACAGAGACAGACTGCCTAGTAGTCTTTGATTCCCTCGTTCTCTGAGTGATGTTTTGGTATTTCAACTCCAAATGCTCTAAACAATAATATATATGGAGCCAGCAGATTTTAGAAGTTTACAGAATCTCATGATATTTTGGAATAGGGAAATGGAGACGGGAGAAAACTTTTTGCTTCGAATCAGGTTTTCCATAGCAAGCGAATAAAGGTCAGGTGACTGCAAGCACCCTGTATAAATATGCTGCACATCCCTTTTTTAGGAGCAAGGCCCTGTGTACTGTAAACACTAAGCTCTTCAGTTCATACCAGCCAGTGTTTGGTTGTATGGCGCATTTGCCATTGCAATGCAGTCACCCCAGATCTGGCTCTGCTCATCGTATGACATCACAAACAGAAGGTCACATGATTCAGCTATGGTTATGTAGTTGTAGCACCTCTTATCAATACACTTTGGAGACCAGGCCACATCAAACGACACCTGAAGGTTAAATATGCTACTGTTAAAAACACATTGGGGTGAAAACAATCAAAGGACCAAAATACATAGAATGTATTACAGTCACAAAACAGTACCTTGCACAATATTTTGATTTGTTTCAATAGTTTTTGAGGTCTGTGATTGACTATAATGCTATTCTAGGAGATGACATTCTGCATAAAGTATTAATTATGTACTTGATTATAAGTTTCTTTACTTATATGTTATTTTCATATTTTGATGTAGCTTAATGCATATGTAACTAAACAAGACATTTGCAGTTTCTCATATCTTGGCGCCTGGGCAGATAGCCAAAGTTAGCAGGTGTCTAATCAAGATGCGTGGACACAGTGTGAAAACAGAACACCACAAACAAAGAATGGTCTGTAAAATACTTAAATGTGATGCACTATAGAATGTTATACAGTTGGGCTAGTCCCCCCGTCCCCCGTCCCCCCCACCAGATGGGTTGAAGGTGTGTGATAGTAAGGTGGATCCATACTGATTGGAAATGCTAACATTCATAGTATTTAATGTAATGTTTTTGTTTGAATCGTCAGTCACTTCCTTGAATTGACTCCACACGACGTCTGTGTTTTGATGCAAGCATATACATTGGTTCATGCTGTGACCTGCGTGTCTTTGCTTGCTTATATCCAATGTTTATATGATTGTATTAACAGTTCTTTTATGCATAGATTTTTGATCAAAAATCATTAGTTGAATTATTTTAGTTGCCACTGTTTCTGCACTGGTTTACCTGGGAGCCTGGGATCTCCTTATGGAAAGCCTCTGTAGTCTCTTTGACCAGTGCAGTCAGAGCATAGTATTCGGGGGACCCATCCTGCACTTCCTGCTCAATGTCGATATTGATTCCATCCATGAACTGCTTTTTCGCCATGTCAAGTTGGTCAGATATCCAAGCTGTCCTATTGGTTGGATCAACAATGTCCTCAAGGGGGACATCACCTTATAATAGAAGTGGATGAGGGACATTAATAGAACACAGAAAGGGTGGGTGTTGAATAGCTTGCAGATTTCATTTTGACAAATACTGTTTGAGAATATACCTCCCCCTTTGAATTTGCCATTATCAGCATGTAAAAACTAGGGACTGCCAACACTAATTCCTGTCTTATAGTCAGTAATTTTGTTTTAATATCTCTTGGTGAGCAATGTCCCTGGTGGGTATTGTATGTACTTCAGTATGCTTTGTTTTTGCTGGAGTAGAATTGGTAATTGATCATAAATGTACAGTATATTATATGTTGCCCACTCATTCCTTAGGCATGTGTAGGAATTTCATTATTTTATTATTACAGTGTTATAATGCTTCCAAATAACATAACATAACAATAACATCGTGAACTCCCAAAACAATCATATTAATACCGCTATTTCTTTAAATACTACTTGTACCCCGGGGAAACTTTTGAAAAGTGATCTTTACCTTTCAAAACAAGCCGTGCTCCTTTAGAATGGGCAAAACACAAGAGCTCTGGGTCGAATTTCCCGAAGGCTGCCACTGTTGTTACCACTGACCAGTCATAGGATTTCCACTGCTTTCCTCCAACATCAAACACGAACACCTGCAGTAATCAAGGCTGTTTCATTATTTCTGAAAACACAGTAAAAACATGTAGACTATTCAATTTGTCGAAAAAATACAGCCGTCGTTAAAATCATTGAAAGAACACTTTGTCAAAACCAACTCTCGAACGGTATTTTACTATATTCTTGGCTTTAAAAGTAAAATGACATGTTGGGTCCTGATTTAATATTTGAATGGTGGCGGTATTTAAATCTGTTACTGACCAGACCAATTGAACAGACTCCCTTATTTCACAAATAAACATTAAGAATGTTCTTTAGTGAAAGTCGAGATTTTTTGATTAAGTGTGTCAAACACTGCTTAATGTATTGGGGGCATGATTGCAGTGGTCCTGCACACTATGGAGAGTAAAGGTATGTTTCAGAGTTGATTTCCAGCTAGTCAGTCTGCTTTGAGTACTATTGCTTTATCACTCTCATCTACATTTAAACCAGAAGGCAAACTTAATGAATGACTGCCTGCATTGCACAGTTTACTTTAGATTTCAGATAATTACTGCATTTGCAATTGGCTGGCTCTCTATATATTATTGTTTAGATTAAATGGTAGCCCTATCAGTCCAGTGATAATCGCAGGCTTTCAGGACCTCAAAGATCTCTCTTTCCTACTTTCACCTAAAGAAGAGACTTTTGAGTTGTTCAGTTGAACGCGTGTAATTAATTATTGTTTAGTTAGTCCAATAAAAGGTATCACAGCTCCTTCTCTAAATGTACTTCACACAATTAAATGTGAATGACTCTTTTGGTACAGTTTCAGGATTTGTTTTATCTAACCGAGGGCTAATTAAATTAACTTTTTGAAATTGTGACAATTTCAACAATTCACAATTCTTAGAAGGCCTGCAATAGCATTATTAGTCGTTTTCTTTGGTTGTTTTACGCTTGACTGTGATTCAGCCTTCCAGGGGACGACTGCATTATTTATTTATTTTCTACAGCTATATACCGTAGTAAATGTTCTTCAAAAGAATACGCGGAAAAATCAACAACCTGCTAGTTTAAATATAAATTGCGCATAACAGGACAACAATTGGAATAAAAGCGAAAATAATCTTCTGCGTTACGTAATGCGAGATAGATTCAATCGGGTTTTATGCTGTTCATTTACATTAAGCAACAGACATAATACTAACAATACAGTACTGTATTTACCTCGAACTCTTTTACATCGGTGATTTGGTTGCATAGCGACTGATCCTCACAAGGACATGAATAAGAAGACACCAACGTGGATAACACCTGTGCCGTCAGCAACACAACCAACCACCCTGCCATCTTACTTAACACTACGGCTTAGCGGGTTCAAAGGACACCAGTATCGGACGACAATGACTTCTCGAATCTTTTAATAGTGAACTTCCCCATTCCTCGTTGTGTGTAAAACTTGAAATTACAACATTGTTAGACTGTCCCCGCCTTCGACTATGGCGAGTCAGACAGGACATTTTAAGTTGCTAAAAAACACTTGAAATGTAATGCAATATGTATCAGATATTTTACTGGTCAAAGTTGACTGTTTTTCAAATGGCTAATGCTGGCCACCCTCACCCAGGTAAGCTAATTTCTAGTCACATATCGCCCTCTAGCGTGCAAAAGATACAAAACAGGTTAACCAAACACTATATACAGTCATTATACAAACAGGATTTATTATTATTATTATTATTATTATTATTATTATTATTATTATTATTATTAGTGATATGCTAGTTTTGTGTCTAATTATTAATGTGTGCAAACGACTGGAATTGTGATACCAAAAATTTTATTTTTTCAACAATTCAATTCTTGATATCAACAATTGAATTTTAAAAATGTATTCATGATGTCGACAAAGTTGACATCACACAACATCAGCATGTCACCACTTTTGTTAATTATAATAACTTGTAGAAACCCTACAGATTAAGTTGTTGGCAAATAATATCAGTAATATAGTGTAGCCTTATACGGGTATACTGAAATGAGACTCTGTCTTCTGCTTAGTGCATGTGTAGTATATTGTATTATACTTCTACAAGATCTAATAATACAAGAAGATTAATATAATAATATCATCATCATCATCATCATCATCATCTTCTGCTTCATCATCATCATCATCATCATCATCATCATCATCATCTTCTGCTCATCATCATCATCATCATCATCATCATTATAACAATAATGTTTGGTTCAATTAAGTATCTTTTGCACTCTAGATGGCGCTGTATGACTAGAAACTGGTATGTCACACGCGGAAGGTCATGTTCTAAATCAAATTACAAAACATTTGGCTTCTGGTGATTGTTGTCTATTGGGACTCAAGCCATTACACAAACCGGCGGTATCATTGCTTTCCCTTGGTGAAAGGTAGCTGGCCTGGAGATGGGGACTGGGCAGTAAAGAGCCCACCTGGGCCATTCAGAAACTTGTCCTGGTGCAGTAATATAAATCAGGCAGTAAGTAGTTTCTAACACTTGCCCCAAGGGAGGAAGAAGTTCACAACAGTGATACAGTATATATAATAATAATAATAATAATAATAATAATAATAATAATAATAATAATAATAATAATAATAATAATTGTAGAATGTTCGACACAACAGTGAAAAATACAAATGAATAAGGTTTATGATTCACTGAAAAACCAAAAAAACAAACAAACAGGCCAGTGAGTCAGTTTCACTAGATGACATTACCAGGAACGTGTAACAGCCTGAATAAAATTAAAGAAATGATTCTTACTTATCACAAAAAATGGGATACACACTATAGGAGTACTTTTTATTTAATTTATTTTTTGCACAAAATAAAGTATGCTGCGTACTTTTTCATTTTTTTATCGAGTGAAAAAAGAAAACAAAGACAAAAAAATAAAAGATGTGAAAATGCTGCATTCAACAATTTAGTTTATTTGTGGAAGATAAATACCACACATGCGTAATGCATGACCTGTTGTTATCTGAGGCAGCAGAGTACAAGATCTGATTGAGATCCCAGAACAACCTGACCAGCTCTTTCTTGTTTACCTGTGTCTGACCTGCTTGTTGGACTCTGAAGGTATTTCTTAGAATGAAATTATATATTTATCTGAAATATCAGTACACCTTTGTAGATTAAATGGTCAAGTTTAGTTATGCATAAACTAAATATAGTTATATTCCAAAACAACGTGTTCAAAATTTATTTAAAACAAAAAAAAAACATGGTTATTGATAATCAATCAATTAATCTTTATTTTATATAGCGCCTTTTATAGTGGACCACCATCACAAAGCGCTCTACAAGATGCAATAACAACAAGAAAATCCATAATACTTAAAAATAATACTGGTATTTACAGTGGGGACCAAAATAATGGAAGCACCTGCAATATACTTTTACGCAACAGGCTATTGAAAAGCTTCAGCTTCAAAAAAGATGAGTCTCAAGTGTGATAAGTGCAGATTTCAACAATTGAAGGAACTATTTGCATGGAATCATTTTGGAGCAGTCTTTTATTCCACTGGAACAATCACCTTGGAGACTTGAAGATCAGTGCTGATCATTTCATGTGCAAATAATTCATACTTTCGTCTAGAACTAAAGTTTTTTTTTTTTGTTTCTCTCAAGTATCTCATCATTTTGAGTACGCATATTTAACAAGGCAAATAATTTTGGCTGGTCTTCTTCTAGTTTGAAAAGACATTTGTACAAAACATTTCAGGCATGCACCCACCCCCACCAAACACATCTCAAGGGAAACATAACATCTAAATCCAGTGGTGTACTGTATTCAATTCAACGTAAATATCAATATAAATACTCCTGTCTGCA